>NC_092421.1:71194798-71506653 GCF_040894005.1 Engystomops pustulosus
GCTGAAGCTTCCTATTAGGACACAGCTACCTCCCAGCCTGCCCTCTGCATCCAGGCTGACGATCTACCTCCTGTGGCTTCCTCCAACTCAGCAATCCACCATTCTGTTAAAGGCACGTTGCTGCGGTTCCTGTCGGTTCCAATAAAGAACTGTAAGTTGTTTTTGTTCAACCTCTGCCTCCGTCTGGTCCCTGCTACTACGGCTGTCACCATCACCGGCACCCTGTCCACTACACAGGGACTCATACTCCGGACACCAAAGGGTTGCCCTAGGGAGAACCGCTATAGCAGCCTCTCCCTCATCATTTCTTGCCAACACCACCTGCTGGAGACCTGCCAGGCTGTAGGACAGCCCTCCGGTTCCCCCGTACCAAGAACCGTGACACTAGCGTGCCTAGGCCGCAACCGCCAGCCACTCAGGTACTGCGGGCCCCGGCTGACTCCAGGCCCCGAGAAAAGGCTAGGCCCCGGTGGGGGATGTTGCACATGGGTTAACCCGAAGTAGCCTCGGGTCTTCGTGAGACCCGAGGTTACCATGGCAACGGATCGCTGCTCCCCGATGACTTGACGGGGAGCGGCGATCCTCGAAAAAGATGGGCGCCGCAATCCTTTTGTAGCCGCCGGCAGCTTTGCCGGCGGCCACCCGCAATATGCAGCAAAGACTTACCGGCTATGGAGAGGGCTCAGCGCGTGAGCCCTCTCCATGCACCCGTGGCCGACCGGTGACGTGCTATTACGTCACGGGTCGTGAACGGGTTAAAGAGGGAATTCTAGAATGGACCTGACCTGATGGGGCTTGTATCAGGGCTGTGGTAAGCCAAACTTCTACCTCCGACTCCTCAATTTCCCTGAGATAAATGCGGCCATTCTTTCTCAGTGCCTTATTCCTCTAATCTATAGCAGAGGAGCTTCACTGCTGAGCATGTACATAAACTGCAGCCATATTCATCTTAACTAAAAGCCTAGAAGAGTAGTGCACAACCTGCAGCCACTGGGCCACATGCGACCTGTCAAGCCATGAGTTGTTGTTTGCACCCTCCTATGTGCACTTCCATAACTCATTGGTCATTGGTGCAGAAGGCCGGGTAGTGGTGAGTGGTAAGTACTTGACGGCTGTACTGCACTGATCCTGTGCACTTCTGCTCTTGGACCTGATACCTTCCCATAAAGGAGGAGAGAATAAGCTGCAGTGTGCGGTGCAGGGAGGAGAGAATAAGCTGCAGTGTGTGGTGCAGAGAGGAGAGAATAAGCTGCAGTGTGTGGTGCAGGGAGGAGAGAATAAGCTGCAGTGTGCGGTGCAGGGAGGAGAGAAGAAGCTGCAGTGTGCGGTGCAGGGAGGAGAGAATAAGCTGCAGTGTGTGGTGCAGGGAGGAGAGAATAAGCTGCAGTGTGTGGTGCAGGGAGGAGAGAAGAAGCTGCAGTGTGTGGTGCAGGGAGGAGAGAAAAAGCTGCAGTGTGTGGTGCAGGGAGGAGAGAATAAGCTGCAGTGTGTGGTTCAGGGAGGAGAGAAAAAGCTGCAGTGTGTGGTGCAGGGAGGAGAGAAGAAGCTGCAGTGTGTGGTGCAGGGAGGAGAGAAGAAGCTGCAGTGTGTGGTGCAGGGAGGAGAGAAGAAGCTGCAGTGTGTGGTGCAGGGAGGAGAGAAGAAGCTGCAGTGTGTGGTGCAGGGAGGAGAGAAAAAGCTGCAGTGTGGTGCAGGGAGGAGAGAATAAGCTGCAGTGTGTGGTGCAGGAAGGAGAGAAAAAGCTGCAGTGTGCGGTGCAGGGAGGAGAGGAGAAGCTGCAGTGTGTGTTGCAGGGAGGAGAGAATAAGCTGCAGTGTGCGGTGCAGGGAGGAGAGGAGAAGCTGCAGTGTGCGGTGCAGGGAGGAGAGGAGAAGCTGCAGTGTGTGGTGCATGGAGGAGAGAATAAGCTGCAGTGTGTGGTGCAGGGAGGAGAGAATAAGCTGCAGTGTGCGGTGCAGGGAGGAGAGAAGAAGCTGCAGTGTGCGGTGCAGGGAGGAGAGAATAAGCTGCAGTGTGCGGTGCAGGGAGGAGAGAAGAAGCTGCAGAGTGCGGTGCAGGGAGGAGAGGAGAAGCTGCAGTGTGTGGTGCAGGGAGGAGAGAATAAGCTGCAGTGTGCGGTGCAGGGAGGAGAGAAGAAGCTGCAGTGTGTGGTGCAGGGAGGAGAGAATAAGCTGCAGTGTGTGGTGCAGGGAGGAGAGAAGAAGCTGCAGTGTGTGGTGCAGGGAGGAGAGAAAAAGCTGCAGTGTGTGGTGCAGGGAGGAGAGAATAAGCTGCAGTGTGTGGTTCAGGGAGGAGAGAAAAAGCTGCAGTGTGTGGTGCAGGGAGGAGAGAAGAAGCTGCAGTGTGTGGTGCAGGGAGGAGAGAAGAAGCTGCAGTGTGTGGTGCAGGGAGGAGAGAAGAAGCTGCAGTGTGTGGTGCAGGGAGGAGAGAATAAGCTGCAGTGTGTGGTGCAGGGAGGAGAGAAAAAGCTGCAGTGTGGTGCAGGGAGGAGAGAATAAGCTGCAGTGTGCGGTGCAGGGAGGAGAGGAGAAGCTGCAGTGTGTGTTGCAGGGAGGAGAGAATAAGCTGCAGTGTGCGGTGCAGGGAAGAGAGGAGAAGCTGCAGTGTGCGGTGCAGGGAGGAGAGGAGAAGCTGCAGTGTGTGGTGCATGGAGGAGAGAATAAGCTGCAGTGTGTGGTGCAGGGAGGAGAGAATAAGCTGCAGTGTGCGGTGCAGGGAGGAGAGAAGAAGCTGCAGTGTGCGGTGCAGGGAGGAGAGAATAAGCTGCAGTGTGCGGTGCAGGGAGGAGAGAAGAAGCTGCAGTGTGCGGTGCAGGGAGGAGAGAATAAGCTGCAGTGTGTGGTGCAGGGAGGAGAGAATAAGCTGCAGTGTGTGGTGCAGGGAGGAGAGAATAAGCTGCAGTGTGTGGTGCAGGGAGGAGAGAAGAAGCTGCAGTGTGCGGTGCAGGGAGGAGAGAATAAGCTGCAGTGTGTGGTGCAGGGAGGAGAGAATAAGCTGCAGTGTGTGGTGCAGGGAGGAGAGAAAAAGCTGCAGTGTGTGGTGCAGGGAGGAGAGAATAAGCTGCAGTGTGTGGTGCAGGAAGGAGAGAATAAGCTGCAGTGTGCGGTGCAGGAATGAGAGAATAAGCTGCAGTGTGTGGTGCAGGGAGGAGAGAATAAGCTGCAGTGTGTGGTGCAGGGAGGAGAGTATAAGCTGCAGTGTGTGGTGCAGGGAGGAGAGAAGAAGCTGCAGTGTGTGGTGCAGGGAGGAGAGAATAAGCTGCAGTGTGTGGTGCAGGGAGGAGAGGAGAAGCTGCAGTGTGCGGTGCAGGGAGGAGAGAATAAGCTGCAGTGTGTGGTGCAGGGAGGAGAGAAGAAGCTGCAGTGTGTGGTGCAGGGAGGAGAGAATAAGCTGCAGTGTGTGGTATAGTGAGGAGAGGAGAACCTGCAGTGTGTGGTGCAGGGAGGAGAGGAGAAGCTGCAGTGTGTGGTGCAGGGAGGAGAGAAGAAGCTGCAGTGTGTGGTGCAGGGAGGAGAGAAGAAGCTGCAGTGTGTGGTGCAGGGAGGAGAGAATAAGCTGCAGTGTGTGGTGCAGGGAGGAGAGAATAAGCTGCAGTATGTGGTGCAGGGAGGAGAGAATAAGCTGCAGTGTGTGGTGCAGGGAGGAGAGAATAAGCTGCAGTGTGTGGTGCAGGGAGGAGAGGAGAAGCTGCAGTGTGTGGTGCAGGGAGGAGAGGAGAAGCTGCAGTGTGTGGTGCAGGGAGGAGAGGAGAAGCTGCAGTGTGTGGTGCAGGGAGGAGAGAATAAGCTGCAGTGTGCGGTGCAGGGAGGAGAGAATAAGCTGCAGTGTGTGGTGCAGGGAGGAGAGAAGAAGCTGCAGTGTGTGGTGCAGGGAGGAGAGTATAAGCTGCAGTGTGTGGTGCAGGGAGGAGAGAAGAAGCTGCAGTGTGTGGTGCAGGGAGGAGAGAATAAGCTGCAGTGTGTGGTGCAGGGAGGAGAGGAGAAGCTGCAGTGTGTGGTGCAGGGAGGAGAGAAGCTGCAGTGTGTGGTGCAGGGAGGAGAGAAGAAGCTGCAGTGTGTGGTGCAGGGAGGAGAGAATAAGCTGCAGTGTGTGGTATAGTGAGGAGAGGAGAAGCTGCAGTGTGTGGTGCAGGGAGGAGAGGAGAAGCTGCAGTGTGTGGTGCAGGGAGGAGAGAAGAAGCTGCAGTGTGTGGTGCAGGGAGGAGAGAAGAAGCTGCAGTGTGTGGTGCAGGGAGGAGAGAATAAGCTGCAGTGTGTGGTGCAGGGAGGAGAGAATAAGCTGCAGTATGTGGTGCAGGGAGGAGAGAATAAGCTGCAGTGTGTGGTGCAGGGAGGAGAGAATAAGCTGCAGTGTGTGGTGCAGGGAGGAGAGGAGAAGCTGCAGTGTGTGGTGCAGGGAGGAGAGGAGAAGCTGCAGTGTGTGGTGCAGGGAGGAGAGGAGAAGCTGCAGTGTGTGGTGCAGGGAGGAGAGGAGAAGCTGCAGTGTGTGGTACAGGGAGGAGAGGAGAAGCTGCAGTGTGTGGTGCAGGGAGGAGAGAATAAGCTGCAGTGTGCGGTGCAGGGAGGAGAGAAGAAGCTGCAGTGTGCGGTGCAGGGAGGAGAGAATAAGCTGCAGTGTGTGGTGCAGGGAGGAGAGGAGAAGCTGCA
Source organism: Engystomops pustulosus (assembly GCF_040894005.1). Classification (NCBI taxonomy): domain Eukaryota; kingdom Metazoa; phylum Chordata; class Amphibia; order Anura; family Leptodactylidae; genus Engystomops; species Engystomops pustulosus. The sequence continues at coordinate 71,199,445 of NC_092421.1, forward strand.
GTGTGTGGTGCAGGGAGGAGAGAATAAGCTGCAGTGTGTGGTGCAGGGAGGAGAGAATAAGCCGCAGTGTGTGGTGCAGGGAGGAGAGAAGAAGCTGCAGTGTGTGGTGCAGGGAGGAGAGAAGAAGCTGCAGTGTGCGGTGCAGGGAGGAGAGAATAAGCTGCAGTGTGTGGTGCAGGGAGGAGAGAATAAGCTGCAGTGTGTGGTGCAGGGAGGAGAGAATAAGCTGCAGTGTGTGGTGCAGGGAGGAGAGAATAAGCTGCAGTGTGTGGTGCAGGGAGGAGAGAATAAGCTGCAGTGTGTGGTGCAGGGAGGAGAGAATAAGCTGCAGTGTGTGGTGCAGGGAGGAGAGAATAAGCTGCAGTGTGTGGTGCAGGGAGAAGAGAAGAAGCTGCAGTGTGTGGTGCAGGGAGGAGAGGAGAAGCTGCAGTGTGTGGTGCAGGGAGGAGAGAATAAGCTGCAGTGTGTGGTGCAGGGAGGAGAGGAGAAGCTGCAGTGTGTGGTGCAGGGAGGAGAGTATAAGCTGCAGTGTGTGGTGCAGGGAGGAGAGAAGAAGCTGCAGTGTGTGGTGCAGGGAGGAGAGGAGAAGCTGCAGTGTGTGGTGCAGGGAGGAGAGAATAAGCTGCAGTGTGCGGTGCAGGGAGGAGAGAATAAGCTGCAGTGTGTGGTGCAGGGAGGAGAGAAGAAGCTGCAGTGTGTGGTGCAGGGAGGAGAGTATAAGCTGCAGTGTGTGGTGCAGGGAGGAGAGAAGAAGCTGCAGTGTGTGGTGCAGGGAGGAGAGAATAAGCTGCAGTGTGTGGTATAGTGAGGAGAGGAGAAGCTGCAGTGTGTGGTGCAGGGAGGAGAGGAGAAGCTGCAGTGTGTGGTGCAGGGAGGAGAGAAGAAGCTGCAGTGTGTGGTGCAGGGAGGAGAGAAGAAGCTGCAGTGTGTGGTATAGTGAGGAGAGGAGAAGCTGCAGTGTGTGGTGCAGGGAGGAGAGGAGAAGCTGCAGTGTGTGGTGCAGGGAGGAGAGAAGAAGCTGCAGTGTGTGGTGCAGGGAGGAGAGAAGAAGCTGCAGTGTGTGGTGCAGGGAGGAGAGAATAAGCTGCAGTGTGTGGTGCAGGGAGGAGAGAATAAGCTGCAGTATGTGGTGCAGGGAGGAGAGAATAAGCTGCAGTGTGTGGTGCAGGGAGGAGAGAATAAGCTGCAGTGTGTGGTGCAGGGAGGAGAGGAGAAGCTGCAGTGTGTGGTGCAGGGAGGAGAGGAGAAGCTGCAGTGTGTGGTGCAGGGAGGAGAGGAGAAGCTGCAGTGTGTGGTACAGGGAGGAGAGGAGAAGCTGCAGTGTGTGGTGCAGGGAGGAGAGAATAAGCTGCAGTGTGCGGTGCAGGGAGGAGAGAAGAAGCTGCAGTGTGCGGTGCAGGGAGGAGAGAATAAGCTGCAGTGTGTGGTGCAGGGAGGAGAGGAGAAGCTGCAGTGTGTGGTGCAGGGAGGAGAGAAGAAGCTGCAGTGTGCGGTGCAGGGAGGAGAGAATAAGCTGCAGTGTGTGGTGCAGGGAGGAGAGAATAAGCTGCAGTGTGTGGTGCAGGGAGGAGAGAATAAGCTGCAGTGTGTGGTGCAGGGAGGAGAGAATAAGCTGCAGTGTGTGGTGCAGGGAGGAGAGAATAAGCTGCAGTGTGTGGTGCAGGGAGGAGAGAATAAGCTGCAGTGTGTGGTGCAGGGAGGAGAGAATAAGCTGCAGTGTGTGGTGCAGGGAGGAGAGAAGAAGCTGCAGTGTGTGGTGCAGGGAGGAGAGGAGAAGCTGCAGTGTGTGGTGCAGGGAGGAGAGAATAAGCTGCAGTGTGTGGTGCAGGGAGGAGAGAAAAAGCTGCAGTGTGTGGTGCAGGGAGGAGAGAATAAGCTGCAGTGTGTGGTGCAGGAAGGAGAGAAGAAGCTGCAGTGTGCGGTGCAGGGAGGAGAGAATAAGCTGCAGTGTGCGGTGCAGGGAGGAGAGAATAAGCTGCAGTGTGTGGTGCAGGAAGGAGAGAATAAGCTGCAGTGTGCGGTGCAGGGAGGAGAGAAGAAGCTGCAGTGTGTGGTGCAGGGAGGAGAGAAGAAGCTGCAGTGTGTGGTGCAGGGAGGAGAGAAGAAGCTGCAGTGTGCGGTGCAGGGAGGAGAGAAGAAGCTGCAGTGTGTGGTGCAGGGCGGAGATGAGAAGCTGCAGTGTGCGGTGCATGGAGGAGAGAAGAAGCTGCAATGTGCGGTGCAGGAAGGAGAGAAGAAGCTGCAGTGTGTGGTGCAGGGAGGAGAGAATAAGCTGCAGTGTGTGGTGCAGGGAGGAGAGAATAAGCTGCAGTGTGTGGTGCAGGAAGGAGAGAATAAGCTGCAGTGTGCGGTGCAATGAGGAGAGAAGAAGCTGCAGTGTGCGGTGCAGGGAGGAGAGAAGAAGCTGCAGTGTGCGGTGCAGGGAGGAGAGAATAAGCTGCAGTGTGCGGTGCAGGGAGGAGAGAAGAAGCTGCAGTGTGCGGTGCAGGGAGGAGAGAAGAAGCTGCAGTGTGTGGTGCAGGGAGGAGAGAAGAAGCTGCAGTGTGTGGTGCAGGGAGGAGAGAATAAGCTGCAGTGTGTGGTATAGTGAGGAGAGGAGAAGCTGCAGTGTGTGGTGCAGGGAGGAGAGGAGAAGCTGCAGTGTGCGGTGCAGGGAGGAGAGAAGAAGCTGCAGTTTGCGGTGCAGGGAGGAGAGAATAAGCTGCAGTGTGCGGTGCAGGGAGGAGAGAAGAAGCTGCAGTTTGCGGTGCAGGGAGGAGAGAAGAAGCTGCAGTGTGCGGTGCAGGGAGGAGAGAATAAGCTGCAGTGTGCGGTGCAGGGAGGAGAGGAGAAGCTGCAGTGTGCGGTGCAGGGAGGAGAGAATAAGCTGCAGTGTGCGGTGCAGGGAGGAGAGAATAAGCTGCAGTGTGTGGTGCAGAGAGGAGAGAATAAGCTGCAGTGTGCGGTGCAGGGAGGAGAGAAGAAGCTGCAGTGTGTGGTGCAGGGAGGAGAGAAGAAGCTGCAGTGTGCGGTGCAGGGAGGAGAGAATAAGCTGCAGTGTGCGGTGCAGGGAGGAGAGAAGAAGCTGCAGTGTGTGGTGCAGGGAGGAGAGAATAAGCTGCAGTGTGTGGTGCAGGGAAGAGAGAATAAGCTGCAGTGTGTGGTGTAGGGAGGAGAGAATAAGCTGCAGTGTGTGGTGCAGGGAGGAGAGAAGAAGCTGCAGGGTGCGGTGCAGGGAGGAGAGGAGAAGCTGCAGTGTGTGGTGCAGGGAGGAGAGGAGAAGCTGCAGTGTGTGGTGCAGGGAGGAGAGGAGAAGCTGCAGTGTGTGGTGCAGGGAGGAGAGAAGAAGCTGCAGTGTGTGGTGCAGGGAGGAGAGAAGAAGCTGCAGTGTGTGGTGCAGGGAGGAGAGAAGAAGCTGCAGTGTGTGGTGCAGGGAGGAGACAATAAGCTGCAGTGTGTGGTGCAGGGAGGAGAGAAGAAGCTTCAGGGTGCGGTGCAGGGAGGAGAGGAGAAGCTGCAGTGTGTGGTGCAGGGAGGAGAGAATAAGCTGCAGTGTGTGGTGCAGGGAGGAGCGAATAAGCTGCAGTGTGTGGTGCAGGGAGGAGAGAAGAAGCTGCAGTGTGTGGTGCAGGGAGGAGAGAAGAAGCTGCAGTGTGTGGTGCAGGGAGGAGAGAAGAAGCTGCAGTGTGTGGTGCAGGGAGGAGAGAAGAAGCTGCAGTGTGGTGCAGGGAGGAGAGAAGAAGCTGCAGGGTGCGGTGCAGGGAGGAGAGAATAAGCTGCAGTGTGTGGTGCAGGGAGGAGAGAAGAAGCTGCAGTGTGTGGTGCAGGGAGGAGAGGAGAAGCTGCAGTGTGTGGTGCAGGGAGGAGAGAAGAAGCTGCAGTGTGTGGTGCAGGGAGGGGAGAAGAAGCTGCAGTGTGTGGTGCAGGGAGGAGAGGAGAAGCTGCAGTGTGCGGTGCAGGGAGGAGAGAAGAAGCTGCAGTTTGCGGTGCAGGGAGGAGAGAATAAGCTGCAGTGTGCGGTGCAGGGAGGAGAGAAGAAGCTGCAGTTTGCGGTGCAGGGAGGAGAGAAGAAGCTGCAGTGTGCGGTGCAGGGAGGAGAGAATAAGCTGCAGTGTGCGGTGCAGGGAGGAGAGGAGAAGCTGCAGTGTGCGGTGCAGGGAGGAGAGAATAAGCTGCAGTGTGCGGTGCAGGGAGGAGAGAATAAGCTGCAGTGTGTGGTGCAGAGAGGAGAGAATAAGCTGCAGTGTGCGGTGCAGGGAGGAGAGAAGAAGCTGCAGTGTGTGGTGCAGGGAGGAGAGAAGAAGCTGCAGTGTGCGGTGCAGGGAGGAGAGAATAAGCTGCAGTGTGCGGTGCAGGGAGGAGAGAAGAAGCTGCAGTGTGTGGTGCAGGGAGGAGAGAATAAGCTGCAGTGTGTGGTGCAGGGAAGAGAGAATAAGCTGCAGTGTGTGGTGTAGGGAGGAGAGAATAAGCTGCAGTGTGTGGTGCAGGGAGGAGAGAAGAAGCTGCAGGGTGCGGTGCAGGGAGGAGAGGAGAAGCTGCAGTGTGTGGTGCAGGGAGGAGAGGAGAAGCTGCAGTGTGTGGTGCAGGGAGGAGAGGAGAAGCTGCAGTGTGTGGTGCAGGGAGGAGAGAAGAAGCTGCAGTGTGTGGTGCAGGGAGGAGAGAAGAAGCTGCAGTGTGTGGTGCAGGGAGGAGAGAAGAAGCTGCAGTGTGTGGTGCAGGGAGGAGACAATAAGCTGCAGTGTGTGGTGCAGGGAGGAGAGAAGAAGCTTCAGGGTGCGGTGCAGGGAGGAGAGGAGAAGCTGCAGTGTGTGGTGCAGGGAGGAGAGAATAAGCTGCAGTGTGTGGTGCAGGGAGGAGCGAATAAGCTGCAGTGTGTGGTGCAGGGAGGAGAGAAGAAGCTGCAGTGTGTGGTGCAGGGAGGAGAGAAGAAGCTGCAGTGTGTGGTGCAGGGAGGAGAGAAGAAGCTGCAGTGTGTGGTGCAGGGAGGAGAGAAGAAGCTGCAGTGTGGTGCAGGGAGGAGAGAAGAAGCTGCAGGGTGCGGTGCAGGGAGGAGAGAATAAGCTGCAGTGTGTGGTGCAGGGAGGAGAGAAGAAGCTGCAGTGTGTGGTGCAGGGAGGAGAGGAGAAGCTGCAGTGTGTGGTGCAGGGAGGAGAGAAGAAGCTGCAGTGTGTGGTGCAGGGAGGGGAGAAGAAGCTGCAGTGTGTGGTGCAGGGAGGAGAGGAGAAGCTGCAGTGTGCGGTGCAGGGAGGAGAGAAGAAGCTGCAGTGTGTGGTGCAGGGAGGAGAGAAGAAGCTGCAGTGTGCGGCGCAGGGAGGAGAGGAGAAGCTGCAGTGTGTGGTGCAGGGAGGAGAGAAGAAGCTGCAGTGTGCGGTGCAGGGAGGAGAGAAGAAGCTGCAGTGTGGTGCAGGGAGGAGAGAAGAAGCTGCAGTGTGTGGTGCAGGGAGGGGAGAAGAAGCTGCAGTGTGTGGTGCAGGGAGGAGAGAATAAGCTGCAGTGTGTGGTGCAGGGAGGAGAGAAGAAGCTGCAGTGTGTGGTGCAGGGAGGGGAGAAGAAGCTGCAGTGTGTGGTGCAGGGAGCAGAAGAGAAGCTGCAGTGTGTGGTGCAGGGAGGAGAGAAGAAGCTGCAGTGTGTGGTGCAGGGAGGAGAGAATAAGCTGCAGTGTGTGGTGCAGGGAGGAGAGAAGAAGCTGCAGTGTGTGGTGCAGGGAGGGGAGAAGAAGCTGCAGTGTGTGGTGCAGGGAGCAGAAGAGAAGCCAGGAAAGAAGATCATTTATTTATTTATTTTTGCCTGCTCTGGGCATCTCTAGAATTAGTACTTTTATGCTCTGGGGTTCTCCAGTATTGTTATCTTCTATAGGGTCTCCAGCATTTGTCCGCTCTGGGGGTCTCCAGTATTGTTAGTCTTTTATGGGGTCTCCAGTATTATTGGTTGCCTGCTCCGGGGGTCTCCAGTATTATTGGTTGTCTGCTCCGGGGGTCTCTGGCATTATTGGTTGTCTGCTCCGGGGGTCTCCGGTATTATTGGTTGTCTGCTCCGGGGGTCTCTGGTATGATGCCATGGTAGCACGCGGCCGGTGAAGGCCTTTTCCAGACATGTCAGGGGAAGCCGTGTGAAGCAACAAGAGAGGGGCCGCATGGTAACAAGGATCACCCTGGAGCAGTCCAAGTGAAGGCAATGGGGCTGATAGTATAGGGGGAGGACAGTGATGTTAGCGGCTCACATGTGGAACGGAGATGATGAAAATTTACTTTCTTTATTGTAGAACTAGCAGAACCACAGTGACAACAGACTGTGCAACTTTCCACGCTGGTGACATGCAAGGCTGTTTGAAAATGCTAGACCTCAGTCCAAGAAAAAAAAAACCTAGTAAGCAAGACTCCAATCCCCAGAGCAGAGATTCTTAGAGACTTTGGAGCTCGGTCTATGGAAAATTCCAGGGGACCAGCCAATCATACAGCCTGCATCTGACCAGGTGATCACAAAGTATCAACACAAACAATAACGTATTTAAATGAGCAAAGAAGAACACAAACATTCCATCTTTGGACAGTAGATGGCATCATTGTATCAGAAATGAAGGGTCTCCACTCTTGCAGGAGGACGGTGGTTTATACTAGGTAGCTGGCCTTTCTTCCTCTAGCAAGCCACAGTCTCTAGCGTGTCATTAAAGTAAACCTACCTACCACGGATCTACCTATTAAGGTAGTTACCAAAAGCTTTTATCATTTTTAATACCCCTAATATGCAAATTTACTAAAGAGGCTACTGAGGGCGTTATACCTACCAATCCATCTTCAGCCGGCAGCCAGGTTCTCCACGCCCCAGTAGCCTCTTTAATAAATTTGCATATTAGGGGCATTAAAAATTATAAAAGATTTGGGCAACTAAAGGATTAGCCCTAGAATGGTCTATACTTCTACAGCATATAGCAACCTGCCACCGGATCTACATTAATAGGTAGGTCCGTGGTGGTAGGTTTCCTTTAAGGAATGACACTTGAGCTGAATCTTTTTGAGCCTTTTTATAGGGTAGGTTTGCCAATTCATGCTCTCAGAATCATTAGAATTTCAAATGATTCCGGAGACTGGAGAGCCACCCTCTACCAATAGACGTAATAAGAATCGGTCCCTATATGAGTCCCTACACATAAGATTTGGTCTAACTTAAATGGGTTTCCTGGAACGCAGATTCAATTGTGATACTAGTAACCTATTCTTAGGAGTCGATACATGATCAATGGGGGTCTAACACCAAAACCCCTCACCAATCAGCTACCTCTAGGCACCAGACTTTACAGTGGACACATCTGGGAGCACTAGGATCCTTCCATTGTTTAGGATCAGGGAGCAGAAGTTGGTCTCTATTACATAATGTCAGCACCAGACCAATCCATACCGACTCCTGTAGATAGGTCACCAGTATCAAGAATGCATAGTGACCCAGTATCTCCTTTATCTACATCAAATCACATGTGACACATCTAGAGAGAATAAAAGAAGAAGTCATTTTCTCATAGTTTGCACATAAGTTAGGTAGTCAGCGAAACTGTGAAAGAGGAAGGGCACAATTGGGCAGCACGGTGGCTTAGTGGTTATCATTACAGCCTTGCAGCGCCGGGGACCTGGGTTCAATTCCCAGGGTCAACATCTGCAAAGAGTTTGTATGTTCTCTCCATGTTTGTGCAGGTTTCCTCCCACACTCCAAAACATACTGCTAGGTTGATTAGATTGTGAGCCCCATAGGGGACAGGGACTGATTAGGCAAAATCTGTGCAACGCTGCGTAATCTGTGAGCGCCATATAGATAAAGGAATTATTATTCTAAAGAACTAAATAGGGGACCAACGAATCAGATGGCCGAACGTTTGGTGCTCCAGTCTTCTTGGTACGATGTCTTGTGAGGTCTACAAGGGGCGTCTTTAGTCTGAGGCTCTTCAGGTGCCACGACTCCATACACATCCTGAGAGCCACGTGTCATGTGTGAGCCCTCTGTGCACCAAACTCATTTATCACATTGGGGTACATTTACTCACCTGTCACGATCCCGCGGTGCGTTGTCCGACGAGGATTCGGGTCCGGCGCGATTCATTAAGCTCGTGGCCCGAGTTCCTGCATCCGTCGCTTCTGCGCCAAGGTCCGCCGGAGTTCACCTGCTTCTTCCTAGTGCATGTGAGTGCGTGTCTTGTGATACAATTCTAAATGTTAAATGCTGCACGTGCAAGCCGGCGCTGTTGCGCCAAAATCCGATTGCATGTGCCAAAATTCAATCCAATGTGCGACGCATTTAGAAAATATTTTTGGCGCACGCGATCGGATTTTGGCGCATTAGCGCCGGGTTGCATGCTACACAAATCGGGGGGTGGGCCGACGGACGATCTGACGGATTTGGACAACGCGCAGGATTTAACATTCAAAATTGTGTCGCACTTACAAGCACCGGGAGGAAGAAGGTGAACTCTGGCGGACCTTGGAGGGGAAGCGACACATGCAGGATCTCGGGCGCTCAATCTTGGTGAATCGTGCCGGACTTCATCTTCGTCGGACCGTCCGGATCGGGGATCGCGACAGGACCGGGTAAGTAAATGTGCCATTAAAACAGTAAAAACTGTCATTTTATAACACTTTTTTCTGCATCTCTGTCCTTCGAGTTCTAGAATTCAGCATCTCATGGAACAACTTCATATCAAAGAGAACCTATCAGCTGGTGTGACAATACAGGCTGCTGCCTGTGTGAGGTATTGTCCCTGCAGAGACGTGCTATTTGTTATCCATGGCCTACTTCCTTCTAAAATCAAGTTTAAAAATTATCCAGATGAGTCTGAAGGGCTCTGGGGATGTAACCAGAGCCCCTCCTTGCTGCAGCTTCACATTCTGTTACACTGTGCAGAAGCACTTCCCCCTCCCACTGTGTGAGATAACATCAAGCAGAAGCTACAGCACAGAAGGACTCTGGTAACACCCCCAAAGCCTTCCAGGCTCATCTGAATAATTTTAAAAGTTGATTTTAGATGGAAGGGGCCCATGGATACAAATATAAGAATATTATACCACAGTAATGGTGCCTCAATCTATCTGTAAGTGTCCCTGATTTATCATGATGGGATTTGATGTTAGATTTCTTTTAAACCACAAAAAAAAATTTTACAGTTCTGTTGCTACAAACAACATACACAGCAACATACACAGACACACCCCCAGTGCACTTGGAGAAGCTACAAACCTGGAATATAAATCCATATTTCACAGTCCTGCTGCTACTAACAACATCCACAAAAGTCTGATTACACATCTATCCTGGGACAATACCTAACACTAGCTACAGTCTCCATGGTCACACTTGCTGACAGGTTCCCTTTATACAAAGTGGTTGCACCCTTTATCTTACCTAAGTTAACCTTGTAAACAATCCAGTACCTAAAGCTAACGAGCCTAATGTGACTGTCCAAAACCGTCATAGAAGAATTAATATATCAGGCATTTGGGTTACATTCCAACAACTTTTGTGCATTGGATCCAGGTGGGACAGCTGGGTGCCAAAATAGGGTCCTATGACAGGCTGGTTTATATCAGAAAAGCCTCAGAACCTACAAATACCGCCCGCCTGCACATGGTTGGAGGATGTGACACCAGACCCTAGGTTCTTAGGTTTTACAAAAGTCACAGTGTAGCTCTCTGTCTCCTCAGACCTCCACACTGTTCTGGATGGAGCTTTTAGTCCTGCTACGTTCCGTAGTCTTAGTCACTTCCTCGCTGAAGGCGCTTTCCATGAGCTGCCGCAAAGACTGGCTCATCTTAGTCTTGAAGTCTTTGCCCATGAAAACGTAGAGTATTGGGTTGATGCAACTGTTGGAATAAGCCAAGGCCACCGTGATGTGGTTCAGTTTCATAACGATGTGGTTCTGAACATACAACATGGTGATGCCGATGATGTGGTAAGGCGCCCAGGTCACGCAGAAGGCCACGATGATGCCATAGACCACCTTGGTGGTCTTTCTGCCCACCTTGAGGAACTTGCTCTTCTGTACTTTAAGAGCCAGGCGAGTATAGCAACCAGCAATGATCAAGAGCGGGAAGAAGAACCCAAATAACATACGGGTAAGTGTGATGGTGACCTCGGCATTGGAGACTTGGTGGTATGGATCAACGTCGTGGTCTGGAAGACCAGTGAATGAGACATTAGCTTCGTTAAGACTCCTGAGGTCTTCATAGTTATAATCATAGTCAACATCGTTGGAGATGAAGTCATCATGACCACCAAAGTGGTACTTACAGGTGGTCATGTTGTGGTCCGTGGAGATCTGTCTATAGAGGAAGACGGGAAGCGACATTATGAAAGATAATATCCAAATAACCAAGCAGATAAGCCACGCCATCCTGAGGCTGCGGTGATTCTGGGCCCACACCGGCAGGACCACCTGAACGCAGCGGTCAATGCTGATGGCCACTAAGGTGAAGACGCTGGCGAACATGTTAAGGATGACTATGGCCGGGAGCAGCTTGCAGAGTGCAGTGCCGAACAACCATTCCTTGTGATACAACTCGACGGTGGAGAATGGAAGAGCCAGACAGCACATGATGTCGGCCACGGCGAGGTTCCAGAACCAAACAGTGTTCACCGTCTTCTTCATCTTCACACCAGTCACCCAAAGCACCAGAATATTCCCGGGGACACCGACCAGAAAGGTGATGGCGAAAACCAGCGTGGTAAACACAGACTCTTCATAATTAAAGTGTTGAGGAATTGGGTCAATGATGTCATCACTTCCATTGGACATCCCGTTACCTGCTGAAATCATAGGAGTTAAAGGGGTAGTTACTTGAAGATCTCATAGAAACCTATAACAGCTAGGGACTGCAACTTGGTTTTATTCATAAAAAGTCATAGAAAGAGAGTGATGCTGAATAATCTGGAGCATAACCAAAGAGTCTCAGAGCGCAGGGCAAAAGTTCTGCTATATAATAATGTCTATATAATGGAAGCTTAGATACAGCAGACCAGCTCTATGTAAGGTGGATGCCTACAATATAACAGCTTAGATATAGCAGCTCAGCTTTATGTAAGGTGGATGCCTATATAATGGCAGCTTAGATACAGCAGCTCGGCTATATGTAAGGTGGATGCCTATATAATGGCAGCTTAGATACAGCAGCTTAGCTCTATGTAAGGTGGATGTCTATATAATGGCAGCTTAGATACAGCAGCTCAGCTCTATGTAAGGTGGATGACTATATAATAGCAGCTTAGATACAGCAGCTCAGCTCTATGTAAGGTGGATGTCTATATAATGGCAGCTTAGATACAGCAGCTTAGCTCTATGTAAGGTGGATGCCTATATAATGGCAGCTTAGATACAGCAGCTCTGCTCTATTTAAGGTGGATGCCTATATAATGGCAGCTTAGATACAGCAGCTCTGCTCTATTTAAGGTGGATGCCTATATAATGGCAGCTTAGATACAGCAGCTCAGCTCTATGTAAGGAGGATGCCTATAGAAAGGCAGCTTAGATACGGCAGCTCAGCTCTATGTAAGGTGGATGCCTATATAATGGCAGCTTAGATACAGCAGCTCAGCTCTATGTGAGGTGGATATCTTTATAACGGCAGCTGCAGCAGCTCAGCTCTATGTATATTAAACACCGCTATAATACTGTATGTATACAGCTGTACACAGTGATAAGTGATTACCCTCAATTGATATCCAGTCTTCTCTGACTGTAGTGAGAATGAAGTAAAAGTGTTACAAATCTCAGTGCACAGAGTGAGGGTGAAGTATTCATTATTCTTAAATATTATACAGCGGTTTATGGGCTGAGTCAGAACTGTGACTTCTTTTGTACTATCACTCTAATAATGGAAAACAGGCTACACTGACTTTGACTTTGTTTTTTATGTATTTATATATATGACCTAGGGCAAGTTCTATATATATATATATATATATATATATATATATATATATATATATATATGTTTGTATTGGCAGCAGCAGTGTATAAACATCATATACAGTAAAACCTGTAACAATGAGCCGTATTCCACAATGGCAACATTCATTTAGAGTGTTGTTCAGGAGAACACTGCACCAATGAAAGCTTATAAAACACAGCTTATAATAATAAAATAGGTTACAAATGTGTTTAAAAAAAATTTCTGGACCCTTTAAAGAGATTCTATCCCAAAATTTTACCCCATTAAACTACTATTCCCCTCAGGTAGGAGATGAAATGTCCTTTCTAGAATTCCTTCTTTTATGTGAAATTTCACCATTTACCTATAAATAAAATTCTCCTGTGACAATGAACAGAGAAGAGTCATATTTTGCCTGAGATGAGTCAAGTTTAAAGGGCTAGAAACCTGCTGTGGGGTCATATTACACAAGGCTGATGTGAACAGAAATATGAGATTTTTATACTTAACATATACACTGGCAGCACGTTTCTAGGTGCCACAGAACTGATTATAGTGACCTTCTCCCTGCAGCCTTTAAACTTTTCTTATCTCAGGTAAAATATATGACTTTTTGTTTTAGATTTATGGGGGAATTCTATAAAGGACATTACATTCCTGACCTGAGGGGTTGAGTAATTTATTGTGGTAAAATCTCGTGACAGGTTCTCTTTAAATACTAATCCACCGAGCAGTGGGGATATACAGGACCTTGGTCGCATGCCAAAGTGAAGCATCATCAATTGAAAGGGCAGGTGTCTGAAGCCAAACCATAATGGAAATGAGATGGTTTCAAAGAACTAAACAGAGGCTTCTGAAGTGACCTTACCCCTGCAGCCTCAAAACTTGACTCATTTCAAGCAAATATGACTCTTCTCTGCTCATTTTCACATGAGTTTGGAGGATATTTTTTTTTATCACATAAAGGGGGAATTCTGGAAAGAACATTTTACAAAATGAAGGAATCACTTCTGTCGCATCCATTACTATAAGGTTTTGGAGTTATTATGATTCCCAAAATTGATGTTTCTCATCCCTTAACTGCTGGCAAAGCTGAAGTCACAACCCATACAGACCCAAGTCAGTGGATTGTTGGGATACATGCCAAACTAGTGCTCCATTAACTTCTTCAGGGCTACAGGACATAGCCAATCCAAAACGTACTGGGACTCCCAGTACTCACACTGCTGCAGTTTGCTACAATGGGGCTCATTTACTAAGGGCCCGAACACAGCACTTTCATCGGGTTTCCCGACGATTTCCAATTTGTTCTGAATTGCCCCGGGATTTTGGCACACACGATCGGATTTTGGTGCATTGGCGCATTGGTGCATTGGAGGCGTGGCCGTCGGACAACCCGAAAGATTCGGAAAAACCGCGGAATTTAAAAAAAAATTGTGTCGCAAGATCAGCACTTACATGCACCAGGACGAAGAAGGTGAACTCCGGCGGACCTCGGCACAGCAGCGACACCTGGTGGATATCGGGTGCACGACCTTAGTGAATCCCGGCAGACCCGAATCAGCGTCGGACAACGTGCCGCGGGATCACGACTGGACCAGGTAAGTAAATGTGCCCCATTGTGTCATAGAAAAAAAATCTCTTTCTTGCTGAGGGTCTCACTTGCAGAATTTGCTGATTCAGAAAAGTTTCCCCCATCTCTTTTGTATTTATTATTAGCAAGTGTGACCGCTCCCTTACACTGACACATTGTAACGAACTTGCTTGGTACAAGCTCCTTCAGGCAAGATGAAAAACACAGACTTTGTAGTGAAGAGGAACTGAAAATAGAATCTAGAAAGCGGAGGAACTTCCAATATAGATATTAGTGATAAAAAAAAGTCATTATAATCTTACTATGCAGAGTAAGAAATAGTGAAGTCAGTATATTAGTAATAACAGAACTGTAACAAAGATAAGAGAAAACTAGTAATAACTGTTATAATAATAATAAATAATAGTAATAAAAATGAATAATAATTCAGCATAATAGAAACAAACTAGGAATAATAATAAAAATAGTAGTATATTAGTAAAAGGACATCTATCACCAGGATGTAGGATTGTAAACCAAGCACACTGACATACTTCTTATGCCCTGGTTTTTACAAAAAAAAAGGCTTTAAAAATTATGCAAATTAAACTGCTGGGCTTCAGGCTCCATAGATTTTTTTAGAAAAACAAGGGGATAAGAAGTTAAAAGAAGAGCAGATCCTGTTAGAGAGGACACACACCAGTACGTCAGTGTGCTTGGTTTACAATCCTTCATGCTGGAGCTAAATTTCCTTTAAATACTGTTATAATAATAAAAATACCAAAAAAAATCATCATAGTGACAATTACTGTCATATGAATAAATTGTAGTAGTGAGCGTCAGGGGTGTATCGATTGCAGTAGCAGGGGGTGCACCTGGACCCGGGGATGGAGCGGACGGAAAAAAGGAGGTCCACGAGCGGAAAAGGAATCAGTTGTATGCATATTAGACATGTGCAACATCCCCCACCGGGGCCTAGCCTTTTCTCGGGGCCTGGAGTCAGCCGGGGCCCGCAGTACCTGAGTGGCTAGCGGTTGCGGCCTAGGCACGCTAGTGTCACGGTGCTTGGTATGGGGAACCGGAGGGCTGTACTACAGCCTGGCAGGTCTCCAGCAGGTGGTGTTGGCAAGAAATGATGAGGGAGAGGCTGCTATAGCGGTTCTCCCTGGGGCAACCCTTTGGGGTCTGGAGTATGAGTCTCTGTGTAGTGGATAGGGTGCCCGTGATGGTGACAGCCGTAGTAGCAGGGACCAGACGGAGGCAGACGTTGAATAAAAATAACTTACAGTTCTTTATTGGAACCGACAGGAACATCAGCAACGTGCCTTAACAGAATGGTGGAGTGCTGAGATGCAGTTGGAGGGAGCCACAGGATGGAGATCATCAGCCTGGATGCAATGGCAGGCTGGGAGATAGCTGTGTCCTGGAAGGATGCTTCAGCTTGTCCTTGGTTGCTTCAGATATCACCCTCCTGACTAACTCACTACCCTCTTCAGGCAGGGAGCTGAGCACTCCTGCTCTGGTCTGGTGTGCTGGCTGCACTGACTTGCTTAGCTGAACTGAGCTGTGTCAGCTCTAGCCTAAGGCTGGATTCACACGACTGGTGCCCGCCGTACCGTAGCACGGCGTGCACACAGCAGCGCGCGGGGAGAGGAGGAGGGGGAGAGCGCTGCTCACCCCCGCCCCTCTCCATAGGGATACATGGCGCACGGCGCTGTATGCCCTGAAAAAATAGGACATGCCGTGTATGGGGGACGTATATCGGCCGTATATACGTCGGCCGTATATACGTCCCCCCTGCGGTCATGTGAATCCAGCCATAGACTGACTTCACTGGATTAACTCCAGTCTTCTTCTGCACTCTAGAAGTTTCCTGACCAGGGGTTTTGTTACTCCCTCTGGTCAGGTGGTGGCTACTCCTCCAATTACATCTCAGCTCACAGATTCATTAGGAGAACACATGTGATTGGTTAACACATATTACATCACATCAAGCATTAACTCCTGCCTTACCAGGCAGACTCTACCGCTGCAGTGCTCATCTGTGTTATGTAGTTGTTATGTAGTGACATGCTGTGGGGCTGATCAGACCCTTCACAGGCTGCAAGCTACATGGTGGGACGTATTCACAACAACCACTCTGCCTTGCATCGGCGAGGTGTTGCACATGCATACAATAGATTACAGACAAAGACACGCCTGTGTGCTCAGCCAGGCACACTCTATGATGTCATCACAAGGTGCCTCTGCTGCATCATACTGTGTGTGCACAGGCAGAGCACATAGACCTGTCTCTGCTGGCAGGAGCCGAGGGATAAAAAGAAGTCGCTGAGTTTCATTTTTAGTATATAACGAGGGGCCTTGTGGGGACATTTCATTACCGAAGGGAGTGTGCCGGGCATTTCATTGCCGAGGGAATCTGCTGGGCATTTCAATACCTAGGGGAGTCTGCTGAGCATTTTATTACCGAGGGAGTCTGCTGGGCATTTCATTACTGAGGGGAGTCTGCTTGGCATTTTATTACCAAGGGAGTCTGCTGGGCATTTCATTACTGAGGGAGTCTGATGGGCATTTCATTACTGAGGGGTGGCTGCTGGGAATTTCATTACCTAGGGGAGTCTGCTCGGCATTTCAATACCTAGGGCAGTCTGTTGGGGAGTTCAATACCGAGGGAGTCTGCTGGGAATTTCATTACTGAGGGGACGCTTCTGGGCATTTCATTAGCGAGGGAGTCTGCTGGGAATTTCATTACCGAGGGAGTCTGCTGGGCATTTTATTACTGGAAAGAGTCTGCTGGGCATTTAATTACCTAGGGGAGTCTGCTGGGCATTTCATTACCAAGGGAGTCTGCTGGACATTTCACTACCGAAGGGAGTCTGCTAGCCATTTAATTACTGGAGAGAGTCTGCTGGGCATTTCATTACTGGAGGGAGTCTGCTGGGCATTTCATTACCTAGGGGAGTCTGCTGGGCATTTTATTACCGATGAAGTCTGCTGGGCATTTCATTATTGAGGGGAGGCTGCTGGGCATTTCATTACCTAGGGGAGTCTGCTGCGCATTTCATTACCGAGGGAGTCTGCTGGGCATTTCATTACTGGAGGGAGTCTGCTGGGCATTTCGTTACTGAGGGAGTCTGCTGGGCATTTCATCACTGAGGGGAGGCTGCTGGGCATTTTATTACCTAGGGGAGTCTGCTGGGCAATTCATTAACTAGGGAGTCTGCTGGGCATTTCATTACTGTGGGGAGTCTGCTGGGTATTTCATTACCTAGGGGAGTCTGCTGGGCATTTCATTAATGAGAGGAGGCTGCTAGGCATTTTATTAATAAGTGGAGGCATTTTGGCATTTCATTAGCGAGGGGAGGCTTTTTGTCACTCACCAATGTTGAAATCAGTCTTTGATTTATTGTGGAGAACACATCGGGGCTTATTTACTAAGGCTCCGCGGCTGCACTTTAGTCAATTTTTCCGACGTTTTCGGGATTTGCAACACTTTGACAGGTATTTAACAAGGGATTGTGGGGCGGCTGTGCCGGCTTTCATGTGACAGAAATTAGGGGCATGCCATCGGATGACTGATTCGGACTGAGCGCGGGATTTAACTTTTAAATTGTGTCACAAGATCAAGCACTTACATGCAGGAACGTGGGAAACGCATCAGGACGGGTAAGTAAATGTGCCCCATCAAACCGGAAGGATTGTACGCCACAACTTTTGTGCACAAAGCACCCTTGAGGCTTGAGAAAACGCTTTGTGTGTGAAACAGCCCGTTACCTCGCTGTGGCGTGCAATCTTCTAGTTTAATGTGTTCTCCACAATAAAGCAGAGACTGATTTCTTCTCACAATTCATCTATCTTATTTTTTTAATCTGATGTGCACTCCGATAGTCAGTCTGGATGTTGCTTCCGTGTACAGCCACTAAGTCCACTAAAGCCTACATGAACAAATGCTGGCTTTGAACAGTCTTTCTTGTGTTGAATCACTGAGGGGTGGAAGCTGGATATATCGTTACTGAGGGGAGGTTGCTGGACATTTCATCACCTACGGGAAGCATTTCATTAGTGAGGGGAGGCTGCTGGACATTAAATTAGAGAGAGGAGGCTTCTGCTGGACAGAACATATACAAGGAATTTGTATATGTATATATATACTATATCTATACAGTATACTATACTATATATATGAGTATGGTGCTGAATGTATATGTGTATGTAGCATATCTGTGTATCATCAAGTATAATGTGGCGAGGGTAGTAATATAATGTGATAAAATGGAGGTAATATTAACCCCTAGGCGCACCAGGACGTTATAGTATGTCCCCGGGGCTAGATGCTTAGCGCACGGGGACGTTCTATAACGTCCTGCTTCTGGCACTGGCTCACGAACGGAGCCGGTACCAGAAGCAGCGGCTGTCAGCTGTCTAGTACAGCTGACAGCCTGCGCTAACACCCGCGATCGGAGCCGGCTCCGATCGCGGGTGTTAACCCCTTACACGCCGCGGTCAAGCATGACCGCGGCGTGTAAGGGTGTTTGCGCTGTGGATCGGATCCCCCGTGCCGCTTACCGGGGGATCCGATCCCCTTCTGGGCAGCTCCGAGGACTGGCATGTGCCCCGGAGCTGCCCGGTCTCCATGGCAGTCAGACCCCTTCCGGGTCTGACTGCAAACTGTCTGAGCATGCGCCTGCATGCTCAGACAGTTTACACTGCTCTACAATAAAATAGTATTGTAGAGCAGTGTATTGAACTAGAACCAGTATTCAGAGCATCACTGGTTCAAGTTCAAGTATGTATAAGTAAAAATATGCAAAA
This sequence comes from Engystomops pustulosus, assembly GCF_040894005.1. Classification (NCBI taxonomy): domain Eukaryota; kingdom Metazoa; phylum Chordata; class Amphibia; order Anura; family Leptodactylidae; genus Engystomops; species Engystomops pustulosus. Next base: position 71,217,715 of record NC_092421.1, read on the forward strand.
ACAGTTAACACTACACATTATAATAAATAAAAAATAAATACATTAAAATATAAGCCCCTAAAATGTCACTTTCCTATAAAAACACTTAATAAAGTATAAAAAACACAAAAACACAAAAACCCCCCGCATATTTGGTATTGCCGCGTCCGTAACAATCTGTATAATAAAACAGAATCATTACTGGACCCGCACGGTACACGCCGTAGAAAAAAAAACGCAAAAACGTTCTGAAAAAAGATAATTTTTAATTAATACCCTATAAAAAATGCTCTAAAAAGTGATTTAAAAAATGTTATGCACTCCAAAATAAGCCCACTAAAAAGAACAACTCTTCTCGCAAAAAATAAGCCTCTAACCAGATTTGTCAGCCGAAAAATAAAAAGTTATGCATATGAAAAGATGGTGATGCTAAAATTAACAAGATTTTCTCCAAATTGGTTTTTATTCAGTACAGTTGAATAAAATACACAAAACCCCCACATATTTGGTATCCCTGCGTCCGTAACAATCTGCATAATAAAACTGAATCGTTACTAGATCCGCAAAGTGAACCCCGTAAAAAAAAAACCAAAAAAGCTCCAAAAAAAAGATAATTTTCAATTAATACCCTATAAAAAATGCTCTAAAAAGTTATTTTAAAAAATGTTATGCACTCTAAAATAAGACCACTAAAAAGAACAATCCTTCTCGCAAAAAATAAGCCCTTAACCCCTTAACGACTTGGCCTTTTTTAGTTTTTTCACTTCCATTTTTCACACCCCACCTTCAAAAATCTATAACTTTTTTATTTTTCCACATAAAGAGCTCTGTTATGGCTTATTTTCTGCGTAACAAATTGCACTTCGTAGTGACGGTATTTAATATTCCATGGCGCGTACTGGGAAGCGGGAAAAAAATTCCAAATGCAGTAAAAATGGTGAAAGAACACATTTGCGACGTTTTCTTGTGGGCTTGGATTTCACAGCTTTCACTCTGCGTCCCAAATGACAGGTCTACTTTATTCTTTGGGTTGCTACGATCACAGGGATACCACATTTGTACAGGTTTTATAATGTTTTCATACATTTAAAAAAATTAAAACCTCCTGTACAAAAATTTTTTTTTTGATTTTGCCATCTTCTGGCGCTAATAACTTTTTCATACTTTGGTGTACGGAGCTGTGGGTGATGTCATTTTTTGCGACTTTTGATGGCGTTTTCATTACTATAATTTTTGGGACTGTGCGACCTTTTGATCACTTTTTATTAATTTTTTTATATTTTCCAAAATGGCAAAAAAATGTCATTTTTGACTTTGGACGCTATTTTCCGTTACGGGGTTAAACGCAGTGAAAAACCGTTATTATATTTTGATAGATCGGACATTTTCGGACGCGGCGATACCTAATGTGTTTATGATTTTTACTGTTTATTAATATTAATATCAGTTCTAGGGAAAGGGGGGTGATTTGAATTTTTAGGTTTTTTTAATATAATTTTTTTTTTTTAAACTGTTTTTTACTTTCACTTTAACTATTTTTCAGACTCCCTAGGGTACTTTAACCCTAGGTTGTCTGATCGATCCTACCATATACTGCCATACTGCAATATGGCAGTATATGGGGATTTTACTCCTCATTCATTACAATGTGCTGATAGCACATTGTAATGAATAGGTTAAAACGAGACAGCTTCGGGCCTTCGTGAGGCCCGATGCTGTCATGGCAACGGATCACCGCTCCCCGTGACGTCATCGGGGAGCGGAGATCCGCGCCAAGATGGCGGCGCCCATGCAGCGCCATCTTTTTGAAGCCTCCGGCAGCATTGCCGGAGGCGATCGCGGTGAAAGCACCCGCGATCGGTGCTAGCACCGATCGCGGGTGTTACCGGTAAGCCTTTGCTGCAATATGCAGCAAAGACTTACCGGCTATGGAGAGGGCTCGGCCCGCGAGTACGGCGCGCGTCGGGAAGGGGTTAAACAGATTTTTGAGGCGAAAAATAAAAAAGTTATGCATATGAAAGACGGTGATGCTAAAATTGACAACATTTTTGCCAAATTACTTTTTATTCAGTAAAAATGGTAAAAAATAAAAAATCTATATAAATGAGGTCTTTTCGTAATGGTGGCGACGCATAGAATAAAAATAATATACTATTTTTATGGTATGGTAAACAGCCCAAAAAAAAACAAAAAATCTTCCTAAAAAGTGATGATTTTCATTTCCTCCACCAACAAAGAGTTAATAAAATCTCACCAATTAGCCTATAGATTCCCCAAAATTACGTACCAGAAAAGTGCATCTCATGTGGCAAAAGAAATAAGCCCCTATAGGTCCTCAATAAAAAAAAGAAACAAATTATAGCCTGTACAATGTGACATAACAAATCTGATCTGGATGGCGCCTCCTTCCCTCCTATGCCCGGCCGTGCGCCCATACAGCAGGTTACCACCACATATGGGGTATCACTGTACTCGGGAGAGATTGGGTAACAAACTTTGTGGAACTTTGTGGGTAACTTACTTGTGGAACTTTGTGGGTAACTTACTATTGTGAAAAAATATTACAATTTGCAGACTGCACCTCCATTTTGTTTTAACCCCTATAAAACACCTAAAGGGTTAACAAACTTCTTAAAAGTGGTTTTTCATACGTTGAGGGTTGTAGTTTCCACAATGGGGTAATTTACGAGTCTCACTATTATTTAGGCCTCTCAGTGTCAATTAGAAGTTGAGCAGGTCCATCTAAATACAGGTTTTGGTGATTTTACAAAAAATGTGAAATATGATACCTAAATTCTGAGCCTCATAACATTCTAGTAAAATATGTGGAATCTTAAAAAACCATGGCAACATAAAGCAGACCTTTGGGAAATGTAAGTTATGAAGTTATTTGGGTGCTATGACTATCTGCATCAAAAGTAGAGAATTTAGAATGTTGAAAATAAAGAATTTTTCCAAATTTTTGCCAAATTTTGGTTTTTTTCATAACTAAGCACAAAAGATTTCATCCAAATTTTTAAACTAATTTGAAGTACAATGTGTCATGAGAAAACAATCTCAAAATCCCCTGGATATCTCATAGCGTTCCAAAACTATAACCACTTATAGTGACATAGGGCAGATTTGAAAAATGGGGCTGCGTCCTTAAGGCCAAAAGAGGCTGAGTCCCGTAGGGGTTAAGGGAGTTGTACAACATAGAAATAGTAATAAAAGTATTAACGTGTCATAATAATATGACTAACCATTCTAATAATTAACCCCTTAACGCTCTGCGCCGTAGCTCTACGGCGCAGAGGTATAAGGGTTGTATGAAGAGGGCTCACGGGCTGAGTCCTCTTCATACAGAGGTGGGGGTTGTTGCATATTGCAGCAAACCCCCACCGCTAATAACCGCAGTCGGTGCTTTCAAAGCCGCTGGCAAAGTCGTCGGCGTTTAAAAGACGGCGGGGCGTGGGCGCCGCCATCTTTATTCCGATCGCCGCGCCCCCCACGTCATCAGGGGGCGGCGATCGGTTGCCATGGTCTTCGTTTGACCCGAGACTATCTGGCATCTGCAGATTCGTTACAATGAGCCAGTGGCTCATTGTAATGAATGTGCTGCAAAAATGCCATATATTGCAATACAGAAGTATTGCAGTATATGGTAGGAGCGATCTGACCATCTAGGGTTAATGTACCCTAGATGGTCTAAGAAATAGTGAAAAAAAAAAGAAAAAAAAAAGTTTAAAAAATAAAAAAAATTAATAAAATATTAAGAATTCAAATCACCCCCCTTTCCCTAGAACGGATATAAAACATAATAAACAGCAAAGATCACAGACACATCAGGTATTGCCGCGTCCCAAAATGCCCGATCTATCAAAATATAAAAACGGTTACGGGCGGCGGTGACCTCCAAGGCGGGAAATGGCGCCAAATGTCCGAAATGCGACTTTTACACCTTTTTACATAACATAAAAAATGAAATTAAAAATGATCAAAATGTCGCACAGACCTCAAAATGGTAGCAATGAAAACATCGCCTCATTTCGCAAAAAATGACACCTCACACATCTCCGTGCGCCAAAGTATGAAAAAGTTATTAGCGTCAGAAGATGGCAAATTTTTTTTTCTTTTTTGTACACATTCGTTAAATTTTTCAAAATGTATTAAAACACAATAAAACCTATATAAATTTGGTATCACCGCGATCGCACCGAACCAAAGAATAAAGTAGGCGTGTTATTTGGAGCAAAGAGTGAAAGTTGTAAAAACTGAGCCCACAAGAACGTGACGCACGTGCGTTTTTTTCAATTTTCCCACATTTGGAATTTTTTTTCATCTTCGCAGTACACGGCATGTTAAAATAAATAACATTACGGGAAAGTAAAATTTGTTATGCACAAAATAAGCCCTCACACAGGTCTGTACACGTAAAAATGAAAAAGTTATGGATTTTTGAAGTTGGAGAGCGAGAAATGAGCCGAAAAACCCCGCGTCCTTAAGGGGTTAAATGTATATAATAATACAATAAAAGTAGTAAGTAATAATAATATAATGGGAGGCGTAATAATATAATATAATAATAATATAAACATGATATTTTCTTGGAAAATTAGCATTTAGAATATACACAGATGATATATGAATAAAACATTATATAAATAATATAGTAACAATGTAAATATTTGTTGTATGTGTTGTACATATGTTACTGTATGTCTGGTGTATTCTCCCTGCTGGATATAGTGATACTGTACCTGTAGTAGTTATATCCCCTCCTCGCAGTCTCCAGATGATCTGTTCAGTAGTCGCCGTCCGCTCTGTTCTTAGTAATGTGTCACAATTTCCTTCCTGTCACAATCGGATCGTGACAATTTGCACCATTGTACATTTTGGACTCGGATGTCAGTAGGGGAGTCAGTCATCAGTGTTATATCTGCCAGAGATCTATATCCTCTATATCCAATATCCCTGAAATATTACAAAAAAGTATAGAGGTGTCATACTAGAGTCATAAAATCCACCATAGCAAAATCTGATCCCAAATGTCCATACAATATGGAGGCCACATTCCGGAGCCATCCTCTCCCGGAGGCATTGCCGAAAATTACCTACAACTGCCCTACTAGCCGCAGCAACAAGGGGAGCCCAAGACTGGATTCTGGGATCTGTATTCCTTTAGGGCATAGCGCTGTGGGTCCTAATTTCTTTAGGGTGTTGCTGTGATGGTCTGCGCTATGTGGGCATTATACAGTGGGTACGGAAAAATTCAGACCCCTTTAAATATTTCACTCTGTCAACTGGTAAGTTCTTTTTTTGCTCATTATTGTGCACTCTGCCCCCAGCTTTACAGAAAAAAACCCAGAAATGTAGAAATTTTTGCTAATTTATTAAATAAGAAAAACTGAAATCTCATATGGTAATGAGTACTCGGCCCCCGGTGATAAGTATTCAGCCCCTGGTAATAAGTATTCAGCCCCCGGTGATAAGTATTCAGCCCCTGGTGATAAGTATTCAGCACCCTGGTCATAAGTATTCAGCCCCCGGTGATAAGTATTCAGCCCCGGGTAATAAGTATTCAGCCCCTGGTGATAAGTATTCAGCCCCCGGTGATAAGTATTCAGCCCCCAGTGATAAGTATTCAGCCCCTGGTAATAAGTATTCAGCCCCCGGGGATAAGTATTCAGCTCCTGGTGATAAGTATTCAGCCCCCGGTGATAAGTATTCAGCCCCTGGTGATAAGTATTCAGCCCCCGGTGATAAGTATTCAGCCCCCGGTGATAAGTATTCAGCCCCCGGTGATAAGTATTCAGCCCCCGGTGATAAGTATTCAGCCCCCGGTGATAAGTATTCAGCCCCTGGTGATAAGTATTCAGCCCCCGGTGATAAGTATTCAGCCCCTGGTGATAAGTATTCAGCCCCTGGTGATAAGTATTCAGCCCCTGGTGATAAGTATTCAGCCCCCGGTGATAAGTATTCAGCCCCTGGTGATAAGTATTCAGCCCCCGGTGATAAGTATTCAGCCCCTGGTGATAAGTATTCAGCCCCCGGTGATAAGTATTCAGCCCCCGGTGATAAGTATTCAGTCCCTGGTGATAAGTATTCAGCCCCTGGTGATAAGTATTCAGCCCCCGGTGATAAGTACTCAGCCCCTGGTGATAAGTATTCAGCCCCTGGTGATGAGTATTCAGCCCCTGATGATAAGTATTCAGCCCCCGGTGATAAGTATTCAGCCCCTGGTGATGAGTATTCAGCCCCCGGTGATAAGATATAAAAAGGGCTCTAGAACTTCGCCAGGCAATTACAGGCCTGTAAGCTTAACTTCCATTGTGGGGAAAATACTGGAAGGGTTAGTAAAAGACTATATACTGGAGTATGTGACATCAAATAGTATAATAAGTGACAGCCAGCATGGGTTTACTAAGAATAGAAGTTGTCAAACTAACCTTATCTGCTTCTATGAAGAGGTGAGCAGGTGCCTGGATGGAGGAGCAGCTGTGGATATTGTGTTCTTGGACTTTGCAAAGGCATTTGACACTGTCCCTCATAGACGCCTGTTGGGTAAAATTAGGGCCATTGGTTTGGCAGAAATCATTTGCAATTGGATTGCAAACTGGCTAAAGGATCGTATCCAGAGAGTTGTGGTCAATGATTCCTACTCAGAATGGTCACCAGTTATGAGTGGTGTACCCCAGGGTTCTGTGCTCGGCCCACTACTATTTAATATATTTATTAATGATATAGAGGTAGGAATTAATAGCCCTGTGTCTATTTTTGCAGATGACACCAAACTGTGTAGTGTAATACAGTCTATGGAGGATGTTCATAGGCTGCAGGATGACTTGGACAAACTGAATGTTTGGTCATCCACTTGGCAAATGAGGTTTAATGTGGATAAATGTAAGGTTATGCACCTGGGGGCCAATAATCCAAAGGCAAAATATGTCCTTGGGGGAGTAAATCTGGGTGAGTCCCTTGTTGAGAAGGACCTGGGGGTACTAGTAGATCATAAATTGAATAACAGCATGCAATGTCAATCAGCTGCCTCTAAAACCAGTAGGATCTTGTCATGTATCAAAAGTGGTATGGACTCTCGTGATAGGGATGTAATATTACCACTATACAAGGCACTGGTTCGGCCACACCTGGAATATGCTGTCCAGTTCTGGGCACCGGTCCATAAAAAGGATGCCCTGGAGCTGGAGAGGGTTCTACGTAGAGCCACAAAACTGATAAGGGGTATGGAGGGTCTGAGTTATGAGGAAAGATTAAAACAACTAGATTTATTTAGTCTGGAAAAGAGACGACTACGAGGGGAAATTATTAATTTATATAAATATATGAATGGTCCATACAAAAAATATGGTGGTAAGTTGTTTCAGATTAGATCAAATCAAAAGACGAGGGGGCACTGTCTCCGTTTGGAGAAACCAAGGTTTAATCACCAGAGGCGACAGGGCTTTTTTACTATGAGAACTGTCAATCTGTGGAATAGCCAAGCTCAGGCGCTGGTCACAGCAGGGACAGCAGAGAGCTTCAAGAAGGGTCTAGATGCCTTTTTACACCAAAATAACATTGATTGTTATGCTATATAGGATTGTTTCCCCTAAATCCCTTCCTCATCCAATCCCATCCCTTCCTTGGTTGAACTTGATGGACAAGTGTCTTTTTTCAACCGTATAAACTATAAGTATTCAGCCCCTGGTGATAAGTATTCAGCCCCAGTGATAAGTATTCAGCTCCTGGTGATAAGTATTCAGCTCCCAGTGATAAGTATTTAGCCCCCGGTGATAAGTATTCAGCCCCTGGTGATAAGTATTCAGCTCCCGGTGATAAGTATTCAGCCCCTGGTGATAAGTTTTCAGCCCCCAGTGATAAGTTTTCAGCCCCCGGTGATAAGTTTTCAGCCCCCGGTGATAAGTATTCAGCCCCCGGTGATAAGTATTCAGCCCCTGGTGATAAGTATTCGGCCCCCTGTGATAAGTATTCGGCCCCTGGTGATAAGTATTCAGCCCCCGGTGATAAGTATTCAACCCCTGGTGATAAGTATTCAGCCCCCGGTGATAAGTATTCAGCCCCTGGTGATAAGTATTCAGCCCCCGGTGATAAGTATTCAGCCCCCGGTGATAAGTATTCAGCCCCCGGTGATAAGTATTCATTCCCCGGTGATAAGTATTCAGCCCCTGGTAATAAGTATTCATTCCCCGGTGATAAGTATTCAGCCCCCGGTGATAAGTATTCAGCCCCAGTAATAAGTATTCAGCTCCTGGTGACAAGTATTCAGCTCCCAGTGATAAGTATTTAGCCCCCGGTGATAAGTATTCAGCCCCCGGTGATAAGTATTCAGCCCCTGGTGATAAGTTTTCAGCCCCCAGTGATAAGTTTTCAGCCCCCGGTGATAAGTTTTCAGCCCCCGGTGATAAGTATTCAGCCCCCGGTGATAAGTATTCAGCCCCTGGTGATAAGTATTCGGCCCCCTGTGATAAGTATTCAGCCCCTGGTGATAAGTATTCAGCCCCCGGTGATAAGTATTCAGCCCCCGGTGATAAGTATTCAGCCCCTGGTAATAAGTATTCATTCCCCGGTGATAAGTATTCAGCCCCCGGTGATAAGTATTCAGCCCCTGGTGATAAGTATTCAGCCCCCGGTGATAAGTATTCAGCCCCCGGTGATAAGTATTCAGCCCCCGGTGATAAGTATTCAGCCCCTGGTGATAAGTTTTCAGCCCCCAGTGATAAGTTTTCAGCCCCCGGTGATAAGATTTCAGCCCCCGGTGATAAGTATTCAGCCCCCGGTGATAAGTATTCAGCCCCTGGTGATAAGTATTCGGCCCCCTGTGATAAGTATTCAGCCCCTGGTGATAAGTATTCAGCCCCCGGTGATAAGTATTCAGCCCCTGGTAATAAGTATTCAGCCCCTGGTGATAAGTATTCAGCCCCCGGTGATAAGTATTCAGCCCCCGGTGATAAGTATTCATTCCCCGGTGATAAGTATTCAGCCCCTGGTAATAAGTATTCATTCCCCGGTGATAAGTATTCAGCCCCCGGTGATAAGTATTCAGCCCCAGTAATAAGTATTCAGCTCCTGGTGATAAGTATTCAGCTCCCAGTGATAAGTATTTAGCCCCCGGTGATAAGTATTCAGCCCCCGGTGATAAGTATTCAGCCCCTGGTGATAAGTTTTCAGCCCCCAGTGATAAGTTTTCAGCCCCCGGTGATAAGTTTTCAGCCCCCGGTGATAAGTATTCAGCCCCCGGTGATAAGTATTCAGCCCCTGGTGATAAGTATTCGGCCCCCTGTGATAAGTATTCAGCCCCTGGTGATAAGTATTCAGCCCCCGGTGATAAGTATTCAGCCCCTGGTAATAAGTATTCAGCCCCTGGTGATAAGTATTCAGCCCCCGGTGATAAGTATTCAGCCCCCGGTGATAAGTATTCAGCCCCTGGTAATAAGTATTCATTCCCCGGTGATAAGTATTCAGCCCCCGGTGATAAGTATTCAGCCCCCGGTGATAAGTATTCAGCCCCCGGTGATAAGTATTCAGCCCCCGGTGATAAGTATTCAGCCCCTGGTGATAAGTATTCAGCCCCCGGTGATATGTATTCAGCCCCCGGTGATAAGTATTCAGCCCCCGGTGATAAGTATTCAGCCCCCGGTGATAAGTATTCAGCCCCCGGTGATAAGTATTCAGCCCTCGGTGATAAGTATTCAGCTCCTGGTGATAAGTATTCAGCCCCCGGTGATAAGTATTCAGCCCCCGGTGATAAGTATTCAGCCCCCGGTGATAAGTATTCAGCCCCCGGTGATAAGTATTCAGCCCCCGGTGATAAGTATTCAGCCCCTGGTGATAAGTATTCAGCCCCCGGTGATAAGTATTCAGCCCCTGGTGATAAGTATTCAGCCCCTGGTGATAAGTATTCAGCCCCTGGTGATAAGTATTCAGCCCCCGGTGATAAGTATTCAGCCCCCGGTGATAAGTATTCAGCCCCCGGTGATAAGTATTCAGCCCCTGGTGATAAGTATTCAGCCCCCGGTGATAAGTATTCAGCCCCCGGTGATAAGTATTCAGCCCCCGGTGATAAGTATTCAGCCCCTGGTGATAAGTATTCAGCCCCCGGTGATAAGTACTCAGCCCCTGGTGATAAGTATTCAGCCCCTGGTGATGAGTATTCAGCCCCTGATGATAAGTATTCAGCCCCCGGTGATAAGTATTCAGCCCCTGGTGATGAGTATTCAGCCCCCGGTGATAAGATATAAAAAGGGCTCTAGAACTTCGCCAGGCAATTACAGGCCTGTAAGCTTAACTTCCATTGTGGGGAAAATACTGGAAGGGTTAGTAAAAGACTATATACTGGAGTATGTGACATCAAATAGTATAATAAGTGACAGCCAGCATGGGTTTACTAAGAATAGAAGTTGTCAAACTAACCTTATCTGCTTCTATGAAGAGGTGAGCAGGTGCCTGGATGGAGGAGCAGCTGTGGATATTGTGTTCTTGGACTTTGCAAAGGCATTTGACACTGTCCCTCATAGACGCCTGTTGGGTAAAATTAGGGCCATTGGTTTGGCAGAAATCATTTGCAATTGGATTGCAAACTGGCTAAAGGATCGTATCCAGAGAGTTGTGGTCAATGATTCCTACTCAGAATGGTCACCAGTTATGAGTGGTGTACCCCAGGGTTCTGTGCTCAGCCCACTACTATTTAATATATTTATTAATGATATAGAGGTAGGAATTAATAGCCCTGTGTCTATTTTTGCAGATGACACCAAACTGTGTAGTGTAATACAGTCTATGGAGGATGTTCATAGGCTGCAGGATGACTTGGACAAACTGAATGTTTGGTCATCCACTTGGCAAATGAGGTTTAATGTGGATAAATGTAAGGTTATGCACCTGGGGGCCAATAATCCAAAGGCAAAATATGTCCTTGGGGGAGTAAATCTGGGAGAGTTGAGAAGGACCTGGGGGTACTAGTTGATCATAAATTGAATAACAGCATGCAATGTCAATCAGCTGCCTCTAAAACCAGTAGGATCTTGTCATGTATCAAAAGTGGTATGGACTCTCGTGATAGGGATGTAATATTACCACTATACAAGGCACTGGTTCGGCCACACCTGGAATATGCTGTCCAGTTCTGGGCACCGGTCCATAAAAAGGATGCCCTGGAGCTGAAGAGGGTTCTACGTAGAGCCACAAAACTGATAAGGGGTATGGAGGGTCTGAGTTATGAGGAAAGATTAAAACAACTAGATTTATTTAGTCTGGAAAAGAGACGACTACGAGGGGAAATTATTAATTTATATAAATATATGAATGGTCCATACAAAAAATATGGTGGTAAGTTGTTTCAGATTAGATCAAATCAAAAGACGAGGGGGCACTGTCTCCGTTTGGAGAAACCAAGGTTTAATCACCAGAGGCGACAGGGCTTTTTTACTATGAGAACTGTCAATCTGTGGAATAGCCAAGCTCAGGCGCTGGTCACAGCAGGGACAGCAGAGAGCTTCAAGAAGGGTCTAGATGCCTTTTTACACCTAAATAACATTGATTGTTATGCTATATAGGATTGTTTCCCCTAAATCCCTTCCTCATCCAATCCCATCCCTTCCTTGGTTGAACTTGATGGACAAGTGTCTTTTTTCAACCGTATAAACTATAAGTATTCAGCCCCTGGTGATAAGTATTCAGCCCCAGTGATAAGTATTCAGCTCCTGGTGATAAGTATTCAGCTCCCAGTGATAAGTATTTAGCCCCCGGTGATAAGTATTCAGCCCCTGGTGATAAGTATTCAGCTCCCGGTGATAAGTATTCAGCCCCTGGTGATAAGTTTTCAGCCCCCAGTGATAAGTTTTCAGCCCCCGGTGATAAGTTTTCAGCCCCCGGTGATAAGTATTCAGCCCCCGGTGATAAGTATTCAGCCCCTGGTGATAAGTATTCGGCCCCCTGTGATAAGTATTCAGCCCCTGGTGATAAGTATTCAGCCCCCGGTGATAAGTATTCAACCCCTGGTGATAAGTATTCAGCCCCCGGTGATAAGTATTCAGCCCCTGGTGATAAGTATTCAGCCCCCGGTGATAAGTATTCAGCCCCCGGTGATAAGTATTCAGCCCCCGGTGATAAGTATTCATTCCCCGGTGATAAGTATTCAGCCCCTGGTAATAAGTATTCATTCCCCGGTGATAAGTATTCAGCCCCCGGTGATAAGTATTCAGCCCCAGTAATAAGTATTCAGCTCCTGGTGATAAGTATTCAGCTCCCAGTGATAAGTATTTAGCCCCCGGTGATAAGTATTCAGCCCCCGGTGATAAGTATTCAGCCCCTGGTGATAAGTTTTCAGCCCCCAGTGATAAGTTTTCAGCCCCCGGTGATAAGTTTTCAGCCCCCGGTGATAAGTATTCAGCCCCCGGTGATAAGTATTCAGCCCCTGGTGATAAGTATTCGGCCCCCTGTGATAAGTATTCAGCCCCTGGTGATAAGTATTCAGCCCCCGGTGATAAGTATTCAGCCCCCGGTGATAAGTATTCAGCCCCTGGTAATAAGTATTCATTCCCCGGTGATAAGTATTCAGCCCCCGGTGACAAGTATTCAGCCCCTGGTGATAAGTATTCAGCCCCCGGTGATAAGTATTCAGCCCCCGGTGATAAGTATTCAGCCCCCGGTGATAAGTATTCAGCCCCTGGTGATAAGTTTTCAGCCCCCAGTGATAAGTTTTCAGCCCCCGGTGATAAGATTTCAGCCCCCGGTGATAAGTATTCAGCCCCCGGTGATAAGTATTCAGCCCCTGGTGATAAGTATTCGGCCCCCTGTGATAAGTATTCAGCCCCTGGTGATAAGTATTCAGCCCCCGGTGATAAGTATTCAGCCCCTGGTAATAAGTATTCAGCCCCTGGTGATAAGTATTCAGCCCCCGGTGATAAGTATTCAGCCCCCGGTGATAAGTATTCATTCCCCGGTGATAAGTATTCAGCCCCTGGTAATAAGTATTCATTCCCCGGTGATAAGTATTCAGCCCCCGGTGATAAGTATTCAGCCCCAGTAATAAGTATTCAGCTCCTGGTGATAAGTATTCAGCTCCCAGTGATAAGTATTTAGCCCCCGGTGATAAGTATTCAGCCCCCGGTGATAAGTATTCAGCCCCTGGTGATAAGTTTTCAGCCCCCAGTGATAAGTTTTCAGCCCCCGGTGATAAGTTTTCAGCCCCCGGTGATAAGTATTCAGCCCCCGGTGATAAGTATTCAGCCCCTGGTGATAAGTATTCGGCCCCCTGTGATAAGTATTCAGCCCCTGGTGATAAGTATTCAGCCCCCGGTGATAAGTATTCAGCCCCTGGTAATAAGTATTCAGCCCCTGGTGATAAGTATTCAGCCCCCGGTGATAAGTATTCAGCCCCCGGTGATAAGTATTCAGCCCCTGGTAATAAGTATTCATTCCCCGGTGATAAGTATTCAGCCCCCGGTGATAAGTATTCAGCCCCCGGTGATAAGTATTCAGCCCCCGGTGATAAGTATTCAGCCCCCGGTGATAAGTATTCAGCCCCTGGTGATAAGTATTCAGCCCCCGGTGATATGTATTCAGCCCCCGGTGATAAGTATTCAGCCCCCGGTGATAAGTATTCAGCCCCCGGTGATAAGTATTCAGCCCCCGGTGATAAGTATTCAGCCCTCGGTGATAAGTATTCAGCTCCTGGTGATAAGTATTCAGCCCCCGGTGATAAGTATTCAGCCCCCGGTGATAAGTATTCAGCCCCCGGTGATAAGTATTCAGCCCCCGGTGATAAGTATTCAGCCCCCGGTGATAAGTATTCAGCCCCCGGTGATAAGTATTCAGCCCCCGGTGATAAGTATTCAGCCCCCGGTGATAAGTATTCAGTCCCCGGTGATAAGTTTTCAGCCCCTGGTGATAAGTATTCAGCCCCTGGTGATAAGTATTCAGCCCCCGGTGATAAGTATTCAGCCCCTGGTGATAAGTATTCAGCCCCCGGTGATAAGTATTCAGCTCCTGGTGATAAGTATTCAGCCCCCGGTGATAAGTATTCAGCCCCCGGTGATAAGTATTCAGCCCCCGGTGATAAGTATTCAGCCCCTGGTGATAAGTATTCAGCCCCCGGTGATAAGTATTCAGCCCCCGGTGATAAGTATTCAGCCCCCGGTGATAAGTATTCAGTCCCCGGTGATAAGTTTTCAGCCCCTGGTGATAAGTATTAAGCCCCTGGTGATAAGTATTCAGCCCCTGGTGATAAGTATTCAGCCCCCGGTGATAAGTATTCAGCTCCTGGTGATAAGTATTCAGCCCCCGGTGATAAGTTTTCAGCCCCTGGTGATAAGTATTCAGTCCCCGGTGATAAGTTTTCAGCCCCTGGTGATAAGTATTCAGCCCCCGGTGATAAGTATTCAGCCCCCGGTGATAAGTATTCAGCCCCCGGTGATAAGTATTCAGCCCCCGGTGATAAGTATTCAGCCCCCGGTGATAAGTATTCAGCCCCCGGTGATAAGTATTCAGCCCCTGGTGATAAGTATTCAGCCCCCGGTGATAAGTATTCAGCCCCTGGTGATAAGTATTCAGCCCCCGGTGATAAGTTTTCAGCCCCTGGTGATAAGTATTCAGTCCCCGGTGATAAGTTTTCAGCCCCTGGTGATAAGTATTCAGCCCCCGGTGATAAGTATTCAGCCCCCGGTGATAAGTATTCAGCCCCCGGTGATAAGTTTTCAGCCCCTGGTGATAAGTATTCAGTCCCCGGTGATAAGTTTTCAGCCCCTGGTGATAAGTACTCGTCCCCTGGTGATAAGAATTTGGCCCCTTTGCTCAGTGATGAGTAGAAACAACTTTTGAGTTGGTGCAGCCAGGAGTCTTCTTGGGAGTTTCCCTCCCTGGATTTGGGGATCCTCTGCCTCCTCCTTGCAGATCCTCTCCTGGTCCCTCAGGTTGGAAGGTGAACATTGGTGGAAGCCATGTTCCAATCCCTCCAGAGATGCTCCCTTGGGTTTAGGTTCGGGCTCTGGCTGGGCCGGTCAGGAATGGTCACAGAGATGTTCTGAAGTCTCTGCTGTGTTATTATAGCTGTGTTCTTAGGGTCATTGTCTTGTTGGAAGGTTCAGCCGAGTCTGAGGTCCTGAGCATCTGGAAGCGGCTCTCATCCAGGATATCTCTGTACTTGGTCGCAATTATCTTTCCTTCCATTACACCCAGTGGTCCTGTCTCTGCCCCCATAGCATGATGCTGCCCCCATCATGTGTCACTGCTGGGGTTCTGACAAGCAGGTTATGAGCAGAGCCTGGTTTTCTCCACCACTTAGAATTATCACCAAAAACTTAAATATTTATCTCATCAGAGCAGAGAATCTTTCTCATAGTCCGGGATCCTTCATGTGTTTTGCACACTGTATGCGCCTTTCATATGTCTTGCACTAAGGAGAAGCTTCCAGACTCTGGCATAAAGCCGTGATAGGTGACTCCCATCTCCTTCCTGCATCGCTGGCACTCAGCCATAGTGATCTTGGGTTTCTTCTTTACCTCTGTCACCAAGGCCCTTCTTCCATGATTCAAATACGGAGATGTGAATAAAAAGGGGCACTGTCAATGCTCCTCTGGTGCAACCGCTGATTCAGAGGTGACTTAATAGGAGACAAAAGAATGGGTGGTGCTCAGCATTCATGAACATAGACGTGAGCAGTGCAAAAAGAACAGAAAACAGTGGCACTCACCCGGAAAAGAGTTGTCAGCAACAGTTGAGATCATCCCAAACTTCTTTCATTTAAGGATTATGGAGGCCACTATGCTCTAAGGATCTTTGAGAGCTGCATAAGTTCTTTTGTAACCTTGGCTTTTAACTCTAAACTCCTTGGGCAGTTCCTTAGACCTTATGTTTCTCATGTGCTCTGACATGCACTTTGAGCTGTGAGAGCTTATATAGACAGGTGTATTTAATTGAACTGAGTCCAGTCAGTTTAATTAAACACAGCTGGACTCCAATGAAGGAGTAGAACCATTTCAAGGAGGATCAGAAGGAAATGGAGTTAAATATGTGAGTTAAATATGAGTGTCACATCATATGACCATGTGATATTTCTTGTTTAATAATACAGCAAAATGATCTACATTTCAGTTTTTTTCTGTTATGATGGGGGCAGAGTGCACATTAATGAGCAAAAAAAAAAACCTTTTTTGATCTTACCAATTGGATGCAATGAAACAAAGAGTGAACAAGTTAAAAGAGTCTGAATACTGTCCGTACCCACTATACTGTGTCATCCTGGTAAGCATAGGTGCCCTGACTTCACCAGTTTTTTGGCCACCAGAAAGTGTCAGTGTCTTCTATGTCCTTCTCCTTACCCCAGTCTTCCTAGAATCTATTGTATAAACTTTCCTTTCTGATGTCACTGCGGCGGACGCCATGTGACAAACCAGAACTTACACTAAACTTCTGCTTTTCTTTTCTGCTTTACTGCAACCTAAAAATACAACATGATGACAAAATATGAAAACCGCTGACTCAGAAATACGTCTCCAAGAAAAGTCCTGAACATTAAAAAAAAGTATATGGAATCAGCCAACAATCAACAACACTTCTTATCATTCTTCTTATTGTATTCCGGAGAGTTTACCAGGTGGTGTAGATTTTTATAGATGGGACACTATGTAGATGTTATTATAAATTCTGTTCTAAATTTATGCAAATTAGCGGTTTGGTGCACCAGGGGGCGTGGCAAAGTTTAGTCATGCACTAATGGCCAAATCTGCATAAAATTGGAATTTTCTCTATAATGAGAAAACCACTTTGGTGTGATAAAAATAGAAATTCCTCTGCTGTTTTTGCGCCAGACCAGGATTCTTAAGCAATAAAATCAGTAAATCCAAGAACCAGATCCTGTCATAAAATGAATGGCCCATTGATGGGATTCTCATTACATCCTTTAACGAGGTCAGCTAAAGGTGATGTCCTGTATAACTGAGGTCACATTTAGAAACCTCTATCAGGGCCGGCACCAGCACTGGGTATGTCTGGGCAAGTGTCGGGGCCCAGAGCTGCTGGGGGGGGGGCACATAAGGCTGTACATAATGAATCCATGGGAGTGAGTGGAGCTTTATATATAATAACCCTACAGGGGCTGTTTGGCATAATAAACTAGGAAATATTTTAGGGAACAGTGAACTGTTTTAGTTTCTGAATTTTTAATGCCCCCATGTGAGCTCACTGCAAAGGGGCCCAGTGAGGCTCTGTCGCCCAGGGGCCTCATGATACCTGGAGCTGATCCTGCTGCCTGTACACATCAAAAAATGTTGCATAATTCATATTTCGCCCACATATTCTGGTCTCTGCTGTTACTGTGTCAAGGATCATAGGATGACACCACAGTAACTGAGAGCAATTAAATAACTCCCGAATGATCACTATTGTTACCCTCATGATAGGTATGTAGGCGTGGGAGACAACATGAGGGAAAATATGAAAATAAGACCAAGTTTGTAGGCTTCTTGCATGGCGTGATATCATCACATAAAGATTAAAGGTGTCGTAAAAAATCCTGAGTGATAAGAAGCAATTAGTATTCTCCTAGCCTTCTTCATGTCATCACAGGCAGGGGGGGGCTGGAGGGATTTTGGAATACTACTTGTATGGAAATTTTGATATAAAATGGTCATTCTTTGGGGATCCCCGAGGGATAGATTGATTGATTTATTGTGCCACAGTGATCTTGGGATTCTTCTTTACCTCTGTCACCAAGGCTCTTCTCTCACGATTGCTTAGTTTGGCTGGTCAGCCCGATCAAGGAAGAGTTGTGGTCATCCCTCACTTCTACCATTTAAGGATTATGGAGGCCACTGTGCTCTTAGGATCCTTGAGAGCTGTATAAATTCCTTTGTAACCTTGGCTTTTGACTCTGATCTCCTTGGGCAGTTCTTTAGACCTTATGATTCTCATGTGCTCTGACATGCACTCTGAGCTGTAAGATCTTATGTAGGCAGGTGTGTTTAATTGAACTAAATCCAGTCAGTTTAATTAAACACAACTGGACTCTAATGAAGGAGTAAAACCATTTCAAGGAGGATCAGAAGGAAATGGAGTTAAATTTGTGTCACATCATATGACCATGTGATATTTGAGTTTTTCTTGTTTAATAAATCTGCAAAATGATCTACATTTCTGTTTTTTTCTGTCACGATGGGGGCAGAGTGCACATTAATGAGCAAAAAAACCCCCTTTTTTTTAATCTAATCAATTGGCAAAATAACAAAGAGTGAAAAAGTTAAAAGTCTGAATACAGTCCATACCCACTATACTGTGTCATCCTGGTAAGCATAGATCCCGGACTTCACCAGTTTTTTGGGCACCAGAAAGTGTCAGTGTCTAATATGTCCTTCTCCTTACCCCAGTTTTCCTAGAATCTATTGTGGGGTGTGTGAATATGTTCCTGGTCTGGAAGCAGATGCCATGTGACAAACCAGAACTTGCACTAAACTTCTGCTTTTCTGCTTTACTGCAACCTAAAAATACAACATGATGACAAAATATGAAAACTGCTGACTCAGATAAATACATCTCCAAGAAAAGTCCTGAACATAAACAAATGGAAGGAGCAGGAGGCATGTGATGGGGAAGGAGCAGGAGGCATGTGATGGGGAAGGAGCAGGAGGCAGGTGAAGGGGAAGGAGCTGGAGGCAGGCGATGGGGAAGGAGCAGGAGGCATGTGATGGGGAAGAAGCAGGAGGCAGGTGATGGGGAAGGAGCAGGAGGCAGGTGATGGGGAAGGAGCAGGAGGCATGTGATGGGGAAGGAGCAGGAGGCAGGTGAAGGGGAAGGAGCTGGAGGCAGGCGATGGGGAAGGAGCAGGAGGCATGTGATGGGGAAGGAGCAGGAGGCATGTGATGGGGAAGGAGCAGGAGGCAGGTGAAGGGGAAGGAGCTGGAGGCAGGCGATGGGGAAGGAGCAGGAGGCATGTGATGGGGAAGAAGCAGGAGGCAGGTGATGGGGAAGGAGCAGGAGGCAGGTGATGGGGAAGGAGCAGGAGGCATGTGATGGGGAAGGAGCAGGAGGCAGGTGAAGGGGAAGGAGCTGGAGGCAGGCGATGGGGAAGGAGCAGGAGGCATGTGATGGGGAAGGAGCAGGAGGCATGTGATGGGGAAGGAGCAGGAGGCAGGTGAAGGGGAAGGAGCTGGAGGCAGGCGATGGGGAAGGAGCAGGAGGCATGTGATGGGGAAGAAGCAGGAGGCAGGTGATGGGGAAGGAGCAGGAGGAACGTAATAATAGGGGAAGGATGAAATCACTAAGATGAGATTTTCATAACGCAATAGAATGAGGAGCCTCATATGTAACACATTTTATTACAACATGTGAGTGGAAGCAGGATAAGGTGTGTGTGTGTGTGTGTGTGTGTGTGTGTGTGTGTGTGTGTGTGTGTGTGTGTGTGTGTGTGTGTGTGTGTGTGTGTGTGTGTCGTGTGTGTGTGTGTGTGTGTGTGTCGCGTGCACTTCCGTCCTGCGCCTGCGGGTGACGCTGCTGCATTGTGGTAAATACAGGATTGTAGTTTTAAGTTGGACAGCGACACCACAGGTCATAAGCCGGTACTGCACATGACGTCACCTGCAGTGCTGGAATGCGGCGTTTGCTATCACGTGACGCGTGTGACGGTCAAGATGGCGGGCGGATGCTGTCTCCATGGTGACGAGCGGAAGTCAGGCTGTCAGCTGCTAGGGATTGGTAAAGATGGCGGCGGAGGCTGAGTACGAGTCCGTGCTGTGTGTGAAGCCCGAGATCAGCGTCTACCGGATCCCGCCCCGGGCATCTAACCGGGGATACAGGTGAGGGGAGGGGCTACAGGTGCGCGGTCACGAGAGCCCCGCCCACACTTGACATGTCGCGATATGTCTCCATCTCAGGGCCTCGGATTGGAAGCTGGACCAACCCGACTGGACGGGGAGAATGAGGCTGACCTCCAAGGGCAAGGTGGCCTTCATCAAGCTGGAGGACAAGGTGTCAGGTAATGGCAGCCATTGGTAGACATGTCACGTGTCCCCCCGCCCCGACTACAACCGCCTCGCACTAGTCGACTACACCTCCCGACTACAATCCCCCACTATACCCTCCTGTCACTATATCCCCCCACTACACCCTCCTGTCACTATATCCCCCCACTACACCCTCCTGTCACTATATCCCCCCACTACACCCTCCTGTCACTACACCCCCCCCCACTACACCCTCCTGTCACTACATCCCCCCCCACACTACACCCTCCTGTCACTACATCCCCCCCCACACTACACCCTCCTGTCACTACATCTCCCCCCCACTACACCCTCCTGTCACTACATCCCCCCCCACACTACACCCTCCTGTCACTACATCCCCCCCCCCACACTACACCCTCCTGTCACTACATCCCCCCCCCACACTACACCCTCCTGTCACTACATCCCCCCCCACACTACACCCTCCTGTCACTACATCTCCCCCCCACTACACCCTCCTGTCACTACACCCCCCCCCACTACACCCTCCTGTCACTACATCCCCCCCCACACTACACCCTCCTGTCACTACATCCCCCCCCCACACTACACCCTCCTGTCACTACATCTCCCCCCCACTACACCCTCCTGTCACTACATCCCCCCCCCCACTACACCCTCCTGTCACTACATCCCCCCCCCCCACTACACCCTCCTGTCACTACATCCCCCCCCCACTACACCCTCCTGTCACTACATCCCCCCCCACTACACCCTCCTGTCACTACATCCCCCCCCCCCACTACACCCTCCTGTCACTACATCCCCCCCACTACACCCTCCTGTCACTACATCCCCCCCCCCCACTACACCCTCCTGTCACTACATCCCCCCCACTACACCCTCCTGTCACTACATCCCCCCCCCCACTACACCCTCCTGTCACTACATCCCCCCCCCCACTACACCCCCCCACTACACCCTCCTGTCACTACACCCCCCCCCCACTACACCCTCCTGTCACTACACCCCCCCCCCCACTACACCCTCCTGTCACTACACCCCCCCCCACTACACCCTCCTGTCACTACACCCCCCACTACACCCTCCTGTCACTACATCCCCCCCCCACTACACCCTCCTGTCACTACATCCCCCCCCACTACACCCTCCTGTCACTACATCCCCCCCCACTACACCCTCCTGTCACTACATCCCCCCCCACTACACCCTCCTGTCACTACATCCCCCCCCACTACACCCTCCTGTCACTACATCCCCCCCCCCACTACACCCTCCTGTCACTACATCCCCCCCCACTACACCCTCCTGTCACTACATCCCCCCCACTACACCCTCCTGTCACTACATCCCCCCCACTACACCCTCCTGTCACTACATCCCCCCCCCCCACTACACCCTCCTGTCACTACATCCCCCCCCCCACTACACCCTCCTGTCACTACATCCCCCCACTACACCCTCCTGTCACATCCCCCCCACTACACCCTCCTGTCACTACATCCCCCCACTACACCCTCCTGTCACTACATCCCCCCACTACACCCTCCTGTCACTACACACACCCCCACTACACCCTCCTGTCACTACATCCCCCCCCACTACACCCTCCTGTCACTACATCCCCCCCCCCACTACACCCTCCTGTCACTACATCCCCCCCCACTACACCCCCCCACTACACCCTCCTGTCACTACACCCCCCCCCACTACACCCTCCTGTCACTACACCCCCCCCCCCACTACACCCTCCTGTCACTACACCCCCCCCCCACTACACCCTCCTGTCACTACACCCCCCACTACACCCTCCTGTCACTACATCCCCCCCCACTACACCCTCCTGTCACTACATCCCCCCCCACTACACCCTCCTGTCACTACATCCCCCCCCACTACACCCTCCTGTCACTACATCCCCCCCCCCACTACACCCTCCTGTCACTACATCCCCCCCACTACACCCTCCTGTCACTACATCCCCCCCCACTACACCCTCCTGTCACTACATCCCCCCCACTACACCCTCCTGTCACTACATCCCCCCCACTACACCCTCCTGTCACTACATCCCCCCCCCCACTACACCCTCCTGTCACTACATCCCCCCCCACTACACCCTCCTGTCACTACATCCCCCCACTACACCCTCCTGTCACTACATCCCCCCCCACTACACCCTCCTGTCACTACACACACCCCCACTACACCCTCCTGTCACTACACACACCCCCACTACACCCTCCTGTCACTACACCCCCCCACTACACCCTCCTGTCACTACATCCCCCCACTACACCCTCCTGTCACTACACACACCCCCACTACACCCTCCTGTCACTACACATCCCCCCACTACACCCTCCTGTCAATACATCCCCCCCCACTACACCCTCCTGTCACTACATCCCCCCACTACACCCTCCTGTCACTACATCCCCCCACTACACCCTCCTGTCACTACATCCCCCCACTACACCCTCCTGTCACTACATCCCCCCCACTACACCCTCCTGTCACTACATCCCCCCACTACACCCTCCTGTCACTACACACACCCCCACTACACCCTCCTGTCACTACACATCCCCCCACTACACCCTCCTGTCAATACATCCCCCCCCACTACACCCTCCTGTCACTACATCCCCCCCCCACTACACCCTCCTGTCACTACATCCCCCCCCCACTACACCCTCCTGTCACTACATCCCCCCCCCACTACACCCTCCTGTCACTACATCCCCCCCCACTACACCCTCCTGTCACTACATCCCCCCCCCACTACACCCTCCTGTCACTACATCCCCCCCCCACTACACCCTCCTGTCACTACATCCCCCCCACTACACCCTCCTGTCACTACACCCCCCACTACACCCTCCTGTCACTACATCCCCCCCCACTACACCCTCCTGTCACTACATCCCCCCCCCACTACACCCTCCTGTCACTACATCCCCCCCCCCACTACACCCTCCTGTCACTACATCCCCCCCCACTACACCCTCCTGTCACTACATCCCCCCCCCCACTACACCCTCCTGTCACTACATCCCCCCCACTACACCCTCCTGTCACTACATCCCCCCCCCACTACACCCTCCTGTCACTACATCCCCCCCACTACACCCTCCTGTCACTACATCCCCCCACTACACCCTCCTGTCACTACACACACCCCCACTACACCCTCCTGTCACTACACATCCCCCCACTACACCCTCCTGTCACTACATCCCCCCCCCCCACTACACCCTCCTGTCACTACATCCCCCCCCCCCCACTACACCCTCCTGTCACTACATCCCCCCACTACACCCTCCTGTCACTACACACACCCCCACTACACCCTCCTGTCACTACACATCCCCCCACTACACCCTCCTGTCACTACATCCCCCCCCCCACTACACCCTCCTGTCACTACATCCCCCCCCCCACTACACCCTCCTGTCACTACATCCCCCCCCCCCACTACACCCTCCTGTCACTACATCCCCCCCCACTACACCCTCCTGTCACTACATCCCCCCCACTACACCCTCCTGTCACTACATCCCCCCCCCCACTACACCCTCCTGTCACTACATCCCCCCCCCCACTACACCCTCCTGTCACTACATCCCCCCCCACTACACCCTCCTGTCACTACATCCCCCCCCACTACACCCTCCTGTCACTACATCCCCCCCCACTACACCCTCCTGTCACTACACCCCCCACTACACCCTCCTGTCACTACATCCCCCCCCACTACACCCTCCTGTCACTACATCCCCCCCCACTACACCCTCCTGTCACTACATCCCCCCCCCCACTACACCCTCCTGTCACTACATCCCCCCCCACTACACCCTCCTGTCACTACATCCCCCCCCACTACACCCTCCTGTCACTACATCCCCCCCCCACTACACCCTCCTGTCACTACATCCCCCCCACTACACCCTCCTGTCACTACATCCCCCCCACTACACCCTCCTGTCACTACATCCCCCCCACTACTACACCCTCCTGTCACTACATCCCCCCCCCCACTACACCCTCCTGTCACTACATCCCCCCCCCACTACACCCTCCTGTCACTACATCCCCCCCACTACACCCTCCTGTCACTACATCCCCCCCACTACACCCTCCTGTCACTACATCCCCCCACTACACCCTCCTGTCACTACATCCCCCCACTACACCCTCCTGTCACTACATCCCCCCCACTACACCCTCCTGTCACTACATCCCCCCCACTACACCCTCCTGTCACTACACACACCCCCCCCCCCACTACACCCTCCTGTCACTACACATCCCCCCACTACACCCTCCTGTCACTACACACACCCCCACTACACCCTCCTGTCACTACACATCCCCCCACTACACCCTCCTGTCACTACATCCCCCCCCACTACACCCTCCTGTCACTACATCCCCCCCCACTACACCCTCCTGTCACTACATCTCCCCACTACACCCTCCTGTCACTACATCCCCCCCCACTACACCCCCCCACTACACCCTCCTGTCACTACATCCCCCCCACTACACCCTCCTGTCACTACACCCTCCTGTCACTACATCCCTCCCACTACACCCTCCTGTCACTACATCCCCCCCCCACTACACCCTCCTGTCACTACATCCCCCCCCCACTACACCCTCCTGTCACTACATCCCCCCCCCCACTACACCCTCCTGTCACTACATCCCCCCCCCACTACACCCTCCTGTCACTACATCCCCCCCCCACTACACCCTCCTGTCACTACATCCCCCCCCCCCCACTACACCCTCCTGTCACTACATCTCCCCACTACACCCTCCTGTCACTACATCCCCCCCCCACTACACCCTCCTGTCACTACATCCCCCCCCCCACTACACCCCCCCACTACACCCTCCTGTCACTACATCCCCCCCACTACACCCTCCTGTCACTACATCCCCCCCACTACACCCTCCTGTCACTACGCCCCTCCGGTCACCTGATAATGTACCCACATTTTGCACTGAGCAGCCTAGGGAGTGATAGGAGCTAAAATATCAATAACTCTGAGTAACATTGTAAAGTAAAGGGTTAAAATGATCTTTATTGTGTTACCATCACTAGGGGATTGCAATGTGAGAACTTTCTTTCGTGGAAAAACCCCTTTAAGGCTACATTCACACTGACGTGTGCCCGCTGTACCGTAGCCCGTTGATGCTGCTCGCCCCCCTCCATAGAGTAATTTGGGGCCCGTGTGCCCATTGCTGTCTATGGGGGACGTATATATGCCGTATATACTTCCCCCCCCCATACGGCAGTGTGAATGCAGCCTTAGTCTGTTACAGTGTGTCAGTGTGTGCAGCGCCTCTCTCTCTCTCTCTATCAGGAGAACTCTTTGCTTCCGCTCCGGTCGATCAGTTTCCTGGGATTGCCGTGGAGACGGTGACTGATTCCAGCCGCTACTTTGTGATCCGAATTCAGGATGGAAACGGTGAGTAGAAAATGCGGATGTCGGGGGTCAGCGGATAGAGGGGTGTCTGCCGCTGTCTGAGCACTATAGTGCTTATTTTTTAGAACAGAATCAATTTAGAAATCGCATGATATGAGGTCAGAGGTCACGGCATCATAGTGTGATCCATTGGGGTCATTTACTAAGGGCCCAATTCGCGTTTTCCCGAGGTGTTACATGAATATTTCCGATTTGCGCCGATTTTCCCTGAATTGCCCCAGGATTTTGGCGCACGCGATCGGATTGTGGCGCATCGGCATGCTCGCGACGGAAATTGGGGGGCGTGGCCGAACGGTAACCCAACGGATTCGGAAAAACCGCCGCATTTAAAAAAAAAAAAATTGGTCGCACGGGCCATACTCACATGCACCACGATGAAGACGATGAACTCCGGGGCACTTCGGCGCAGCAGCGCCACCTGGTGGACATCGGACGCAGGACCTTCATGAATCACCGGAAGACCCGAACGCTTGTCAGAGAAGCCGCCGCTGGAACGCGAATGGACCAGGTAAGTAAATGTGCCCCATTGTATCTATTTTACGTGTTGCCGCCATCTAGTGACAGGAAATGGAATCTACATGACAATGACAGGCAGCGCTGACTTGCTGTCAGTAATTTTGACCTATTTCTTTTTACGATTTGATCTATTAAGCTGCAGACGTTACTGATCGAGCATCAGCATTTCTATTGGATCTCAGGACATGATCCTACATCGTAAGCTTCTTGTAACCTCTGTGTCTCTTCCCACCCCCCAGGGAGAAGCGCTTTCATCGGCATTGGATTCGCAGATCGGGGCGACGCCTTTGACTTCAATGTGTCTTTGCAGGATCACTTTAAGTGAGTGTGAGACGGAGCTGCACCGCGACACACAACGCCCAGTAATCGGATGAGCGGAGGGTTCGCCATGTAGTTGTCTGAACTTCTCTCCCATACTCCTGGAGCTGCTAGGCCGCTTCTGAGGTCACATGACAGTGCCTAATTGCCAAGGCCTATCTCATGTACGGAGCCAGTGACAGTCATGGAAGACAAATCCAAGACTTAAAGGGGCTATCCGATTATTTTAAGTTTTTCCTTATCCAGTAGATGTAGACAGATCAGTGCAGCCTAAAAGCTGTGACCACCACTGATTGCAAGAGAGCGGTCCCCTGTACCCCCAAATAAAGCAGGTAGTTATTGATCCCCATTGTTACCAGTGAGGACCATAGTGGATTTCCCATATCCTGATCCCTGTCCTTTTTCTATTTACTATTCTACAATTTACAAATCTACATTTAAAAAAAAAAAAATGACTTCTATATAGTGATGGGAGTCCCAGAGGTAACTTATAAAATGTTGGTATATTCTATCACTTTATAATAGTCCCTAGGACCCCCAGTGAGGCTGGGAATGTAGGCGATGCAGCACTGATGTAACGCTGTGCTGCCATCGCTGTTATCTCAGCACATGGGGCACATTTACTTACCCCGTCCGGAGGAGTTCCTGAAAGTGCGCTGTCCGACAACAATGCCCTGTGCCGCAATTCCATAAGATCATGCGCCCGATTTCCTGCATGTGTCGCTTCCCCGCTCAGGTCCGCCGGAGTTAACCACCTTCTTCCTGGTGCATGTAAGTGCTTGTCTTGCGACACAATTTTTGAGTTAAGTCCCGCGGTTTTTCCCCCCAATTCGTGTCGCATGAAAGCCGGCGCGATTGCGCCAAAACATGATTGCGTGCAACACAATCGCCTGCTAAATACCTGTCCCAGCAACGCGATTTCCAAAAACGTTGGAAACCCCGGCGGAAATGCGGCCGTGGGACCCTTAGTAAATAAGCCCCATTGTCTCCCCCTGCTGTGCAGAAATCTGTAGCTCTGTATCCTTCATGGATATGGCTGCATTTCTGACCAATCACTGTGGGCCCCCCTATTCTCAGGATCAGTGGGGTCCAGAGGCCAGGGATGAGTTGCAGCAGATCTGTTTCTCAGGAGTTCGGGAAAGCTGGATACAAATGAAAAGGATTTCATGTGAATTTTTTACTTTTATATATTTTTGGAGTGAAGGTCCCAGAATCTTACAAAGCCTCTTCTCATGTAACTTCTGTCCTCACAGGTGGGTGAAGCAGGAATCTGATTTCTCCAAAGAACCACAAGGACAAGACAACCAGCCCAAGCTGGATCTGGGATTCAAGGAAGGCCAGACAATCAAGCTTAATATTGGGGTACGTGCGTGGCTTGAGTGATGGGACCACAAGGGGGTCATCCGCATTCTCCAATTTTCATGAAGTTCTTTTTTTTCCCCCCAACCAAGAACATAAAAAAGAAAGATGGATCCTGTAAGCCTCGAGGAAATGCTGGCACTGGGGGGATCACTCTGCTTCCTCCTCCTCCTGGGGGCAAGATCCAGATGCCAACAGCCCCTATGACAACCCCGGTACCTAATCATGTTACTCCTCCCCCCGGCAACACACCCTCCAGCCCAGGTAGGTCACATCCAGATCCCACCATACCCTAGGCTCTGTTCTTATGTTCTTGTATGAAGACATTTGGCATACATTTTAGGAAATAGTGTACAGTTTTCCTGCAGTGCCCCTGCAGGTGAAATGAAGCATTACATGTGTATTAGGTAGAAATGAAAATGTTATATGAAAATGCTTTCTTTTCTGCGTTTTCTCTTAGACATCCTCCTAGATCTGGGCTCCCCGGTGCCGCCCCCTAAAGCTGCTCCAGCTTCTGCAGACCTGTGGGGTGATTTTAATACTGCCAGCAGGTGAGGAAGTGTAGACACATTACCTGAGGAATATTCATCCAGTATATTACAGGTCTGTGAGTTGTCTTTCTGTATAAGTGAGTGCAGCTGTGGAGTTCATACAGGATGTAACTCAGGATCAGTACAGGATAAGTAATGTCATGTATGTACACAGTGACTGCACCAGCAGCAGAATAGTGAGTGCAGCCCTGGAGTATAATACAGGATGTAACTCAGGATCAGTACAGGATAAGTGATGTCATGTATGTACACAGTGACTGCACCAGCAGAATAGTGAGTGCAGCTCTGGGGTATAATACAGGATGTAACTCAGGATCAGTGCAGGATAAGTAATGTCATGTATTTACACAGTGACTGCACCAGCAGCAGAATAGTGAGTGCAGCCCTGGAGTATAATACAGGATATAACTCTGGATCAGTACAGGATAAGTAATGTCATGTATGTACACAGTGACTGTACCAGCAGCAGAATAGTGAGTGCAGCTCTGGGGTATAATACAGGATGTAACTCAGGATCAGTACAGGATAAGTAATGTCATGTATGTACACAGTGACTGCACCAGCAGCAGAATAGTGAGTGCAGCTCTGGAGTATAATACAGGATGTAACTCAGGATCAGTACAGGATAAGTAATGTCATGTATGTACACAGTGACTGCACCAGCAGAATAGTGAGTGCAGCTCTGGGGTATAATACAGGATGTAACTCAGGATCAGTGCAGGATAAGTAATGTCATGTATTTACACAGTGACCACACCAGCAGCAGAATAGTGAGTGCAACTCTGGAGTATAATATAGGTCAGTGATGGCGAACCTTTTAGAGACCGAGTGATCAAACTTCAACCAAAACCCACTTATTTACCCTGATGTGCCATTTTAAGCAGTAACTTATTGCTACCTGTTCTTCCACTTCTTTTATTGTATCGGCCCCTTGAGGTCACCAATACAGTTGAAACAAAGTGGGCAAATTCAGACTATCATTGTAGCTTCTCTCCAGGGTGTCTCTGTTTAGAAAGAATGGTGGGTCCAGCAGGAAGACCTCCAAAGATAATGCACTTCCTTCAACACCTTCTCACTTTTCAAGCTGTTCCAAACAGCCAATGGATTTTAACCTGTTTGGTGAACTCTGTCCTGGGGTGATGGCCTGAGTGCCCACAGAAAGGGCTCTGAGTGCCACCTCTGGCACCCGTGCCATAGGTTCGCCATCACTGATATAGGATGTATCTCTGGGTTAGTAATGTCATGTATGTACACAGCGACTATAAAATGACATAGGCTTCTAGTTTTCATGGGTCAAGTTCACACCTGAGTTTGGAGCAAAAATCCACCAAATTAAAAAAAATAAAAACACAGAAAATTATTTGGTTCTTGCTGCCATGTGTGAAAGTAACCTGCCAGCTGTGGTGTGTGAGCTGCGCTTGTGGCTGTATAGATGGTGCGGGGGGCGGTGCGCTGGGTTCTGCTTCTGCTCTGTATGACGCTTGCTTTGCTCTCTCTCCTGTCCAGCAGTCTGTCCTCTCAGGCTCCGCAGTCTTCTAGCTGGGTTCAGTTCTAATGGCCGCGCCTGGGACCTCTTCCTTTCTCTCTCCTGGAGATCGCAGCCCCCTCTCCACCACCGGGAAGCACAGCCGCTCCGCATATCAGTGTGACGTCTCCTCATTATTCGGGCTGTGAGGGTCTCCGGGGGGGTGACGTGTTGTGCATCTCATACTTTCTTCCTTCTCCTCCTCTCTGGCTCCCTGCCTGCTCCCCCTCTATGGTCCATGTCATTGTTATTTGCTGTCCCGCCCCCTCCTACACTGTAATCATTCCGCCCCTCCATGCAGGGTATTGTGGGCCGGCACCGATGCCCGGGCCCAACCTGAACCAGAGCTGCTTTGTTTACAGACAAGTGACAAACATAGGATGTTATTTTATTTTAGTTGTTACAAATCTTATTCTGGTGCAAGATTGTACCTTCCGGGCCGCCATAGATCCGTCCTCCGGCCACGTAAGGCATTAGTCTTTGTATTTAGGCAATCTAGAGGCCGGGTCTTCAATGAACAACTCCCAGCATGCACTGGATTGGCTACAGTTGTCCGGTCCTGGGATTTGTAGTTTTGGAGACCCCCTGATCTGAAGCCATGACTCCTCCCATCCCCCATCCCCCCCCTTCCTCCCCTTTGTACAGTGATGATTAAGATTTTTCTGTAGCTTTTCTGGGGTTCGCTTGTATCATGTCCCCTTGCAGGGTAAGTGGGGAGGGGGGAGGGGGGGGGCGCTTAGGGTAGATAGATTTTGTGTATTTTGTCCTGTAATCATGAATCATATTTATTATTATATTGTGAGCCCATAAAAGAACAAAGTGTATATAAAAAATAAATTTCATGTATCTCCACGTTGTCTCTCTTTTTTCCAGGAATTTTTAATGAAATCTTTCTCCAAAAATATTTAAAGCTTTGCCTCCAGCGCCACCTAATGGGACGTTGCGGTACTGTAAGTCACAGGCCAAACCAAGTGCTCCTCTGAGTAGATGTCTGGGGGGCGATGTTTGTGGAGGTCTCGTTCACCTTGGTGGTCCTGAAGGTTTAGACTTCTAGAATGATAATTTTCAGGATCTTATCATCTGAAGGCAGAGAGTATGGCAGCCATATTTCTCAGGCAAAGGCTGTGTGAGGACCTGTGCTCACAGCAGCATAGTCATTTACACTGGTGTGAATCCTGGGGGAAGGTAGGTACTCCCAGCAGCATAGTCGTCATTACTGCCACTGCACAGGACCTCTGTGCCAAAATTATAAGACTGAATAATAATCCTGGGTCGGGCAGGTATTTCCAGCAGCATAGGTGACTATAGGCGATTATAGATGACTGTATGTGACCATAGGTGACTATGCTGCTGTGAGTACAGGTCTCGGAGAACTCTGCTCCATATCTCACCAAATCTGCTCATCTGAATAAGGATTTATATACAGGAAACAGTTGTGGTCATACATAAGAATCATCAGCATTTCTGCTTTTTTAGATTATCAATATTTTATTATTACAAAAATTGTACACTTGGATATTCTACATAATCGATATCTCCCCAGAGCTGCAGGAAAGAACATCATTAGCACATCGTCACCTCCACAGCTTAACCAGGATTAGAAAACACGGCTTCTTCCTTCCAAACAACAGCGCCACTCCTGCTCTCAGGCTGTGTGTGGTATTGCAGCTGTATTCTGCGATACCAAACCCATGGATGAATGTGATGCCAATTCTGAAGAGCAGCCATGTTTTTCTAACCCCGTCCCTGCCAGGTGTGTCCTGTCCGGACAAATCGTTGCACGTTTGAGATTTCCCTATTGTATCCCACAGGCCGGAACATCACATATTACCACCGCTGGTGACACTTCACCTAGAGTAATAATCTCCATCCTCTTACTTTCTGACTGTTGCAATGCTACAACTACTAGGATTGGTTTTGCAGCAGCCAGAAAGGAAGAAGTTTGTATCCGACAACTTTTATATAGTTTTGTTAAACCCCTTTAATTATAAAGCACTGGCCTCAAGCTCTCACTTTCTGGCTGCTGTGATGCTTTGCACTGGTCACATGACCAGTTTATTTAAATAAATGACTCTGAGCTGTAGTACCCAGTACAGCCACTATACAGTGTGTGGCGCAGTGTTCCATAGACCAAATGGAATCAAAATCTCATTAAAGCTACTGTCGAAGTGCCGCCCAATATCAAGGCAGGTCCGATAGCGCCACATCAAGGCCATGTTTGCATCCTATTATAGGCCGGTCCTGGGACCCAGGTCACTAATACACAATGGACTGGAGCTGTGATCCGAGCCAGGACACTATGTCCTGAGACCCCATCACATCTCCAATACAGTAAGATATTCCAAATTCCATCACGAATGGTATAGACTAGAACACTACCTGTGTGTATATATATATATATATATATCTCTATCCATCCTACAGCCCGGGGGCGCTATGAGAGGTTGCATATAAACCACAAGATCTATTCCTAACACCAGACGTTCATCTGCCTCCAGGGAATATAAGATCTCCAATAGTGGCTACAAGGTGGGACTACAACTCCCAACATGCTCTGGTGCATCATACAGCTGATGTGTGCTTTCTTCCATGGTTCATCACTTTGATAATATAAGAGGGCAGCAGAATTAGCGGGTGTTTTTGTAAGGGAAATATAGATTACATATCCACGGGTAATGGAACAAGACAGCGCCACTCTCAATGTAGTGGCTGAACGGAGTCACTGCAGCTTAGCTCCCATTCAGGTGAATGTAAGCTGATCTGTAGTACCTGGTCTGACCACTACACAGTGACTGGCGCTGTCTGCTTCCTGTTTCCATTCATCACTGAGAACAGTGGATCTGTGGGGGGGGGGCGCTGGGCGTCAGACCCACAATAATCTTATATTGAGAACCTGTTCTATGCATTGGTTATCAATATGTCTACCCAGGACTTTAAGAAGTCTCCTGACACGTCCGTCTTGGTAAATATTTCATGGAATAATAACTCCCGAGCATCTTGCATTATGTTTTCCCTCTGATATTCCTCCTGTCAATACATTTCTATTTTTAAAATTAGTTGTAAGCATTTAAAGGGGTTGTCCATTTTGAAAAAAAAAAAAAAAAAAACTAAAACAAAAGTAAAATGACCAATTGGGTATCGACGATGGTCTAATCACATGCGGCGCAGGTACCAGAGCTCCAGTCTCTTCACTTTACATGCCTTGGACTTCCCCTTTAAGATGTCACTCACTGGTGCACTCCCCTACACTACCAGGGGAAGAGATGCAGCGTATACACATGGAGGCGCCCGGTGCCAGAGGGGCAGCACAACACAGATTTAGGGGGCGGGATCCTTCCATAAGATGGTGATCAGGGATTGGATAAAGACGTATAATTGATGATCGGTGACAGCTAGGGGGTGCACTGCTGTCCACCAAGGCTCCGCCTCCTGAGGCAATTAAATTAAATCAGTATGTTAATTAGAAAAATCAGCTTTGTCCCTTCATCCCTGTACCAGCCAATGGAGTGAAAGATCAAGCCTTCTGTGAGGGCGGGGTCACATGGGGGCGGGGCTGTACCGCGGTCTATGGAGTCTTAGTCCTTGGGTCTGACCTCCCAGAGCAGTGACTGAGCCCCATGAGCATGCACTCACAGGGCACCCACTCACCCTGCTGTCATGGGGCCGGGGGGGCGGCGGGAGGGGGGAACGCTGCCTGTAACGCGGCCAGGTCACGGGCGTCTGCAGCGGCGTACAGGTTACTCTGTCCCAGCATGGAGAGCGCCATCCGCAGGGTGCTCCAGATATTGTCAGACATGGCTTCTCCATGGCCTCCGCTCCGCTGCTGCATGCTGAGGGCCTCGATAAAGTGCTCCACTGCTTCCCTGTAACAGACAAGAGGGCGGGGCTTATTACAACAGCCAGATACTGCTCCCCCAGTGGTGAAGATATATCAAACCCCAACCTTCAGCTTCTCCTCTATGCTCTGAATAACAGATGCTACAGGTTTTACTTAGAGTAAATGGAACTGTAGAGCATTGTACACAGAGCACAGCAGTGTGAGGAAAAGCCACAAGCTTTGAACATGCAGCCTGCAGCAGGTATTGTGTAATCATACCACTGTGTATATTAGTAGCAGCAGGACTGTGATATATGGATTTATATTCCAGGATTGCAGCTTCTTCAAGTGCACTGGGGTGTGTCCTCACACTGCTGTCCATGGTATTGTCCCTAGAGAGATGAGTAATCATACCACTATGTACATAGTAGTACTTATACCACTGTGTACATTAGTAGCAGCAGGACTGTAGAATCTGGATTTATATTCCAGGATTTTAGCCTCTGAGCAGGTGTCCTCACACTGCTGTGCACTGTGCAGCTCCTCGCTTTTGCCCTGAGTAAAAAGCTTGAATACTAAAAGCTTTTACTGAAAGAGGAGAGGGGCTTTGGAGCAGTTTAATGCTCAGAGCACAGAAGTGTGAGGACACATTCCAAGTGCACTTGGAGAAGCTACAATACTGGATAATAAATCCTGTCCTGGATATAATCATCACTTAGTTGCAGTAGTTTTCACCCCCCCCCCCCCGGGGTAACGGATCTGCCCCTCACCTGTGCGCCCCCAGGTTGATGCAGGCGATGCCCAGGTTGTATCGGGAGCGGATGAAGCCCGGTTGCAGGTTGAGCGCCCGCCGGTAGGCCTCCACCGCAGCCTCGCTGTCATTACCATTGGCCAGTGTGGCCCCCAGCTTATTCCACAGCAAATAGTCCTGCAGGGGAGAAGAAGCGATCAGGGATGTCTCACAGCTGAGGTGTCGTTACATTTAGACAATACATATGTATCTTGTGAGTACGAATCTCTCTACTCATATTTCGTTACAATGTATCAGTGCAGGTAGTGACTCACATCCGGTCTCTGGCTCAGGGCGGCCGTGAAGCAGTCCACCGCCTTCTGATACTCCCCGCTCAGGTTAAACAGAACCCCCAGTCCACACTGAACATCCGGATCCACCTGACTCGGGTCCAATCTGACAGCGGAGAGGTAGAGCTCCCGCACCTCGGAGAACAGGGAACTGATAACAGAGAGCACAAGAGGAAGATCAGACACTTTCTGACATGCTGCACTACCTCTGCTTGCTCTCAGCACCTCAGAGAACAGGGAGCTGATAACAGAGAGCACAAGAGGAAGATCAGACACTTTCTGACATACAGCACTAACTCTGCTTGCTCTCAGTGACTGAGAACATTATAGTTAACACCAGTGTGGTCCTGATACTTCTCACAGCTGAGGGTCTGCTTTATCGTGTCTGTGGGTCAGACAGTGATAGGTATGGTCTCTGGAGTGTAATACCCTGGTGTATCTCAGGGAGCACAGCAGTGTGAGGACACTTGGAGAAGCTGCACTCCTGCAATATAAATCCATATGTGTACAATTACACCACTCTAGGGACATCTCTCTAATAAATAACACTGACAGCAGAGAGCACAGAGAACAGCAGTGTGAGAACACATCCCCAGCGCACCTGATGAAGCTACAATCCTGGAATATGAATCCATATCTCAGTCCTGCTGCTAACAACATAAAGAAAGGTCTTAGTACACAACTGTCCAGGGACAATACCTAACAGTGACTGCAGGGAGCACAGAGCACAGCAGTGTGAGGTCTGATTACACATCTGTCCAGGGACAATAACTAACGCTGACTGCAGAGAGCACAGAGCACAGCAGTGTGAGGTATAATTACACATCTCTCCAGGGACAATGCATAACACTGGCTGCACAGAGAACAGCAGTGTGAGAACACATCCCCAGCACCCCTGATGGAGCTACAATCCTGGAATATGAATCCATATCTCAGTCCTGCTGCTAACAACATACAGAAAGGTCTGAGTACACATCTGTCCAGGGACAATACCCAACACTGATTGCATGGAGCACAGAGCACAGCAGTGTGAGGTCTGATTACACATCTGTCCAGGGAAAATAACTACCACTGGCTGCAGAGAGCACAGCAGTACACACACTCAGTGCACTTGGAGAAGCTACAATCCTGGAATATGAATCTATATCTCACAGTCCTGCTGCTACTCACAACAGAAAGGTCTAATTACACATCTGTTCAGGTAAATACCTAACACGGATTACAGAAAGCACGGAGCACAGCAGTGTGAGGTATGATAACAAATCTTTCCAGGGACAATCCCCAATACTGGCTGCACACATTCCCTTTAAACAGTTTATGTCTGTCTGGATGGAAAGTTTCTTTTCAATGACAGCAAGCAGAGATGTGTGAGAACGGTGGTGGGCGACCTCCTGTATCCCTGACGGTTGCCGGCGCGTACAGATCTGGGCTCTCACTCACTCAGACAGTAGCGTCCCCAGAGATTTCTTTCTAGAAGCTTCTGCGGCTCCGCTCTCGTCCTTCACCAGGTGGCTGTACTTGGGGTTGTGCCGCAGCCACTCCCGCAGCGTCTCGCAGGCCTGCTGCTGGAGGCACTCATTGGTAAAACTCACCGCCAGCGCCATCAGGGCGTTCAGATTGTCCGGCCGCAGCTCCAGGCACCTGTGGGGGAGGTCACACGGTCACATCTGCCCAGGAGATACAGGCAATACAGGAGAGAGAAGAGACCTCACCTGCGGAGGGCGCTGATCGCCGCCAGCTCCTGCTCGTTTTCCGCCTGAGTGGTGCCCAAATATTGCCAGGCCTGGAGATACAGGAGGGATCAGTGACCAGAAGCAATACCCAAACCGTGCATCAACCATGAAATAATGCAACGCAGTTACTGACACCAGACTATAGGGGGCGTCAGAGTGAAGAATCCCTCTAAGTCCCGGCAGGTGGACACTTAGTACTTTGTTCTCGTCACTGGTTAATATTTAATAACAGGAGACAACAATCCAGATGTCTGCAGGGTCCCTGCCCTGTCTGAATAGCTGTTCATCCTGAGCCTCCTGCTTCATGTGAATATACTGTGGTCGTGTTATAGTCTTCTTACCTCCATGTGCTTGGGGTCTCTCTGTACAGCTACTTCGAAAAGTCTAACAGCGCTGGGGAGGTCTCCTTCCTGAAGGCGTTTTAAACCCTCCTCGAATGGCTGCGTCTCCTCAGAGAAGGGATTGTCATTCTCAAAGGCGTAGCCCTAGGACATGAAACACGAGAGAAAAATATAACTGCATTATTATAAAAGCGACAAATCCTCTGCACAAACATAGAATAACAATAAAATTCTGTGCTGCCTGCAGCCACCACTAGGGGGAGCTCAGGAGCGAATATTACAGTTATCTCATGAGCTCCACCTAGTGGTGGCTACAGATAGTCACAGTTTTATAATGTTATTTCTATCTATGCAGAAGGTCTATACGTCACCTTGTCGTAAGACTTGGCAGATAAGTCCTGGAAGTCCGAGAGCCATGGATGCGCCTCCGCGTCCCTCTTAGCCATCTCTTCCCATTCTTCTTGAAGTTTATCCCAGAAATCCACATCCGCCTGTTAAAAGAAAAATCAGAAGTAGAATGAAACGCAAATTAGGTCCAGCAACTTCCCCCATGTCTCTATCAGAGCAGAGCTGAAATACTCTGTGCTGCTGAAAGTGTTATAATTAATGTTTTACCTCCACTGCGGCCTTGGCGGACTCAAACTCCTTCTCCATGGGGGTGAATTGATCGACCCACTGCTCAGACACAGCCTGCAAGGGGGGGGGAAGGAAGGTCAGAAGTGTCAGGTAGGTAGCCAAGGCGTGAAGATAAGGTGGCAGGAGGGTGCACAGACATCCCAAGTGGCAGGAGGGTGTCCAGGACCCCAACCAAGTGAGTGCGACAAACAATGGCAGAAAGAGAGGTGGGATCCAGTCCAGTAAATCATGGGGGTGCGTCGGGAGCCAAAATACCCAGGAAAATATTTTTAAAATTCCCCCCTCTCATTACGCCCCATCAGGAACGCTGCCCAAAAGTGATCCAAAAATCAAAAAAAGAAAAAAAAAACCTGACAACCACTTCACAGAAAATGTGGACAGAGCGGTTGTTAGCTCCCCTCCCCCACTCCTCTGCCATGTGATACAATGACCAGCAGGGGGCGCCAATGAACAAAATAGTAAAAAAAATTAGAATTTTTTTCAGAATCTCACCCCCATGTTTTACCCAGTAAAAAAAGTGAAGAGGTCTGCAGCGTGTGGGAAACTACAACTCCCAGCATCCCCCCGACACCATGGACTCTCTTGAAATGATGGATGGTGGGAGTTGTAGTCTCGTGACAGCCGCCTTCAACCCTACTATGTGAAGATTAAGAAGCAGATGTCCAGCTCTAGGTTAACAAATATATTAATTTTCTGAAAGATGAAGAGATCTCTGCTTGCTGTCAGTGAATTGAGTCTGAAAATCCATCCAGTGTTAAAGGGGATGTTCACGGTTTCAATGTCATGATGAGAACAGGGTTTATTTCAGATGAATAAAGCAGCCGCCTGCAGCTCCATTCACTGCAGACAGAGTTATGCAAGTGACTTAGGCTGAGCTGCAATACCAAGAACAGCCACTATACAACACACTGCGCGGATATCCAGAAATACCCTTTTAAGTCTGCACTCATTCGCTGACAGCAAGCAGAGATCTTGACAATGGTGAAAAGTCACAAAACTGTTCCACAATAATAATGGATTCTTTCCATAAGACTGGACAATCCCTTTAAGCGAGATGTAACCACCAAGCAGAGTGTTAGATGTCCCTGATCTCGCCGTCCCCCACCTCCGGGTCACTACCTGCTCTTGTATAAACTGTTCTGACCACTGCTCTGCCTGCGAGGGAGCGCCGGGAGTCTGCGAGAGCGACACCTCCCCGTCTCCTATCTTCCTCACAAATTGTAAGAACTGACAGAGAGGAGAGAGATGGAGACAGAGACACATGATAAGAGACCGGAGGACGGGGGGCACATTGTATCCCCCCCCCCCTAATATTACACATGATATGTAATGGCTGCAGGACTAGACATGGGACCCCTACAAGCCTAGACAGCAGGTACATATACATCCTGCCTACATATACTGCCCCCTGTGCTTATCACTGGTACTGCAAGTAGCTTCTCATACAAATGGTTCTGGTCAGGGACCCGCCTCTACCCCTTTCCCTCTCGGTACCTGGCTGCCGGTCAGTTTGGGGTCGGTGACCTGGGAGAGGAGGGATTTGGCCTCTCTCTGGAGGTCGTCTTCAGGCTTGTACTCTTCAGTCCTGCAGAGAGGGGGGAGAAGAGATCAAATAAAGGGGAACCAGGGGCGTAACTTGAGGGGGTGCAGAGGTTGCGGTCGCACCCGGGCCCAAGAGGTTTAGGGGGCCCTTATGGTGTCACTTTCCCATATGAGAAGACTATTACTATAAACCATACATTATAGTCAGGGGCCTGGCACAGACTTTGCACTGGGGCCCATCAACATCTAGTTACCCCACTGAGGGGAACCCTCACCTATCTTAACCTCTTGGTGACCAATGAGGAGAATAGGACCCCCAAACCATGCAAACCACCAGTCACACAGGTATTGGGGGGTGTCTGAGGCTTTAGGGTTCCCCCTCCCACTTTGTGCTGCCTCGTCCATACAGCGGCTTCTCACCATTTTTCTGCCATGACTCCTTCACTCTCTCCCAGCCACAGCTTCTCCTCCGACTGCTGGAGGTATTCCTCTGCCCAGCGGGACGGGGATGAGTGGGGGTCTAGTAAGGAAAACGGGGGAGAATAAGGAATTGCTGTAGGCACAGAGAGTCGCCGGTCGCCTCCGCCGCGGGCACAAAGAGTCGCCGGCCGCCTCCGCCGCGGGCACAAAGAGCAGCGTCTCATGATGCTGGGGGATTCCATACCTGCCTGTTCTATGAACTCTCGGCTCCAGTCTTCCTCCTCCACTGCGGGTTCTTGCACGAGAAACTCGTCCGTCCAGTGCTCAGAGAGGGCGAGATCTGCAACACCGGGAGCTACGGGGCGAGAAGAGAGAGGGGACATGACAAGCGGCCCCATACACTGCCACTGGATTATGTTCCGGTCTGTGGAATGTTCTTACCTCGGAGCGGCGCCGGTCGGAAGCTGCTCTGCTCGATCTGCTGCATCTCCGCCAGGAGCCCGTCCATTTTAAAGGTGTGCGGTGCCCGGGTATGAAGGGAAGGCACGCGGGACTGGAGGAACTCCGACACCAGCTGCCAGGGAGAACCGGAGAAAATTATTGGGAGAAATAACATATTAGGAGCCATCACCCAGCTTTCCCAAAGCCCAGAGTGTCACATTTATTAGTCATTCTATGCCATGGGAGCCGGCGATGTATCACTGCCTCATAGAAGACTAGGAAAGAGCTTTATAACCATTTATAGCAACCATATAGGATCTCACCCAGCTTTCCCTGGCAATTACACAACTTAAAGGGCCGGTACACCAGAAATCAGTGTTATACCAGGAGATAGGTGACATGAGCTAGTAATCAGGAGGTTGTGCCTACAATCCGCCTCTCCCTACATAAAATGGCTGATGACAGAGAACAACAGAACGAAATAAAGGTGCACTTTAAGATGGTCCTCACCTCATCTTCTGTCGCTTCTCCCAGAGGCTTCGAGATCTGAAAGAAAAGAAACTCTATTAGAGATGGGTCTAATATGATCCATGGTTGTGCTGGGACATGTAGTTCTCCTCTGTACAAACAATCCTGTAGTTAAATAAAGTCTTTGGGGTTCCCTAGCCCCGGCGCCGCAGTCTTTGGGGTTCCCTAGCCCCGGCGCCGCAGTCTTTGGGGTTCCCTAGCTCCGGCGCCGCAGTCTTTGGGGTTCCCTAGCCCCGGCGCCGCAGTCTTTGGGGTTCCCTAGCCCCGCAGTCTTTGGGGTTCCCTAGCCCCGCAGTCTTTGGGGTTCCCTAGCCCCGCAGTCTTTGGGGTTCCCTAGCCCCGCAGTCTTTGGGGTTCCCTAGCCCCGGCCCCTCAGTGTTCACTTACAGAGGTGGCCCCTGTGGGCCAGGCCACGCTAGGCAATCCTTCCTGCCGCAGCCCCTTGTCCTGGGTGAAGTGTCCGGTCAGCTTCATCAGAGGGTTCGCCCCCCCACACTCCGCGTCCACCAGTCCACGCATCGCCATGGTAACGACCTGAAACACAGAGACATGTGAGAGACAGAACCCCCAAACATGGCCGACCCCATCCACCCCTCCCCACAGCCGCCGTCTCACCTTGTGTCACCTCTGTCTATCTCAGCAGCAGTCTAGGTCTTGTTCTGCCATGTAACTGTCCCTCAGGCCCCCGGCTGTCTCTTCCTGTGAGTCTCGGAGTCAGAGTTCAGTGGGAGGAGATTTGGTTAAAGGTACAGAGATCACAGGGCGGAGAGAGAGGCAGGAGTCACCAGAGAGTGGAGGGAGAGACAGCCAGGGAGGAGAGAGACTGCCGGTCATAAAGGAGGAGGAGAGAGACTGCCAACCACAACATGGAGGAGAGAGGGACTGCCAGCCATATCATGGAGGAGAGAGAGACTGCCAATCACAGCAGGAGGAGGAGAGTGACTGCCAATCATATCATGGAGGAGAGAGGGACTGCCAATCACAGCAGGAGGAGGAGAGTGACTGCCAGCCATATCATGGAGGAGAGAGGGACTGCCAGCCATTTCATGGAGGAGAGAGAGACTGCCAGCCACATCATGGAGGAGAGAGGGACTGCCAATCACAGCAGGAGGAGGAGAGTGACTGCCAATCATATCATGGAGGAGAGAGGGACTGCCAATCACAGCAGGAGGAGGAGAGTGA
The DNA here is from genome assembly GCF_040894005.1 of Engystomops pustulosus. NCBI lineage: Eukaryota > Metazoa > Chordata > Amphibia > Anura > Leptodactylidae > Engystomops > Engystomops pustulosus. The sequence goes on from NC_092421.1 coordinate 71,259,136, forward strand.
CTGCCAGCCATATCATGGAGGAGAGAGGGACTGCCAGCCATTTCATGGAGGAGAGAGGGACTGCCAGCCATTTCATGGAGGAGAGAGGGACTGCCAGCCATTTCATGGAGGAGAGAGGGACTGCCAGCCATTTCATGGAGGAGAGAGGGACTGCCAGCCATTTCATGGAGGAGAGAGGGACTGCCAGCCATTTCATGGAGGAGAGAGGGACTGCTAGCCATTTCATGGAGGAGAGGGGGGCTGCCAATCACAGCATGGAGGAGGAGAGAGACTGCCAATCACAGCACGGAGGAGGAGAGTGACTGCCAATCACAGCACGGAGGAGGAGAGTGACTGCCAATCACAGCACGGAGGAGGAGAGTGACTGCCAATCACAGCACGGAGGAGGAGAGAGACTGCCAATCACAGAATGGAGGGGGAGAGAGAGACTTCCAATCACAGCATAGAGGAGGAGAGTGACTGCCAATCACAGAATGGAGGGGGGGGGAGAGAGAGAGAGAGAGAGAGAGACTTCCAATCACAGCATGGAGGAGGAGAGTGACTGCCAATCACAGAATGGAAGAGGAGAGAGAGACTTTCAGTGCCAACCACAACATGGAGGACGAGAGCGGGACTGCATGAAGGGATTTTCTCTGGATGTAACGATCTGCAGAGCTGCAGCACATTTCGCTGCACACGTTACATGAAAAGCCGAAGTTACTTCTTACAGCTGAAGCTTCGTTACTGCTGCATCCGGAAAACGCATCACCTGCAGAAATCTGTTACGTGCTAATATTTTGTTACACTATAAACCAGATAGAATTGTGGCGAATTCTCAGCTGTGGCTGTAAGTTGTATTTGTTTTGAACAGATTTTCATTCCCCGGCAATAAACAGGAAAGCGACCACCACTCACTGACAGGAAGCAGAGATCCTGAAAATAGTGAGAACTAGAGTGTGCACCTGACTGTCATCAGTAGGCGCAGCGTCCCCTTATAGAGGCAGATCACGTGATGGTTATACCGCCCCTCCCCCCGGTGGGCGGGGCACCGCACTGCTCTGCCACCACTAGAGGGAGCAGCTGTGATTTATTCGGTCTAGCCCGGGAGGTTTCTGTATGTATGGTCTGGGGTCTGTATTAGTTGAGGGGTCCGGGAGGATTCTGTATATATGGTCTGGGGTCTGTATTAGTTGAGGGGTCCGGGAGGATTCTGTATATATGGTCTGGGGTCTGTATTAGTTGAGGGGCCCGGAGGATTCTGTATGTATGGTCTGGGGTCTGTATTAGTTGAGGGGTCCGGGAGGACTCTGTATATATGGTCTGGGGTCTGTATTAGTTGAGGGGGTCTGGGAAGTTTCTGTATATATGGTCTGGGGTCTGTATTAGTTGAGGGGTCCGGGAGGATTCTGTATATATGGTCTGGGGTCTGTATTAGTTGAGGGACTTCGGGAGGTTTCTGTATATATGGTCTGGGGTCTGTATTAGTTGAGGGGCTTTGGGAGGTTTCTGTATATATGGTCTGGGGTCTGTATTAGTTGAGGGGCTTCGGGAGGTTTCTGTATATATGGTCTGGGGTCTGTATTAGTTGAGGGGATCCAGGAGGACTCTGTATATATGGTCTGGGGTCTGTATTAGTTGAGGGGTCCGGGAGGATTCTGTATATATGGTCTGGGGTCTGTATTAGTTGAGGGGCTTTGGGAGGTTTCTGTATATATGGTCTGGGGTCTGTATTAGTTGAGGGGCTTTGGGAGGTTTCTGTATATATGGTCTGGGGTCTGTATTAGTTGAGGGGTCCGGGAGGTTTCTGTATATATGGTCTGGGGTCTGTATCAGTTGAGGGGGTCTGGGAAGTTTCTGTATATATGGTCTGGGGTCTGTATTAGTTGAGGGGCTTCGGGAGGTTTCTGTATATATGGTCTGGGGTCTGTATTAGTTGAGGCGGTCTGGGAAGTTTCTGTATATATGGTCTGGGGTCTGTATTAGTTGAGGGGTCCGGGAGGTTTCTGTATATATGGTCTGGGGTCTGTATTAGTTGAGGGGTCCGGGAGGTTTCTGTATATATGGTCTGGGGTCTGTATTAGTTGAGGGGGTCTGGGAGGATTCTGTATATATGGTCTGGGGTCTGTATCAGTTGAGGGGCTTCGGGAGGTTTCTGTATATATGGTCTGGGGTCTGTATTAGTTGAGGGGTCCGGGAGGTTTCTGTATATATGGTCTGGGGTCTGAATTAGTTGAGGGGTCCGGGAGGTTTCTGTATATATGGTCTGGGGTCTGTATTAGTTGAGGGGTCCGGGAGGTTTCTGTATATATGGTCTGGGGTCTGTATTAGTTGAGGGGCTTCGGGAGGTTTCTGTATATATGGTCTGGGGTCTGTATTAGTTGAGGGGCTTCGGGAGGTTTCTGTATATATGGTCTGGGGTCTGTATTAGTTGAGGGGCTTTGGGAGGTTTCTGTATATATGGTCTGGGGTCTGTATTAGTTGAGGGGCTTCGGGAGGTTTCTGTATATATGGTCTGGGGTCTGTATTAGTTGAGGGGTCCGGGAGGTTTCTGTATATATGGTCTGTATTAGTTGAGGGGGTCTGGGAGGATTCTGTATATATGGTCTGGGGTCTGTATCAGTTGAGGGGATCCAGGCAGACTCTGTATATATGGTCTGGGGTCTGTATCAGTTGAGGGGCTTCGGGAGGTTTCTGTATATATGGTCTGGGGTCTGTATTAGTTGAGGGGTCCGGGAGGTTTCTGTATATATGGTCTGGGGTCTGTATTAGTTGAGGGGCTTCGAGAGGTTTCTGTATATATGGTCTGGGGTCTGTATCAGTTGAGGGGCTTCGGGAGGTTTCTGTATATATGGTCTGGGGTCTGTATTAGTTGAGGGGCTTCGGGAGGTTTCTGTATATATGGTCTGGGGTCTGTATTAGTTGAGGGGTCCGGGAGGTTTCTGTATATATGGTCTGGGGTCTGTATTAGTTGAGGGGTCCGGGAGGACTCTGTATATATGGTCTGGGGTCTGTATTAGTTGAGGGGCTTCGGGAGGATTCTGTATATATGGTCTGGGGTCTGTATTAGTTGAGGGGGTCTGGGAGGATTCTGTATATATGGTCTGGGGTCTGTATCAGTTGAGGGGATCCAGGAGGACTCTGTATATATGGTCTGGGGTCTGTATCAGTTGAGGGGCTTCGGGAGGTTTCTGTATATATGGTCTGGGGTCTGTATTAGTTGAGGGGTCCGGGAGGTTTCTGTATATATGGTCTGGGGTCTGTATTAGTTGAGGGGCTTCGGGAGGTTTCTGTATATATCATAGTATCATAGTATATAAGGCTGGAAGGAGACGCAAGTCCATCAAGTCCAACCTTCAAGAATTAAATAAATGTTTTATCCCCATAACCCGTGATATTTTTTCTCTCCAGAAAGTCATCCAGGCCTCTCTTGAACATGTACATAGAGTCGGCCATAACAACCTCCTGCGGCAGAGAGGTCCATAGTCTCACTGCTCTTACAGTAAAGAACCTTTGTCTATGGTGATGGTAGAACCGCCTCTCCTCTAGGCGTAGAGGATGCCCCCTTGTCCTGGTCACAGGCCGAGGTATAAAAAGATCTTTGGAGAGATCCTTGTACTGTCCGTTCAGGTATTTGTACATTGTAATGAGGTCTCCCCTCAGTCGTCTTTTTTCTAAACTGAATAATCCCAAATTTTGTAATCTGTCAGTGTATTCTAATCCCCCCATTCCCCTAATAATCCTGGTTGCTCTCCTCTACACCCGTTCCAGTTCTACTATCTCCTTTTTATACACTGGTGCCCAAAACTGTACACAATATTCCATGTGTGGTCTGACCAGGGATTTGTATAAGGGCAAAACTATGTCTTTATCATGAGAATCTATTCCTCTCTTGATACATCCCATTATTTTATTTGCTTTAGCAGCAGCCGCCTGGCTCTGGTCACTAAAATTAAGTTTACCATCCACCAATACCCCCAAGTCCTTTTCAGCTTCAGTTTTACTAAGTAATTGACCGTTTAGAACATAATTATACTTTTTGTTTCCATGGCCCAAGTGCATAACTTTACATTTATCTACATTAAACCTCATCAACCATTTCTCTGCCCATCCCTCAAGCTTCCACAAATCCCTCTGTAATGCTAAACTATCGACCTCAGTATTTATTACTTTACACAGCTTAGTATCATCTGCAAATATTGAAACTTGACTGTGTAAACCCACTACAAGGTCATTAATAAAAATATTAAAAAGAAGTGTCCCCAATACTGACCCCTGTGGCCTCCACTGGTAACATCAACCCAATCTGAGAATGTGCCATTAATGACCACCCTCTGTTTTCTATCACTAAGCCAATTACTTACCCAGATACACAGATTTTCTCCTATTCCCAGCAGTCTCATTTTATATACCAACCTTTTATGTGGCACGGTGTCAAATGCCTTTGAGAAGTCCAGATATACAACATCCACAGGTCTGGGTCTGGGGTCTGTATCAGTTGAGGGGATCCAGGAGGACTCTGTATATATGGTCTGGGGTCTGTATTAGTTGAGGGGTCCGGGAGGATTCTGTATATATGGTCTGGGGTCTGTATTAGTTGAGGGGCTTCGGGAGGTTTCTGTATATATGGTCTGGGGTCTGTATCAGTTGAGGGGCTTCGGGAGGTTTCTGTATATATGGTCTGGGGTCTGTATTAGTTGAGGGGTCCGGGAGGTTTCTGTATATATGGTCTGGGGTCTGTATTAGTTGAGGGGCTTTGGGAGGTTTCTGTATATATGGTCTGGGGTCTGTATTAGTTGAGGGGGTCTGGGAGGATTCTGTATATATGGTCTGGGGTCTGTATCAGTTGAGGGGATCCAGGAGGACTCTGTATATATGGTCTGGGGTCTGTATTAGTTGAGGGGCTTTGGGAGGTTTCTGTATATATGGTCTGGGGTCTGTATTAGTTGAGGGGTCCGGGAGGATTCTGTATATATGGTCTGGGGTCTGTATTAGTTGAGGGGGTCCGGGAGGACTCTGTATATATGGTCTGGGGTCTGTATTAGTTGAGGGGCTTTGGGAGGTTTCTGTATATATGGTCTGGGGTCTGTATTAGTTGAGGGGCTTCGGGAGGTTTCTGTATATATGGTCTGGGGTCTGTATTAGTTGAGGGGGTCTGGGAGGATTCTGTATATATGGTCTGGGGTCTGTATCAGTTGAGGGGATCCAGGAGGACTCTGTATATATGGTCTGGGGTCTGTATTAGTTGAGGGGCTTTGGGAGGTTTCTGTATATATGGTCTGGGGTCTGTATTAGTTGAGGGGCTTTGGGAGGTTTCTGTATATATGGTCTGGGGTCTGTATTAGTTGAGGGGTCCGGGAGGATTCTGTATATATGGTCTGGGGTCTGTATTAGTTGAGGGGGTCCGGGAGGACTCTGTATATATGGTCTGGGGTCTGTATTAGTTGAGGGGCTTTGGGAGGTTTCTGTATATATGGTCTGGGGTCTGTATTAGTTGAGGGGGTCCGGGAGGACTCTGTATATATGGTCTGGGGTCTGTATTAGTTGAGGGGCTTTGGGAGGTTTCTGTATATATGGTCTGGGGTCTGTATTAGTTGAGGGGTCCGGGAGGTTTCTGTATAAATGGTCTGGGGTCTGTATTAGTTGAGGGGCTTCGGGAGGTGTCTGTGATTTTGGGCTCTGTATGTGTTGGTGATCTATATAAATGGAGGGCAGGGGTCAGGAGACGTGCACGCCCCTGAGCGTGACACAATGGCCCAGCAGGATGAGCGCGGCCTCCATGCTGACTGTTTCCTACAATTCAATGTAAGAAGAAGAAACATGTTTTACACTTCTAGGTATTTATTCATCTATTTATTTCCAGACATTTTCCACCATCGGGGGTGTAGGGGGGATTTGCTTCATGGGGGTCAGCACCTTTATAATGCAGCAGTCTGGTATAGGGGATGGGGGTCAGTTACTGATCGTGTCCCCCTTCACGGTAATGCGATCAGCGCGGCGTTCGCACAGACTTTTGTATTTCTGGCCGCACTTGTCATCGTTCCATCTAGAGGCAAAGGACAAAGTAACACAATCCTCATCTCCATCATTATCCGGCTGATCAGCGCTCCAGAACCTACGGAGACAAAAGAGGAGGGGAATACAAAATGTGTTAGTTCTGGCCACCAGAGGATGATAGTATTAATAACCTTTAGAGCCATCTGCTGGAGAGCGCAGCTCTGGAGTATAATACAGGATGTAACTCAGGATCAGTACAGGATAAGTAATGTCATGTATGTACACAGTGACTGCACCAGCAGCAGAATAGTGAGTGCAGCTCTGGAGTATAATACAGGATGTAACTCAGGATCAGTACAGGATAAGTAATGTCATGTATGTACACAGTGACTGCACCAGCAGCAGAATAGTGAGTGCAGCTCTGGAGTATAATACAGGATGTAACTCAGGATCAGTACAGGATAAGTAATGTCATGTATGTACACAGTGACTGCACCAGCAGCAGAATAGTGAGTGCAGCTCTGGAGTATAATACAGGATGTAACTCAGGATCAGTACAGGATAAGTCATGTCATGTATGTACACAGTGACTGCACCAGCAGCAGAATAGTGAGTGCAGCTCTGGGGTATAATACAGGATGTAACTGGGGATCAGTACGGGATAAGTAATGTCATGTATGTACACAGTGACTGCACCAGCAGCAGAATAGTGAGTGCAGCTCTGGGGTATAATACAGGATGTAACTCAGGATCAGTACAGGATAAGTAATGTCATGTATGTACACAGTGACTGCACCAGCAGCAGAATAGTGAGTGCAGCTCTGGAGTATAATACAGGATGTAACTCAGGATCAGTACAGGATAAGTAATGTCATGTATGTACACAGTGACTGCACCAGCAGCAGAATAGTGAGTGCAGCTCTGGGGTATAATACAGGATGTAACTCAGGATCAGCACAGGGTCAGTAATGTCAGGTCCTCACCATATTGTAGACTCATACGGTGTCCCATCCACCCAGCGCCAGTTTCCTTCTCTGTGATGGTCGGAGAGGCCGATCCACGTGATGTTTTTCACTAAATCCTCCAGGAAGTTCTGGGTGGGAGATGCAGGATATACAGTAGATGAGCTGATGGTGTGACAGGTCATCCCAGAACGATCAACCCTACAGTGGTGATAGGGCACTATAATGGGGGGCTCTGCCCGGAGCTGTTATTGGGGTATATCCCTGACACTATTATGGGGGGACTCCCTGCATATTATTACCTGCTCATCCTCATCATTGACCACTGCCAGGTACCCGCCCTTCATCCTGCACCAGGACAGACTCTCCTCCCAGCTATGGGGGTCTTCTGACTGTAGGTAGCAGGACAACTCGAAGATCCTCCACCCCGGGGGGCAAAAGGGGCACAACATGGCTGCACATAGAGAAAATGAAAAACGGAGAAAAAAATGTGTTAAATTTCAAGGCTCTTTAAAGGGTCGGACATTGGGATCACAGTTTATGGGATTGGATGACAGTGACACCTTGTGGTCACAGTGGTAATTACAGGCCATGATACCTGACTCCTGGTCGGTGGCCACGCAGCCCATCAGCAGGTCGCTGGTCCAGGGGATGAGAATGTTCTTCCCCTTTAAGGACTTGTATTCATCTTGAACCTTACTCAGGTTCCTGTGCAGGTCCTGACGCTGTCGCTCTAGGACCTGCAGCTGTCTCAGGCCCAGGGTCTGGTTGTACAGCAGGAGGGGCAGTATCTTGTCATGTAGCGAGTGGTGTTCCTCTTGTAGGGAGGACAAATTGTTTTGCAGCCATAATCCATATTCCTGCGCAACTTCCACCTCCTCCAGCCAATGGCTGTTGTTCGTACGTAGAGTCTCCACCTCCTCCTGAGCGTAGAGCAGAATGGAACTCCCCTGCAAATCTGATATAAATATATATATATAGCAATGTAATACATGTATAGGATACTGGGAAACCATCAGCAGGTGTGACCAAACAGACTGCAGCCAGTGGTATATATTGTCCCTGGAGAGATGTGGATTCAGTAGCTGCAGGACTGTGCAATACGGATTTATATTCCAGCATTGGGGGTGTCCTCACACTGCTGTGCTCTTACTGCTCAGCTCTCAGCTTCCTCCCTGGCCCTCCTCTCTGCTGTAACACTGGGGCATTACAGACTTTACTCAGAGCAGAAGGAGGGGCAGTGAAGAGCTAAGAGCACAGCAGTGTGAGGACACACCCCCAGTGCACTTGGAAAAGCTAAAATTCAGGAATAATAATCCATATTTCACATTCCTGCAGCAACTAACAATATACACATAGGTCTGGTTACACCTGTCTCCGGGGACAATATCTAACACTGGTTGCAAAGAGCACAGCAGTGTGAGGACACACTGTCAGTTACTATACTGGAATATAAATCCATATATCACAGTCCTGCTGCTACTAACAACATACACAACGGTCGGATTACACATCTCTCCAGGGGCAATACCTAACTCTGCCAGCACAGAGCACAGCAGTGTAAGGACACTTGGAGAAGCTAAAATTCGGAAATAAAATCCATATTTCAAATTCTTGCTGCTGATACTAACCACACACACAAATATCTGAATACACATTTCTGTAGGGAAAATATCTAACACTGCCAGCAGAGAGCACAGCAGTGTGAGGACACTTTGAGAAGCAAAAATTCTGAAATATCATACTTATTTCAAATTCCTGCTGCTGCTAGTAACCACAAATACAAATATCTGATTACACATTTCTCTAGGGACAATATCTAACACTGCCAGCACAGAGCACAGCAGTGTGAGGACACACCTCCAGTGCACTTGGAGAAGCTACAATTTTACTCAATCTTCCTTTACTCAATATCCACACAGAACCTGAATTGTGTTCTATACATTGTAGTAGTGATGTGACATGTAGACTCTCACTAGTGCAGCCTTACAGTAAGACAGAACAGCGGCGGTGAGTCCCAGGAGGACGCCCAGCAGCAGCAGTGATCCCATCAGGAGCCATCGAGGGAAGGACCATCCCGAATTCTTGTCAGAAGAGCAGCTCCTATGACGTATCAGAAGACAAGACCTGTAATATTGGCTCACGCCCCACCGAGGGGCCGTCCACTATTAGGAATATTAGCACAGAGTGATGGGGGAATCTGACAAAAACTTGGATGTTTGGGATTTGTAGATGGGACCCTGGTACTGGATTACAAATTGGGGGGTCATTAATCATCTGAAATAGTGGGTTCTTCCAGCACTGGTAGATTAGGGATTTTTTATGTGTAATTGGCTGTCACTAGGGGGCAGTAGACGAATTTATACGACTTTAATGAGATCTGAATGAATACAGGCAGTCCCCAGGTTACATACAAGATAGGGTCCGGAGGTTTGTTCTTAAGTTGAATTTGTATGTAAGTCGAAACTGTATATTTTATAATTGAAGTTCTAGCCACATTTTTTTCTTTTGCCCCATTTACAATTGGAGTTCCAAATTTTTGCTGTAATGGGACCAAGGATTATCAATAAAGCTTCATTACAGACACCTTACAGCTGATCATTGCAGCCTGGGACTATAGTAAAGCATCCAGAGAGCTTCATCAGAGGTCAGAGTGGGCAGAGAGGTGTGTCTGTAACTAGGGGTCATCTGTAAGTCGGGTGTCCTTAAGTAGGGGACTGCCTGTATGTATAACATGAGCTCCCCCTAGGGGTGGCTCCAGGAATAATAGGCACTTGAACCATTATTATGGGGTGTGGCCTGCATATATGGGCGGAGTCTATTTAGAAAAACCCTCCTTAGTCTCCTTTAAATTGAGTCTTAATAATAGGTGGACTATATGTCATCTGGGGGTATTAAAGTCTTATTTTACACCTTCCCTATGATGTTGTAAGCAGCTGACAGATACAGCAGTAATTACAGAGATGTTAATCTGCTTCATCGTATTGTACTCGGTGTCAGTGATCACTGTAGCTCTGGCCTTCTATTCCTTGGCCATAACCAGTACAGTCAGTAGAGATGTAGCCTTAGGGGGGTCATCACTGTACTATGGGCCCCCCATTAATATGTCCATGTAGTAAAGTGTGTGGGGGGGTGCACTTACCTTCCTTCATTCTCCTTATCGTCCATCCTCAGGGTCGCTCGTCTTTCAGCTCTGTGACCCTGGAACATGAGATCTGCGTAGAGCGCTCCCTCCATCGCTACCATCAGTCTCCGCTCTATGAACACGAAGGCGTCTTGTACCCTCCATATCCCCCTCTGCCGTCCTTGTCATTCCTTGTCGGATACATTGTAGCAGTAGCATAGTCAGCACATTGGAGGTAATACAGGGCGGAACAAGAAGGGCTGGGATGGGGAAATCTCTCACAAAATACACATCAGATCCAAAAACAATAAATATTTGTGTTAAATATTTCTCAAAAATCCATCCAATGATCCCCCATGGGGTGGGGGCAACTTAAAAGTCTTCAAAGGGAACCCCCCAATTTAGGGCAGTTTTCAGGTACTATGCTGCACAGGGCGAATCTCAAGCCCCCTACCCCCCCCCCCCCCCTGCCCTCCGCTCGATAAATATCAAATTACATAAATACAGCACCAGAATGGAGCACAACATATAAATAAAGTACTAGAACCAAGCTTTATACAGAAACACCAGGATCTCTATACACATATATACTGTAGTCTCTCTATTAAATATACTGTTATCAATGTTAGAGATAAAGTGTCCCCCCTTCTATTAAATATATACTGTATCCCCCTTTTTTATACACTATGTCCCCCTCATTAATACTGTGCCACCTCTTGTTTACTGTGCCCATTTCTATTAAATACGGTGCCCGCGACTCACATTACACCAGCGCCCGATGTGTGAGAGGCGGGGACTCGCATCACACCATCCCCCGATGTGTGAGAGGCGGGGACTCGCATTACACCATCCCCCAATGTGTGAGAGGCGGTGACTCACATTACACCAGCCCCCGATGTGTGAAAGACGGGGACTCAAATTACACCAGCCCCCGATGTGTGAGAGGCGGGGACTCACATTACACCAGCCCCCGATGTGTGAGAGGCGGGGACTCACATTACACCAGCCCCTGATGTGTGAGAGGAGGGGATTCACATTACACCCGCCCCCGATGTGTGAGAGACAGGGACTCACATTACACCAGCCCCCGATGTGTGAGAGACAGGGACTCACATTACACCAGTCCCCCGATGTGTGAGAGGCAGGGACTCACATTACACCAGCCCCTGATGTGTGAGAGACAGGGACTCACATTACACCAGCCCCCGATGTGTGAGAGGCCGGGACTCACATTACACCAGCCCCTGATGTGTGAGAGACAGGGACTCACATTACACCAGCCCCCGATGTGGGAGAGGCGGGGACTCACATTACACCATCCCCCGATGTGTGAGAGGCGGGGACTCACATTACACCAGCCCCCGATGTGTGAGAGGCGGGGACATACATTACACCAGCCCCCAATGTGTGAGAGGAGGGGATTCACATTACACCAGCCCCTGATGTGTGAGAGGCGGGGATACACATTACACCATCCCCTGATGTGTGAGAGGCGGGGACTCACATTACACCAGCCCCCGATGTGTGAGAGGCGGGGACTCACATTACACCAGCCCCCGATGTGTGAGAGGCGGGGACTCACATTACACCAGCCCCCGATGTGTGAGAGGCGGGGACTCACATTACACCAGCCCCCGATGTGTGAGAGGCGAGGACCCACATTACACCAGCCCCCAATGTGTGAGAGGCAGGGACTCACATTACACCAGCCCCCGATGTGTGAGAGGAGGGGACTCACATTACACCAGCCCCCGATGTGTGAGAGGCGAGGACCCACATTACACCAGCCCCCGATGTGTGAGAGGCGGGGACCCACATTACACCAGCCCCCGATGTGTGAGAGGCGGGGACCCACATTACACCAGCCCCTGATATGTGAGTGGCGGGGACTCACATTACACCAGCCCCCGATGTGTGAGAGGCGGGGACTCACATTACACCAGCCCCCGATGTGTGAGAGGCAGGGACTCACATTACACCAGCCCCCGATGTGTGAGAGGCAGGGACTCACATTACACCAGCCCCCGATGTGTGAGAGGCCGGGACTCGCATTACACCAGCCCCCGATGTGTGAGAGGCCGGGACACACATTACACCAGCCCCCGATGTGTGAGAGGCGGGGACCCACATTACACCAGCCCCCGATGTGTGAGAGGCGGGGACACACATTACACCAGCCCCCGATGTGTGAGAGGCGGGGACCCACATTACACCAGCCCCTGATGTGTGAGAGGTGGGGAGTCACATTACACCAGCCCCTGATATGTGAGTGGCGGGGACCCACATTACACCAGCCCCTGATATGTGAGTGGCGGGGACTCACATTACACCAGCCCCCAAAGAGAACAGAAAACTACTCATACGTGCATGTTGTTGTTCCTGGGTTACGCTGAAGGAAATTTATACATAAAAAATTACATTCTATCCACCTCATCCCCAGGGGTTGAAAATATAGGGTCAAATTTTTAAGAAATATTTGTCACATATTTTTTTTTTGTTTTTTAATCTGTTGTGCATTTCTTAAGATTTTCCCATTTTTGAACTACTTAATAGTCAAGGTATTGGCCCTACTAGAAGCAATAACTAAGGGCCACATATATAGGGGGGCTGTGCCTGTATGCAGAGGTATCGCACGGTTGGGGATTGGTCTGGATCACAGGTTCAACTTCAGTCTTCTCAACTACAGGCGGTCCCCTACTTAAGGACACCCGACTTACAGACAACCTATAGTTACATACAGACCCCTCTGACCTCTGGTGACCTCTCTGGATGTTACTATAGTCCCAGACTGCAATGATCAGCTGTAAGGTGTCTGTAATGAAGCTTTATGGATAATCCTTGGTCCCATTACAGCAAAAAATGTTTAAACTCCAATTGTCACTGGGGCCAAAAATTTTTTTGTCTGGATCTACAATTATAAAACATACAGTTTCGACTTACATACAAATTCAACTTAAGAACAAACCTCCGGACCCTATCTTGTACGTAACCCGGGGACTGCCTGTATATATGAAATAGTCAGGGAACAATCTCAGCACTGCTACATCTCTGCACATCACATATACAGCTATACAATGACCCAATATCACAGTCTTCTGTTATGGAAGGGAACGCGGTCGTGTTGCAACCTGCAAATTTTCATGACTGAGAAAGCCCCTTGAAACAGAGGAACCTGCGCATTACGACACAACAACCTTTAGCCAGAATGTGATAAATCGTTACAACCGAGGCAACTGCAAGATCTCAATACGATTACACTGACTATTACTAGTTTATGTAAGAATTTAGCTCATGGCAGACTCTTAACTGTAACAGCACGGTGGCTCAGTGGGTAGCATTACAGCCTTGCAGCGCTGGGGTCCTGGGTTCAAGTCCTAGGGTCAACATCGGCATATGTTCTCTCCGTCTTTGTGTGGGTTTCCTCTGGGTCCTCCGGTTTCCTCCCATACTCCAAAACATACTGGTAGGATGATTAGATTGTGAGCCCCATGGGGACAGGGACTGATTTGGCAAGTTTTGCGCAGCATAATCTGTGTGCGTTATATAAATACAGAATTATTATTACCATTGTAACAAACCTCCAGCTGTGCCGATTTGAAACTTCCGGCTGTACGGTAGGTTGTTCTCATTCCCCGCCTTCTCCTACTTTCAGTACAACATTCCCATTTTGTTACATTTTCATCGCATTTGCCGCTTGCAGAATGAAAACACTCATGTTCCATTACCAGAGAGTAATGGAGTTTTGCTTTGTTTTTGTTTTTTTTAATTATTTTTCATGAAAATATCCCCCCTTCCCCTCAAAAAATCCACAGGCAGCAGACTAAGTTATACAAATACATGCAAAACACCTCAAACAGACCAAAAAAAAAAAATCCTCCAATCAGATTTCCTGTGCCAAAATCTCCCTGCTGTCGTAGTCAGATGGGTGGGGGGAGGGTTGAGTTCTTTGTGCAGTTGGTCACATTTTTGCGTGTCAGGGGATAATGAACATGTGGCACAGACGGGTTGACTTGGCAGAGTGCTTTATTGCAGCTCTTAAAAAGGCAGGACATGACTGTACACCCCCCCAAAACTTGCGCTGTGATCACATGACAACAGCAGCCAACCCAAGTGCACTTTTTGTTTGTGTTTTTTTTTTTTTTTTTTTACAATTTTAAACTCTTTTTTGACCAGTTTAGGCATCATGTGGCCACAAAGGCATAAGGGAATGTTGTATCTTTCCCCCATGGACGGACCCCCCTCCCCACCCCCCAGCACATTATTTCCGGCTGTATCCAGCATATCCTTGGACCGTCCTCATCCAGTGCTTTTGTGCAAGGTTACTGTCCGCTTCGGGTTAGCTGCCCCTCGAGGGTGCAGGCAGGAGGAAGGAAGCAGAGATCAGACGGATGAGAGTCTCCAGCAACCTAAAAAGTTCAAGTATTAGAAAGTCCACAAAATTCCCCCCCCCCCCCCCTACCTCCTCCCGAGTAGTAGAAAAGTCTATAAAATAACATGGAGGGGGCGTCCCCCTGAATCGAGGCAGGATAATTGGCGCCGGAAACCAGTTTTTTGTGATTTATTAAAAAAAAAGAAAAAAAAAAATTCAGCAATTTGTGTCCTTCCTGGCAGTGTGGTGTCCGCAGGAGCCAGCATGGAAGGAGGAGCTAACCATCGCCACGAGGAGCGACATACAATCTGCAGGGACAAGAGAGAGGGATCAGGCGAGTCACCGACCCACAGGGTAAAAATCACGATTAAATTTTCTGCCCCACTTTCAATTTACTTCAATGAACCTGCTATAGAGATAATTAGTGTGACTGCAGGATCAGACTACACAAGGTGTGTTTGTAGTCTGTTTCCATGGATACACATAGGTCTGTACAAATATTATGGAGATGTCAGGGATTTTTTTTTTTTTTCTTTAGACAAACTCCTATCACAGCTACTAAGGATCAGGACCAGGCTCCTGTCACACAGTTATAATGAAGAACATGACAGTACAGCCTCCCTGACTGTACACTTATGGTCCCTTTGATTACCCTTCTTTTTATCCCCCCAAATAATTTCAATTTCTTCCCAGGAGGCAGAGTGTGTAGATGAGGCATCATGGGATTGACAGTGGAGAAATTTATCAATCAATATGTGGTTGGGACTTACCGTCGGGCACTGTCAGTGGGTCTTCTGCAGCTTGTCCTTTCTTTGCACCAGGACTTTCCGTGCATAAGGCAGTGCAAAGAGCAGCAATAAGAAGAATAAATGGCCTATAAAATAGACCGACATGTACACCTGCCGAGAGAGAGGAGACGGGTGAGGACTCCGTTTTCTTACACACCATGTGATCCAGTTCATCGTCGGTTTCAAGACCTCTGCTTGCAGTTCCTGGGACCTCTCTGATATCCTCAATATGGCAGCTATGAATCTACAATGTGACCCTCCCCCTGTGTGAGCCGTCAAGACGGACCCCCATCCTCCACTGTCTGTGTGTTCTACCACTACTTTGCATCAGTCTCATACAGCAAAGGGTTAAAACGCAGGATAATCTGCCTGATCCCGTATTATCCCCGGCTGCGATTACAGAGATTTACAGTAAGTGCTGACACACGCTCGGGCCGGGAGGGCGATACACTCCTGATCCCGTGCCACATAGCACATCTTAAAGGGGATGTGTCACCAGAGACCACCCTGAACTTTTGAACCGTGGAAGAGCTAGAAAGACACTGGATCCGGAACAGGGTAAGAATGGGTTAATTTTTTTTTCTCTTTACAACTCGTGGTGGAATAAAGATGGCGCTTCAACGCTTAATCTCCTATCACCATTGAAGGTTTTGACTATGCAGACTGTGCACTGGGGGTGTGTCCTCACACTGCTGTGCTCTTAGTTCTGTGCAAAGAGTCCCCCCCCTCCTTCAGCTAATTGTACCAGGGAGGGGAAGATTTCCAAATTACCTTGAGCCACTTGTCCCAGGTGAAAAGGCAGAATGGCACCAGTGGGTATCCCATAAAGAACCAGTGGATGAACTGCTGCACCACGTACAGAGGAGGGCGCAGCAGGGGCACGGAGCAGATGTGACTGAGCACAGGACTGTCCTGCACCAGCTCTATCGCCTGGAGAGAGAGGAAGACATGACAGTCATATCACACTGCACCAAACCCCCCCCATCGTATAAGCCCCCAGGCAGACAATGCAGCCCCCCGCACACCCCACCTGTTTCTCCACTATGACTATCAGGAACTCCAGCGAGAAGCACACGAGGTATCCCGAATGCAGACCATGCCATATGGCCAGGAAGAAGAGGGCGGCTCCCTGAGAAATAAACTTGTTACCAAGAAAACGGAGACGCTTAAAAACGTATCTGGGAGGAAGAAGAGAAGAAGGGGTTAATGTCACTAAAAACATTATCTGAAAGCAAACACCCGTATATGGAGTATAATACAGGATGTAACTCAGGATCAGTACAGGATAAGTAATGTCATGTATGTACACAGTGACTGCACCAGCAGAATAGTGAGTGCAGCTCTGGAGTATAATACAGGATGTAACTCAGGATCAGTACAGGATAAGTAATGTCATGTATGTACACAGTGACTGCACCAGCAGAATAGTGAGTGCAGCTCTGGAGTATAATACAGGATGTAACTCAGGATCAGTACAGGATAAGTAATGTCATGTATGTACACAGTGACTGCACCAGCAGAATAGTGAGTGCAGCTCTGGAGTATAATACAGGATGTAACTCAGGATCAGTACAGGATAAGTAATGTCATGTATGTACACAGTGACTGCACCAGCAGCAGAATAGTGAGTGCAGCTCTGGGGTATAATACAGGATGTAACTCAGGATCAGTACAGGATAAGTAATGTCATGTATGTACACAGTGACTGCACCAGCAGAATAGTGAGTGCAGCTCTGGAGTATAATACAGGATGTAACTCAGGATCAGTACAGGATAAGTAATGTCATGTATGTACCCAGTGACTGCACCAGCAGCAGAATAGTGAGTGCAGCTCTGGGGTATAATACTGGTGTAACTCAGGATCAGTACAGGATAAGTAATGTCATGTATATACACAGTGACTGCACCAGCAGCAGAACAGTGAGTGCAGCTCTGGAGTATAATACAGGATGTAACCCAGGATCAGTACAGGATAAGTAATGTCATGTATGTACACAGTGACTGCACCAGCAGCAGAATAGTGAGTGCAGCTCTGGGGTATAATACAGGATGTAATTCAGGATCAGTACAGGATAAGTAATGTCATGTATGTACACAGTGACTGCACCAGCAGCAGAATAGTGAGTGCAGCTCTGGGGTATAATACAGGATGTAACTCAGGATCAGTACAGGATAAGTAATGTCATGTATGTACACAGTGACTGCACCAGCAGCAGAACAGTGAGTGCAGCTCTGGGGTATAATACAGGATATAACTCAGGATCAGTACAGGATAAGTAATGTCATGTATGCACACAGTGACTGCACCAGCAGCAGAATAGTGAGTGCAGCTCCGGGGTATAATACAGGATGTAACTCAGGATCAGTACAGGATAAGTAATGTCATGTATGTACACAGTGACTGCACCAGCAGGAGAATAGTGAGTGCAGCTCTGGGGTACAATACAGGATGTAACTCACCTAGCCACCCAGTCATTGGTATTAATATTGAAGCTGGCAATGGTTCCTGTGAATAGTGGGGTCGTCTCAAACAGCCACACTTTCATATTGGCACAGGCGTCCCACCGCGTTTGACCCGTTTCATCTTTTCCATTGTATCCGAGGCCGGTGAGGATGCAGACGCCCTCCTGTGGAGAGAAGAGGAATAGACTAGGTGCGAATATAATGGACCTCCAGCGTATTTGTACAATTAAAGGAAATCTACCATTTGTTTTCATGCATTGTGAACCAAATATACCTTGAGAATGCTGTAGAGACACCGATGCAGAAACAGATCTTGTTTAATCCCTGATCCAAGTGGTGTTGCTCAAAAAACAAATTATAACATTCAGGACCCTGGGAAAGCTGGGTTGAATGCAGTCTCCAGACAGGACTAATCAACCTGAGCTGGATGACTCATACACAGCAGCTGGAGGATGGTGCAGCGATTGATTACTTCTGTCTGTCAGGGACAACATAGTGATTACATATTCTCAGCAGGACAAGGCTGGAGCAGTGAATAATTAGGGTAAGAGGAGAAGCGCTGGGGCAGCCACAGGAGCAACAGATTCTAATTATCATAATTTTAGATTTTTTTTTTTTTCAGCAAAACCACTCAGCTCAGGGATTAAACAAGATATCTTTCTGCATCAGTGTAGATGCAGCATTCTCAAGGCATGTTTGGTACATAATGCATAAAATCAAATGCTAGATTGTCTTTAATAAGGATTGATGACTCCGCCCCTCTGGTTAGGAATCACAGGCTGCAGTCTATATAGAAGACTTACCGTCACCAGCCAGCAGGTCACGTACTTATACAGCAGGATTTTACCCCAAATTGTCATGTACACGCAGCGGTACCAGAATGGTTGGTTCTAAAAAAAAGAAAAAAAAAGTTTAAAAAAAGGAAAAAAATCAATGACCAAAAATTCTGTATTATCCATTGGTACAAAGGGGCTCATTTACTTACCAGTCGCGATCCAGCGGCGCGTTCTCCGACAAGGATTCGAGTTTGCCGGGATTCACTAAGGTCATGCGCCCGATATCCACCAGGTGTCGCTGCTGTGCCGAGGTCCGCCGGAGTTCACTTTCTTCTTCCCAATGCATGTAAGCGCTGATCTTGCGACAAAAATTCCGCGGTTTTTCCGAATCCGTGGAGTTGTCCGACGGCCACGCCCCCCGATTTCTATCGCGTGAAAGCCATCGCCGATGCGCCACAATCCGATCGCATGCGGCAAAATCTCGGGGGAATTCAAGGCAAAACGGAAATAGTCGGGAAACCCAACGAAAGTGCGCGATTCGGAACCCTTAGTAAATGAGTCCTAATGTGTTCAGAGCTTCCCAGAACCGGACCAAGGTACATCCACAGACTGCAGAAAAGTAAGTGAACCCGTTTTCATTACCCAATATCATGTGATCCCAATTATAGACAAATACAATGTAACCGATCCAGATGTACCGCTCATGTCCTTTACTGAGCCCCAGCGCAGGAACTAAGTGAACCCTGGAATCTCATCACTTCTACATCCCGATCATCACTAACAAATGTGTCCTGGAGCTGCAAAGAAGATTTGGCGAATACGAGAAGACATATTTATGTGCCGCCATCTTACCGCGTACTCCTCTGTCAGGAAGTAGCTGTCGGGCAGGTAGGGCGCGAACACCATATGTGTGATCAGGAAGAAGAGTCCGAGGCTCAGCCGCATCATCGCCGGCTGGATGCTACGTGGGGATATAGACACAAGAGGGCGTCACACACCAGGTGCTGGGCTGGAGGACAGCGCCCCCTAGAGGAGTCTCTTCTCACCTGTTGGGTCTCTCTCCCTCCACATCGGTCAGCTCACCGGTTACCAGCTGCTGGTATTTGCACATAGAAAACTGGGGCCCCACTAAAAATCCTCCGTAATAGTAGGAGAAGCCGCAGACCTCCAGCAGGGTGGGGACGCCCGGCACGGCATAGCGCTGCTGCTCCGGGGTCAGCGACGTCTGCCAAAGAGAAGGTCAAACAGGTCATGTACAATGTTGAGACATGCAATCTGTCAAAATGTGTTCTGCAAGTGAAGCAGGGGTGTGTCCTGACACTGCTGTGCTCTGTGCAGACAGCGTCAGGTATGGTCCCTGGAGATATGTGGAATCACATTACACACGTTTATGTTGATAGTAGCAGCAGGACTATGAAATTAAGCTATTCTACTTAGCCAAGCACACAAAGGATGGATCCTCACACTGCTGTGCTCTTAGCTCTCAGCTGTTCGCATTTAAAGCTTCAACAGCTCCATCTCAGAGCAAAGAGGCTGTAAAGCGGCTCAACACAGAGAGCTAAGAGCAAAGGTGTGTGAGGTTACTCTCTAGCTCACCTGGATTAATAGTTCAGGATTGTAACCACTTTAAAGAGCATTTGTGCAATTCCTCACACTGCTGTGTTCTGTGCAATTAACTCACTCACAGCCCCTTAACCGGTGCTGTGTAGCGGTCATCTGCTCTATGTGGTCAGTCCTGAAAGATGGGAGGGGCTGTGGATCATTTAGAGCCCCGCAGTGTGAGGACAAGCCCCCTGTGCACTCGGAGAAGCTATAATCCTGGAATATAACTCCATATACCACAGTCCTGCTGCTACTAACAGCGCACACAAAGTTCTGATTACACATCTCTCCAGCTCGCGGGGTGTGAGGGCATGTATTTCCTCGGACCGCCGAGCGGAGGATGTCTAGGAGAGAACATCGGAGGAGCGGCGCTTTCTAGCAATATATAAACATCGGATTACACAGGACACGAGTAACAGAAGCCTGACAGGTGACACCCTGGCACAGGGACAGGAGGAGCGCAGCAACACTCACTAACTGCTCAAACCTCCTGGGACAAGGTTCAGGGTAATTAAAAGGTGCAGCAAAACCTGGACGGGTGACAGAGGAGCCACAGGAAGAGACATGATACAAACCTTCGCCTTCCCTCCATCGTAATAATCAAAAGCGAGTCCTGCAAGAGGAGAGGAGAGGTCAGCGAGCGGCAGAGGAGGATATACACAGTATACACATAATGTACACATCTACAGGAGCCACCGTGTACATACAGGACATTACTGATCCGGAGTTACATCCTGTATTATACCCCAGAGCTGCACTCACTATTCTGCTGCTGGTGGTGCAGTCACTGTGTACATACATGACATTACTTATCCTGTACTGATCCTGAGTTACATCCTGTATTATACCCCAGAGCTGCACTCACTATTCTGCTGCTGGTGGTGCAGTCACTGTGTACATACATGACATTACTTATCCTGTACTGATCCTGAGTTACATCCTGTATTATACCCCAGAGCTGCACTCACTATTCTGCTGGTGCAGTCACTGTGTACATACATGACATTACTTATCCTGTACTGATCCTGAGTTACATCCTGTATTATACTCCAGAGCTGCACTCACTATTCTGCTGCTGGTGCAGTCACTGTGTACATACATGACATTTTATATTCTCTATAACAACACTTACCAATCAATTTGAGCGTCAGTACGCAGTGTGGCATGGTCCACTTGATGTCATAGTTATCCGTGGCTGTGTAGTAGTAGCCACCCAACAGATATCCCTGTTGCCAAATAAAAACATGTGTCAGTTTTGCAGACATTCTTTTATTCCTGAAGCTTGGCCTGCAGGGGGCGCTACAAGCATTGCAACACGATTCTTATTACTCACCAATTGGAAGCAAAAACTGGTTAACACAGCAGTAACCGTCCTGCCCATAAGGCGAAGGATGAGGAAATGTAAAACCACACATAACAGCGAGTGATAGAGCTGAGAACCTGAGGGAGAAGAGAACAGAACACATTGTATACAAAATAGTGGGAATCCACATCCAATTGGGATAGTATTCTAGTAGTTATATTCTTGTACATAGGGGGCAGTATTATAGTAGTTATATTCTTGTACATAGGGGCAGTATTATAGTAGTTATATTCTTGTACATAGGGGGCAGTATTATAGTAGTTATATTCTTGTACATAGGGGGCAGTATTATAGTAGTTATATTCTTGTACATAGGGGGCAGTATTATAGTAGTTATATTCTTGTATATAGGGGGCAGTATTATAGTAGTTATATTCCTGTACATAGGGGGCAGTATTATAGTAGTTATATTCCTGTACATAGGGGGTAGTATTCTAGTAGTTATATTCTTGTACATAGGGGGCAGTATTATAGTAGTTATATTCTTGTACATAGGGGCAGTATTATAGTAGTTATATTCTTGTACATAGGAGGCAGTATTATAGTAGTTATATTCTTGTACATAGGGGGCAGTATTATAGTAGTTCTATTCTTGTACGTAGGGGGCAGTATTATAGTAGTTATATTCTTGTACATAGGGGCAGTATTATAGTAGTTATATTCTTGTACATAAGGGGCAGTATTCTAGTAGTTATATTCTTGTACATAGGGGGCAGTATTATAGTAGTTATATTCTTGTACATAAGGGGCAGTATTATAGTAGTTATATTCTTGTACATAGGGGGCAGTATTATAGTAGTTATATTCTTGTACGTAGGGGGCAGTATTATAGTAGTTATATTCTTGTACATAAGGGGCAGTATTATAGTAGTTATATTCTTGTACATAGGGGGCAGTATTATAGTAGTTATATTCTTGTACATAGGGGGCAGTATTCTAGTAGTTATATTCCTGTACATAGGGGGCAGTATTCTAGTAGTTATATTCTTGTACATAGGGGGCAGTATTCTAGTAGTTATATTCTTGTACATAGGGGGCAGTATTCTAGTAGTTATATTCTTGTACATAGGGGGCAGTATTCTAGTAGTTATATTCTTGTACATAGGGGGCAGTATTCTAGTAGTTATATTCTTGTACATAGGGGGCAGTATTATAGTAGTTATATTGTACATAGGGGGCAGTATTATAGTAGTTATATTCCTGTACATAGGGGGCAGTATTCTAGTAGTTATATTCTTGTACATAGGGGGCAGTATTCTAGTAGTTATATTCTTGTACATAGGGGGCAGTATTCTAGTAGTTATATTCTTGTACATAGGGGGCAGTATTCTAGTAGTTATATTCTTGTACATAGGGGGCAGTATTCTAGTAGTTATATTCTTGTACATAGGGGGCAGTATTCTAGTAGTTATATTCTTGTACATAGGGAGCAGTATTATAGTAGTTATATTGTTGTACATAAGGGGCAGTATTATAGTAGTTATATTGTTGTACATAGGGGGCAGTATTATAGTAGTTATATTCTTGTACATAGGGGGCCGTATTATAGTAGTTATATTCTTGTACATAGGGAGCAGTATTATAGTAGTTATATTGTACATAGGGGGCAGGATTATAGTAGTTATATTCCTGTACATAAGGGGCAGTATTATAGTAGTTATATTGTTGTACATAGGGGGCAGTATTATAGTAGTTATATTCTTGTACATAGGGAGCAGTATTATAGTAGTTATATTGTACATAGGGGGCAGGATTATAGTAGTTATATTCCTGTACATAAGGGGCAGTATTATAGTAGTTATATTGTTGTACATAGGGGGCAGTATTATAGCAGTTATATTCTTGTACATAGGGAGCAGTATTCTAGTAGTTATATTCTTGTACATAGGGGGCAGTATTCTAGTAGTTATATTCTTGTACATAGGGGGCAGTATTCTAGTAGTTATATTCTTGTACATAGGGGGCAGTATTCTAGTAGTTATATTCTTGTACATAGGGGGCAGTATTCTAGTAGTTATATTCTTGTACATAGGGGGCAGTATTCTAGTAGTTATATTCTTGTACATAGGGGGCAGTATTCTAGTAGTTATATTCTTGTACATAGGGGGCAGTATTCTAGTAGTTATATTCTTGTACATAGGGGGCAGTATTCTAGTAGTTATATTCTTGTACATAGGGAGCAGTATTATAGTAGTTATATTGTACATAGGGGGCAGGATTATAGTAGTTATATTCCTGTACATAAGGGGCAGTATTATAGTAGTTATATTGTTGTACATAGGGGGCAGTATTATAGTAGTTATATTCTTGTACATAGGGGGCCGTATTATAGTAGTTATATTCTTGTACATAGGGAGCAGTATTATAGTAGTTATATTCTTGTACATAGGGGGCAGTATTATAGTAGTTATATTCTTGTACATAGGGGGCAGGATTATAGTAGTTATATTCCTGTACATAGGGGGCAGTATTATAGTAGTTATATTGTTGTACATAGGGGGCAGTATTATAGTAGTTATATTCTTGTACATAGGGGGCCGTATTATAGTAGTTATATTCTTGTACATAGGGAGCAGTATTATAGTAGTTATATTCTTGTACATAGGGGGCAGTATTATAGTAGTTATATTCTTGTACAAAGGGGGCAGTATTATAGTAGTTATATCCCTGTACATAGGGGGCAGTATTATAGTAGTTATATTCCTGTACATAGGGGGCAGTATTATAGTAGTTATATTCTTGTACATAGGGGGCAGTATTATAGTAGTTATATTCCTGTACATAGGGGGCAGTATTATAGTAGTTATATTCTTGTACATAGGGGGCAGTATTATAGTAGTTATATTCTTGTACATAGGGGGCAGTATTATAGTAGTTATATTCTTGTACATAGGGGGCAGTATTATAGTAGTTATATTCTTGTACATAGGGGGCGGTATTATAGTAGTTATATTCTTGAACATAGGGGGCAGTATTATAGTAAGGTAGCGGACAGGGCCATAGTTTCTCTCGATTATATGACCTTCATGATTACGTAGGGGATTAAACAGTAACCAGAGGTTTAGAATAAATGCATTGATCTTGTGACCTTGTGGATTTGAGCACTACAGAATATTATGGAGCAATATGAAAAGATTATTATTATTATTACTGATCAGTCCCTGCCCATAGCTTTGTCCCTCTCTGGGCAGGACAATGATGCAGAAGCTGTGGCCGCTATCCTGACCTTGGGTTAGAAGATTTCTGGGAATGTGAGTGTGTAAACATGAAAAACAGATCATTAGTGGAATTTGTCCTTTTAACATCATTATCCCTTTAAAAAAAAAACACTAAGTAACCAAATCAATCCCTTATCTCCTTCTGGGAAAGCCAAGCCATTATTGTCATTATGACCTGTCACACAATCTTCAGACTTTCCCAGATCAGATCAGATTAGATTAGATTATAGGGAGACTCAAATGTGTCACATTACAGAAGATAAAAGAATTAGCAAAATAAATAAATAATGAACAAAATTATTGAAAAATAAAATGACAAAGTAAATAGTGAAATGGATATCACTTGTCTCCATCCTGCAGCTGCAAGATCTGCCGTATTAGCGGTCACCCAGCTTTCCCAGAACACTGAGCGGTAATGTAAATGTGGATCTATAATGTAGCAGGTTTACCTTTCAGTTTTAGGAAAGCCAGGTATCCACTCATGTGGAATCTGTGATAGTGGTTACAAGGGTTGTCACCCAGCTTTTCTAGGTTACTGAATGGCTGGGTAGATTGATAAGAAGAGGAAGGACTTGAAGCCATGTTTCATCATTACAGAGGTTTTCCCACAAACTTAAGTTAGGCCCTATCCACAGGACTATTCGGGTCCATTAATCTCTATGGAGCTGGCGGAGATCAGTGAACGCTGCGCTCAGCAATTTCCGTCAGCTCCATAAAGATTAATGGAGCAAAGCGGCCATGCGCGGCCATCTCCTCCATTAGTCTGGTGGAGCGACAAGGGGTCAGAAGGACCCCTCATTTTCGCGATCTGTAGGGATCTCAGCACTGAGACCCCCACTGATCAACAAGTTAACTTAACTAACTTAAAGGGGTGTTCCCATTTCACCAAATTAATGTTATTGTTTGGATTCTAAACAGTTATACAACTTTCCAATGTACTTTCTGTATCAATTCCTCACGGTTTTCTAGATCTCTGCTTGGTGTAAATCTATAGGAAGCTTCATTATTTACTTCCAATGGACTGAAATCTGAACGTGGTCACACAGGTCTGATTACTCTCTGCGTTATAACGAGCCGTGCACCTGTGTGATATAACAAGCCGTGCACCTGTGTGACCATGGTCAGATCTCTATCCACTGGAAGTAAACATAGAAGCTTTCTATAGATTTACACCAAGCAGAGATCTAGAAAACCGTGAGGAATTGATACAGAAAGTAAATTGGAAAGTTGTATAAGTTTTCAATATACAAACAATAACATTAATTTGCTGAAATGGGAACAGCCCCTTAAGTTATGTTCTCTCCCCTCGAGGGTAGGGCTGGATTAATTGTCTAACGGTCACGATTAAAGGGATACAAGACAACATGTCAATTTGTGAGGCTTCACAAATTCCTCCAAATGCACTGATGAAAGGCAGGGTAATACCACTCTTAAAGGGATAGAGGATAATGTGCTAATCAGCGGGGGATTAGAGCGCGGAGACCCCCACTGATTGCAAGGCAGAGCAATCGTGTGCAGCCGCTCCATTTACTTCTTAGGCCACTGCCGAATGTCGGGTAAATACCATTAAGGTCACTGTTAAAGGGAAAGAGGAGAACCTGCAGACACTCCACTTTTCCTCTATGCCACAGCTAGGGGTAGTAGTGTGTGGCACTCAGTACCATGGACCCCTATTTCCATCATCACTGGGTCCTGGAAACCAGACCCCTACTGATCCCTTTAAAAGAGCCCATAGTGGCATTAACCCAGACTTTCCAAAAACTGATATAAGAAATGGAGAGGACTTGGGGGTTTTATGGAAGTAAGGCATAAGTAGGTTTCTTATGATAACATAAGAGACATCTCGCCCTGGTATGAGGCTGGGCAGGAGGCCAGCGCCAGCACGTGCCAGGAGCTCAGGGTGTGCGCCCGCATGCTGATCTTCTCAAGAACTTTCCGTGCCCCTGAGGCATCACCCGAAGAAATACCTTGTGGTGGATAATCCAGGACGCCTCGGCAGGATCACAAATACCTTAAAGGAACGTACGGCCCAGGTCTTAAAGGGCTCAATATTTTGGTCACAACAAGTTACCATATATCCTAAGCACAGAGATTAACATGGTGGTGGCCGGGTGTGCAACAACTCCATTCATGAAGGGAAACAAGGGATCCTCAGTGGTCGCTCCCCACAGATCAACAAGTTATCAGCTGTGACCAGAATTCCTCTTTAATCTCTCTGTCATTGTAATTCCTGTTTCACAGCCACGTTCACCTTCATGTGACTTTGCGTCAAAGATCAAAGTGCAATCTATAATTTTTTTTTTAAATAATTGACTCATTTGTCAAAGTTGCATGAAGGCGGATGCGACGGTCTGAGATAAAGTGCCATTTTTTTCCCCTTATTTTTTATTCCCGTTTGACAGCTGCAATCACCTTCTTGCCACTTCGTGTCAAATGTAAAGTGCAATTTTTGAAATACATTGTTTGCAATTGCATATTTCTCACAAGGTTGATAGGGCTGTCAACAATTTGAAAGGGTTTTCCCACAAAACAGGACCTGTGTATAGGGCCTAACTTGCTGATCAGTGGGGGTCTCAGCGATAAACCCCCCACAGATCAAAAACGGAGGGTCCGATGTACCCCATGCGGACCCCAAGATGAAAGAGTTGACGGAGCTTGCCATTTAATACAGCAGCAAATTGCTGGAAATTCCTAAGGTCTTGGGAGTCACTCACTTGTGATAATGTCTATTCCAATCACAAGACTGTGGGTCCTCGAGACCACCCGTGTGTAGGGTGCATGATCTTCTATGGGATTGTTGGGGTAGCCGAGCACACTGCCCTAAGTGAGTGAATGGAGCGGTGATCTCATACAAACCCAATAGTGTCATATACATCAGGGACACAGAGACCCCCTCTTATAATTGCAATTTGATACAAAACTGCATGAAGTCCCTAAAGTGTATATATTGGGTATAAAAGGGAGGCTGCCAGCAGTGACAGGGTTAAGGCCAGGGCTTCGTGGTTGGCATCTGGTTGCGGTGAGATTATGCCTTTCCTGCCACCTGTGCTACTTAATAATACTCCCATATGGTGGAAAAAAGAAAAAGTCAGAGGCTGCAATATACATCACAGGAGACGTATAAGGGGGAATGTAAGTAGCCTTCTATATCACCAGGGTGACGGAGGAGTCCGAGGCTGGCGCTCTGCCCGCTCTCTGTATCAGCAGATAAGCCCATTAGTCCTATCTCTGCCGGCTGGACATTACCCTCATTATCCACATTACACTATGTGATGTGAGCAGCCTGGACTCAGGACACACTGTAACAAACAGATCAGGTCAGAGATCGGACTCCACACTGATACGTTGTAATAAACCATCAGGTCCGGTCAGGGATTGGACACCCGACTGATACATTGTAATGGATGATCAGGATAGGAGATTGCTATATTCTATCAGTTTAGTGTCTAACTATCAGGGCAGGAAACTGATTGGATCTTACGTGTCCTACTATACAGACTGGATACAATGTAACAAACCCTCAGCTGCCAGAACTAATCGCTCTATACGTGAGGTTTCTGTTCATTGACCGCAAGAAGGAAGAACTGAAGTTGCAGAATCTGTGATTATGTGATTGTCAGATGTAATTTACACAAAACCGGAAAACCTTAATGACACAACGGCAGTTCCTTGTATCGTGCAGCTTCGCCTCCCCCCGAGGGAGCTGACCCCGACCACCCCCGAGACGCAGACATACCAAAATTAAAGTAGGCGATGCAGAGGCCGGTCACCGTGTTGAAAAGATGAATGTGGGACGGCTGCTTCTTAAAAAGGAAATATCTCTGGAATAAGGCCAAGGGGTAACCTGAGGAAAGAGCCAGATACATCATGTACATCGTTACAATGTGTCAGTGCGGAGAGACATCCCCCCCATATACCCTCCTCAGCCCTGTACCTACCCCTGTACAGTCACCTATCACCCGGTCCCAGACTACAACAGTAAGATGCCCTGACCATATGAAGAACTACAGACCCCATCATGCCCTCAACTACAACCCCCATCATGCCCTCAACTACAGCACCCAGCATACCCGATCCTGTAAGAACTACAGCACCCAGCATGCCCTCAACTACAGCACCCAGCATGCCCTCAACTACAACACCCAGCATGCCCTCAACTACAACACCCAGCATGCCCTCAACTACAACACCCAGCATGCCCTCAACTACAGCACTCAGCATGCCCTCAACTACAGCACCCAGCATGCCCGATCCTGGTAGAACTACAGCACCCAGCATGCCCGATCCTGGTAGAACTACAGCACCCAGCATGCCCGATCCTGGTAGAACTACAGCACCCAGCATGCCCGATCCTGGTAGAACTACAGCACCCAGCATGCCCGATCCTGGTAGAACTACAGCACCCAGCATGCCCGATCCTGGTAGAACTACAACACCCATCATGTCCTATCCTGGTAGAACTACAACACCCATCATGTCCTATCCTGGTAGAACTACAACACCCATCAAGCCCTAACCCTGGGAGGTTTCGTTGATATGAGTGTCTGGGCCTGCTGAGAGTTGTAGTCCCACAGCCCCTAGACAGGAGTGACCTCAGGGTGACATCAGAGCAGTAACATGACTGAACACCTGTGAAATGCTCCTGGCCCTGTCACCCTCCTGACCTCACTGACAAAGACAGAAAACTGCGCAAAAGAGGAAACAAACTCTCCCCCAGCATGGAGGCAGGGGATGGACTACAACTCCCAGCATTCCCTGTGATCACTATGATGAATGAATATTGTCCCTCCTGAGCCTCCATCCCTCACACAACACCTGTTACCCTGACACAAGTGTCCCCCATGACACCAGTATGAGGGTCTCCCCCAGGACCCTCTCCCCCACACCCCCCTTGTATCCCCCGTCCTCACCGCTCAGGATAGACAGGATAAGCCTCAGCGCCGCCTCAGAGGCCCCCAGCGCCTCAGCCGCCCCGTGCAGCAGAGACCCCGAGGCCGCCGCCATCTTTCCGCTCCCCGCCGGCCCTGACTGGACCGAGCACCCTCACCACAAGCCACGCCCAGGGCAGGGACACGCCGCACAATCTCCACGCCCCTCCAGCTCTGGTTGGCTGATGCGAGTGGGGTGGACTTTGTGGGCGTGTCCGGGGAGGCCGTTAACATGGGCAATGTCACCTGAGGGCGGGTATTGGACGAGGAGTAGAATGACAGTGGGCGCGGCCTGGCGGTGATTGGACATGTCAGGGGAAGGGGGTTACTAGCGGTCAGACTGTGGGGCTCAGGGCACAAGGGTCACGTGATGTCAGATGTAGGGGAAAGGTCACGTGATTGGGCGCCGTGTATTATAGGGTTATTATGAGCAGGTGACTGTGACACGGGTCAGGATGATAACACTTCACCTCACACCTACCTGGATTATAACCCCCAGCGTCATATCGTCTGCGCCTGGGAAAGCTGAGTGGCCACCAGTGCAGTGCTTTCTCTTAGCTAGCACACAGTATATAGCGGCCTGTGATGTCACACAGCTTTCCCTGGAGCAGACAGATCCCTATTCATAGGGAGTGTACAGAATCCTTATACCTCACTCTAAACATGATGATCACCGTTATTGGATATTTGGGGTTGCTGGAGGCAACGTGGGCCCTAAAAATGAACCTAAGAAGGGGGTGTGTGGGTGGCATGACATGATTTTGAGTTGGTTTCGTTGGGAGTGACACCACCCAAACATTTGTGTTTCACCTTTGAGTGACAACGGATCAGGAAACCCAGGAAGCAGCTGCGGGCGGTTTCCCTTTTATTTGTGTTTTATTTTTATTGAAAATGCGTTTTGGCCAAACCCCCTCCAATTTGCATGTTGGATGCGTTTAAGGCCGCGGTCACACGTACCACTAGGCGTCCGTTCATAACGCGACGCTAGCGCACAGGGGGCGGTCCTCGGCACAAATGCACATGCTTTTCCAGAGAAACGCATGCGATCGGCTTATCAATCGCATGCGTTTCTCTGGAAACGCATGTGCGTTCGGGCCGAGGACCGCCCTCACGGCAGGTGGGAAATCGCCCTGAGACATATCATCACCCGAATACAGTAGTGTTAGCGGAGGGTGGTAGAACAGAAGGACACAGGACGGGGGTGGGTAGGGTGACAGGGTCTTAGACTAGAAATTAAATTCTCAAAAACTGATAATTCTGGTCTTTCTTCTTTCTTGAACAATGTAATGGACAGCAGGTTGTCACCCAACTGGTTTGGCTTCCGGAATCCCTCAGGGCGCCTTCACACGTTCACGCGTTTAAAACACATTACAACAGCTGAGGAGCGGTGATTTACCTAATTACATTATTATTTACATTTGTAAATGCAATGTTGACCGTAATGTAACTAGGCATATCACCTCTCCTCAGCTGTTGTAATGTGTTTTAAAACGCAAGCAAAGCGCAACGTGTGAACACGCCCTCAAGGTTGTTGTCCAATTGGTTTTCACTCTCCAAATACCAGAATCTGGATTCGCATTAGTGTCACCGGGTCACTACTTCTGGGAGTAGGTCCAATGTAGGTGGCAGCTGGCCCATGCAGGTCAATGGACAGAAGCAGAAAGCATCAGGGGTCAGGGCTGAGAGTAGTCAGCAGCAGGCAGAGGTTGGGACAGGTGGTGGAGGATCAAACAAGATGCGGGACTGAGGTCAGAGCAGCAGAGCAGATGGCATCATAGAACAACGCACAAAACACCGGCACACTACCTTCAGGGTGCGTTCACATGTTCAGTTTTTCAGTTGCAGTTTTTGAAGCCAAAAGCAGGTGTGGATGATAATGTGCCGAGACAAGTAATTGAATGGGGCTGCTCCTCCTACTTTTACTCCACTTCTGGTTTTGGCATATAATAATAATTAATAATAATAATTCTTTATTTATATAGCGCCTACAGATTCCGCAGTGCTGCACAGAGCTTGCCAACTCGGTCCATCAAAAACTGCATGTGAAAAGCTGAACATGTGAACGCATGTGGCGCGGTCACATGGTGCGTTTTGGTTGCTTTTTCATTGCATTATGAAACACATTACAACAGCTGAGGAGCGGTGATTTGCCTAATTACATTGCTATTCACATATGCAAAATGTAAACATAAACAGATTGTTAACACATATGTTAACACCACGTTTACATTGTGAATTGAACACGTTTTCTCTTCAGGGTGATGCAACACATGGCATTTTTGGTCCGTTTAAAAAATGCATGCATTTTTGAAAACGCATCAATTTTTTTTACCGCTTTTGCCTGTTTACACCATGTTTATTAAGGTAATTGGGAAAAACTGACAAAAATTGAGTTTTTTTTAATGGACTGAAAACGCATGCTTAAAAAAAGCCATGTGTGGCATCACCCTCACATGTGGCGTTTTGAACCCATTTTTAGTCATGCGTTTCAGTCCGTTTTTAGCTGTATAGTATCCTTCATGCTGCTGATCTACAGGAAGATAGAGTAGACTGTGAGACCTCGTATGGGACTTTTTGCAAATGAATGAATCTGACGAGGATTCGGCTCTGCCGGGATTCACTAAGATCGTGCGCCCGATATCCAGCAGGTGTCGCTGCTGCGCCGAGGTCCGCCGGAGTTCACCTTCTTCTTCCCCGTGCATGTAAGTGCTGATCTTGTAACACAAATTCTTTTTTAAACTCTGCGGTTTTTCCAAAACCGTCTGGTTGTCCAACGGCCACGCCCCTCCCCCCCCCCCCATTTCTGTCGCGTGAAAGCCGGCACCGATGCACCAAAATCCAATCGCGTGCGCCAAAATCCCGGGGGCAATTCGGGGCAAATCGGAAATCATCGGGAAACTTGACGAAAGTGCGCAATTCGGACCCTTAGTAAATGAGCCCCACAATCTCACATCAAAATACTGTGCAAAATTTTTAAATTATTTAATGGTGAGGTACACTTCAAATTTGGTACAGTCCCATTGGACAACATATTTATGATAATAGTGGAGTGTTATTATTTTTGGCACTTTGTGGTCATTCATTCTATTATTATGGGCACCACAGATCACTGTTATTATATGCACCAGAGGTCACTATTATTATTTGCATCATAGGTCACTTTTGAAATATTTCATTTTTACCATTTTTGGGGCTGTACAATCTTTTGATCACTTTTTACTCAAATGTATGTGTGTTGTAAAATGGTGAATACCGTATATACTCGAGTATAAGCCGAGAGCAAAAAACTGGGAAAACCTATTGCCTCCAGTATACAGCCAGTCCTTTGCCCCGAGTATACAGCCAGTCCTTTGCCCCCAGTATACAGCCAGTCCCTTTCCCCAGTATACAGCCAGCCCTTTCCCCAGTACACAGTCAGTCCTTTGCTCCCAGTATACAGCCAGTCCTTTGCCCCCAGTATACAGCCAGCCCTTTGCCCCAGTATAAAGCCAGTCCCTTTCCCCAGTATATAGCCAGTCCCTTTCCCCAGTATACAGCCAGTCCCTTTCCCCAGTATATAGCCAGTCCCTTTCCCCAGTATACAGCCAGTCCCTTTCCCCAGTATACAGCCAGTCCCTTTCCCCAGTATACAGTCAGTCCTTTGCCCCCAGTATACAGCCAGCCCTTTGCCCCCCAGTATACAGGGAGCCCTTTGCTCACAGTATACAGGCAGCCCTTTGCCCCCCCAGTATACAGGCAGCCCTTTGCCCCCCAGTATACAGGCAGTCCTTTGCCCCCAGTATACAACCAGCCCTTTGCCCCCAGTATACAGCCAGTCCTTTCCCCAGTATACAGCCAGCCCTTTGCCCCCAGTATACAGGCAGCCCTTTGCCTCCAGTATACAGCCAGCCCTTTGCCTCCAGTATACAGCCAGCCCTTTCCTCCAGTATACAGCCAGCCCTTTGCCTCCAGTATACAGCCAGCCCTTTGCCCCCCAGTATACAGCCAGCCCTTTGCCCCCCAGTATACAGCCAGCCCTTTTCCCCCCAGTATACAGCCAGCCCTTTGCCTCCAGTATACAGCCAGCCCTTTGCCTCCAGTATACAGCCAGCCCTTTGCCTCCAGTATACAGCCAGCCCTTTGCCCCCCAGTATACAGCCAGCCCTTTGCCTCCAGTATACAGCCAGCCCTTTGCCTCCAGTATACAGCCAGCCCTTTGCCTCCAGTATACAGCCAGCCCTTTGCCTCCAGTATACAGCCAGCCCTTTGCCTCCAGTATACAGCCAGCCCTTTGCCTCCAGTATACAGCCAGCCCTTTGCCTCCAGTATACAGCCAGCCCTTTGCCCCCCAGTATACAGCCAGCCCTTTGCCTCCAGTATACAGCCAGCCCTTTGCCTCCAGTATACAGCCAGCCCTTTGCCCCCCAGTATACAGCCAGCCCTTTGCCTCCAGTATACAGCCAGCCCTTTGCCTCCAGTATACAGCCAGCCCTTTGCCTCCCAGTATACAGCCAGCCCTTTGCCTCCAGTATACAGCCAGCCCTTTGCCCCCCAGTATACAGCCAGCCCTTTGCCTCCAGTATACAGCCAGTCCTTTGCCTCCAGTATACAGCCAGTTCTTTGCCCCCAGTATACAGCCAACCCCTGCCCCACCAGTATATAGCCTGCAGCCCCTGACCCCTCCCCAGTATATAGCCCCCCTAGGCAGGTCCTCTTCTTTCCATCGATGTCTGGCATTGGCTCTGCATTGGCGCGCGGTCTGTTGCCCACACCAGGACGAGACATCATAGTGTGTGCCAATGATGGCACAGCAAATGACACAGAACCGATGCCGGACATCAATGGAAAAAAGAGGACCGGGGGAGGGGGGGCGAGACTTGTTGGAAGGTGAGTATACATTTTGGGGTTTTTTTTCTTGACTCGAGTATAAGCCACATTTTTGGTGCTGAAAAACTCGGCCTATACTCGAGTATATACAGTAAGTGGCGATATTGACATCAGGGTGATATGGGTTGTTACAGGGATCAATGCCGGGAATAACCGTTTTTATATTTTGATAGATCATTACTTTTTACTCTTTTAAATGTACATACACCGTACAACCTAACATGCTTTATAATTTTGTTTGTTTTTATATCAGTTCTAGGGAAAGGGTTGATTTGAACTTTCATTTATTTTATTTGTTGTTATTTTATTTTATTTTTTTAACTTTTTTTTTTTATTATTTGCTTTATTTTTTAGACCCCTAGGATACCTTAACCTTAGGGGGTCTGATCACATCTACAATATACGGCAGATTAAGCATTGCAGTATAGTAAATTCATTGGTTCTGTAACAGAGGCTGCTGGCGGCTCCTTTACTGATCCTGCTATGACAGCCTGCATTAGGGTCCTGGTTGTTATAGCAAAAGGCTGATGCCCACCTATGATTTCAGTGGCAGTGCCAAGCAGATTAAAAATGGCGGCGCACGTGCAGTGCTGTAACTTATGTACCGCACAGTTAAGGAGTTAACACCTGCATAATGCAGCTAACACCCGCTGTGTATGGAGCGGAATCAGCCCATGAACCCACTCCATATATCCTCATATACATACATCACATACGGCGCAGAGGTGCAGGGGGTGTATGAAGAGGGCTCACAGGGGTTTATTGCATATTGCAGCAAACTCCCACCACTAATAACCGTGGTCGGTGCTTGCAACAATTGCGGCTATTAACTCCCCCGATGCCGCCAGCAAAGCTGCCGGCGGCATTTAAAAGACAACGGAGCGTGGGCACCATGACTGTCTGGTTTCTGCAGTTTCGTTACAATGAGCCAGTGGCTCATTGTAATGTATACTGTGCAGAAATGCTATATACTGCAATACCGTAGTATTGCAGTATATGCTAGAAACGATCAGACCATCTAGGTTTAAAGAGGACCTGTCACCCCCGAAAAATACCCCCACCAAATTAGTTCCCCCTAATCCTGTCCCCAGCCCCTTTATATTTATTCAACATTCAACCGCCGCTGTGAATAAGCCCCTCTGCAGCCGCTGTCAGCGCACCGCATAGAGCCAGCAGTTATTGCGCAATACATGCGCTGCTGCTGGCGATTCTTACAGGTCCCTGACTGACAGGGGCGTGGAGGAGGTGTGTCGGCCGGCCTCCTCATGAATATGGCCAACTGCCCGGGGACCTGTACGACGATCCGACCTCTTATTTGATAAGAGGTCGGATCGTTTAAAACTAAGTCTGCACACACATTTTAATAAAAATTCAATAAATATAAAGGGGCTGGGGACAGGATAAGGGGAACTAATTTGGCAGGGGTATTTTTCAGGGGTGACAGCTCCTCTTTAATGTACCCTAGGGGGTCTAAGAAATAGTAAAAAAAAAAGGTTTGAAAAAGTTCTAAAAATAATAATAAAAAGTTAAAAACCTAAAAGTTCAAATCACCCCCCCTTTCCCTAGAACTGATATAAAATGTGATACAGTAAAAGTCACAGACACAATAGATGCGGCGTCCCAAAATGCCCGATCTATCAAAATATAAAAACGGTTATAACCGGCGGGGAACCACATAACGGAAAATAGCGCCCAAATGTCCCAAAACACGACTTTTACACCATTTTACATCACATAAAAGATGGAACAAAAAGTGACCAAAATGTTGCACAGACCTCAAAATGGTAGCAATGAAAACGTCGGCTCAATTTGCAAAAAAAACATCACCTCCCCCAGCTCCGTACACCAAAGAATGAAAAATTTATTAGCGTCAGAAGATGGCGAATTTTTTTTTTCCTTTTTCGTGCACAATAGTTTAACTATGGAAAATGTGTTTAAAAAATTTGGTATAGGCGCGATGGTACCGAACCAAGTAGATGTGTTATTTGGAGCGCATGGCGAAAGTCGTAAAAAGAGAGCCCACAAGAACGTGATTTTTTTTCCAATTTTTCAACATTTGGAATTTTTTTCCAGCTTCTCAGTACATGGCATGGAATAATAAATAATGTGACACAGAAGTAAAATTTGTTATGCACAAAATAAGCCCTCACACAGCTCTGTACTGTACACGGAAAGATTTTATGGAAAAGTTTAGGATTTTTGAAGGTGGGGAGCGAGAAATGAACAAAAAACCCTCCATCCTTAAGGGGTTAAGGTGTTAAAGACCAGGCCCTTTTTGTGTTTTTTGCTTTTCAGTTTTTCACTCCCTCGTCTTTAAAATTCCATAACTTTTTAAATTCTCCTCTTAAAGAGCTGTTCGGGGGCTTGTTTTCTGTGTAAATTGTACTTTATACTGACAACATTTCATATTCCATGGCATGTCCTGGGAAGCTGGAAAAAAATTCAAAATGCCATGAAATTGTTGAAAAAAGCCATTTTCTTGTGAAGGACACAGTTTTCAGATGGTATGCAATTATTATTTGTGCACAGTCTAAACTATTTTTCTTATTATGCTGCAAAATAGAAGAAAAGAAGTGCAGCCACTTGCCCAAGGTTCGGGACATGACAGTGAGGACAGTCTACCATCAGTAAATCTGGGGGTAGATGTCCTTTAAAGGGAACCTGTCACCAGGAGACCCATTTTTAGCACTAGTCCCCACAGAGCATAGTACATACACTGCCAAAGTGTTTTTGTATAAAAAATAGGTTTTACAGAAAAAAAGATATGTTATATTGTACCTTTCATTAGCATCTGCTCTGTGACTAGGCAGTTGCCAATTAGGAGGGTCTGGAAAGGAGCAGTCCCCCCCCCCCTTGGGAAACATGTGACCTTTTCAAATATATGAATATCTCCCCACACTCGGGATTGGCTGTAGAGGAGCAGGGGCGTCGTTAAGCCCAGTGAAGGGTGTTTTAATATATATGAAAAGGTCACGTGGAGAAGCTGTTTCCCAAGGGGGGGGGCTGCTCCTTTCCAGACCCTCCCATTTGGCAACTGCCTAGTCACACAGCAGATGCTAATGAAAGGTACAATATAACATATCTTTTTTTCTGTAAAACCAATTTTTAATACAAAAACACTTTGGCAGAGTATGTACTATGCTCTGTGGGGACTGGGGGAGTGCTAAAATGGGTCTCCTTTAATGGTGTATTCATCCCACCTACTGGCCATATCTGTTATTGCAGCTGCATAACACATGCCTGGATGGGAACTGTTGACATATTGACCAATGATATTTGTAACAAGGTCCCTGGTTGACTACCTAGAACCCTCCACCTCCAGAGGAATTTCATTAATCCACCTGTGGCTTGAAAGTTAAAATTTTTTATGAGACTTCATCCAGATCAGAGATGTGTCTCCGGACACCAGCCTTCAGATAGCAGGTCTGCTGCTTGCCGCTCTGACTACATACTGAGCCTGCCTAGGACTACGGTACTGCTAAAGCAGCTCCTAACCTCTCCAGCCTAAAGCTACAGAAACCAGGCAGTGAGCATCCTTTGCCAAGCACTATCCAACCAGCTACCTTGGACTGTTTTTTTTTAAACTGATTTTATTGTGCGACATGTTCATAGCAGTCATACAAAATACAATATGCAAGGAAACATTAGCATTTGTGTCATATCGCGCGAAGCGATGGAGTTACAGCGGTATAGCACATGACATATGTGTACATAGCAAGAATAAAAATCTCTCTTTTACAAAACCTGCTAAGTCTCCTTTCTTTTTGCAATACAAATGTGCTATGACATGTGATAATTAGCAAATTACAAGAACAATACAAACAACAACAAAGCAACTAAAAAAAACAATATATTATATTGCAAAATTGACTAGAGACCCAACCAACTTCTCCAGTCTCAGCTTGTGACATTTCAGGTGTGTGGTGTGTCAGACCCCTCTTGTTAATCTTATTTCCCTCTCTCCAATCGCCCCTGCTGTATTCTCAGTCACTTTTTCCCTTTATCTCTCTCTCCGACGCACTCATAGTCGGCTGGCCCTCGTTTCAGGGGGGTATTCCCCTAGTGGTGAGGTAGTATTTGATTTCTTCGATGCACTACTTCCCTATATTATAGAAGTTATATCTCTCAGTTCTTGCCTCAATCTACAAACGGAGTAATTTGTGTCCCTCGACTCACACCAAGTTCCCCACACTCGATCAAATTTGACAGGACATTTGCGATGTTTATATACTAGCTTTTCATATGGTAGTATTTGGTTGATTTGTGCTTTCCACATGTTAACGTTTGGGGTATTAGGGTCATACCATCTGAGTGCTATGCACTTTCGGGCCATAAATAGAGTTTCCCTCAGGAAAATGATTTGGTAATGAGACCAATCTTCTTCAGGAAGAAGGCCCAAGAGACATGCTTCAGGGGACTCGGAGATGGGAATATGTAATAGAGTGGACAAAAAGCTAGTAATGTCCTTCCAAAACTTCTGAATCGGTGGACAGACCCAGCTCATATGCCAGAAGTCTGCACCGAGCTCACCGCATCTTGGACAGGCGGTCGAGGGGACTCGGCCCATTTTGGCCATACGTACGGGTGTTAAGTAGGCCTGATGGGTGAAATATAGTTGAGTCATTCTATTATTTATTGAGGGGGACACCTTGGTATGGGCAGCAAGTAGCTCATCAATCGACTCATCCTCTAATGCGGGAATAAGTGTCCTCCATTTATCTAATACTGGTAGTTTGTTGTTGGCCAGCTTTCCCTGAGTGAGGTGGGTGTATAATGCAGAGATGATGCCCCTAGGGCCCTGTGTTTTGCATATCCCGATTAACGGGTAGGAGGAGATGGGTATCCTAGGGGGTGGGAACTGAGATTCCAGGGCATGTCGCAGTTGTAGGAATCTATAAAAAAAATTTCTCTCAAGTGCAAACTTTTGCTGTAGTTCCTGAAAAGAATGAAGAACGTTCGCGCCATAAATATCTGCCAGTGTACGTACGCCTTTGCTTTCCCAAAGGGGGCCCCCCTCCAGCTGTTGTAGCTGCGGTAAAGCTGGGTTGTTCCAGAGTGGCATTTCCGCTATGGTGCTTGTAAACCCCGTTACTTTAATCGTAGCTTGCCATACTTGCCTAGCTAATCTGTGTAGCGGGAGTAGGGGCAGTTCTAGGTCAGGGTTTGGTACTAATACCGGCCATAGGCTAGAGACGCCCAAGTGATGCATAAGATGATGTTCTGCATTTGGTAGTGGCTGTTCAGTGACCCAGTGTCTAAGGTATTTGAGCTGGCCTGCTACATAGTAAAGATAGAAGTCTGGTAGAGCCATTCCCGCCTCTTCTTTGGGGCGCTGTAAGGTAGCGAGACTTAATTTGGCTCTGGATGTACCCCATTTGAAGGTGCCTATAAGGGAATGTAATGTTTTGAAGAACCTTTTCGGGATCGGTACTGCAGCATGTTGTAATACATATAGGCATTTGGGCAAAATAATTAATTTCACTAGGTTTATTCTCCCAGCTGTTGAGAGCGGAAGAGTTTTCCATGCCTTGCTTTTACTTCCAGCAAAAGCCAGCAATGGGTCTGTCACCCTTTTACTTGTATTGTGATATGTCTTAAAAATAGTGATCCCCAAATAAACAAATTCAGTTACCACTTTCAGCCTTTCCACAACTTCAGGTCCCGTCCATGGGGAGGAGCCCAGAGGCATGAACACTGACTTGGACCAATTCACCAATAGTCCCGAGTATTTCCCAAACTCGCTAATGAGGGAGATTGCATGCGGTAAGGTGGTCTCTGCGTCAGACATAAACAGCACCATGTCATCTGCGTATAATCCAACACGGTCCTCTCTTTCTCCCACTATTATGCCACGGTAAACTGTGTCTTGCCTTAGTCTCAACGCTAGAGCCTCTATTGCCAGGGCAAAGAGGAGCGGGGAAAGCGGGCACCCCTGTCGGGTACCCCTATATAAAGTAAATTGGTCTGACAATTCCCCGTTAATTAACAGTT
The DNA here is from genome assembly GCF_040894005.1 of Engystomops pustulosus. Classification (NCBI taxonomy): domain Eukaryota; kingdom Metazoa; phylum Chordata; class Amphibia; order Anura; family Leptodactylidae; genus Engystomops; species Engystomops pustulosus. The sequence continues at coordinate 71,299,559 of NC_092421.1, forward strand.
TACTTACTGGCGACGCATACAGGATATCGATCCAGGTGGAGAATCTAGGCCCAAATCCGAACTTTCGTATGCACTGTTTAAGAAAGGCCCACTCTATAGAGTCAAATGCCTTTGCCGTGTCTAAAGAAGCCAGGGCTTGCCCTCTCCCCTTCACCTGTCCTATCTGTGCCGCCACTTGCACCCTTCTTATGTTGTCGGACGTGGATTTGCCTGGCATGAAGCCACATTGATCCGGGTGGACTAGAGAGAGAATTACAGTGTTCAGTCTAGTCGCAAAAATCCTAGTAAGGATTTTGTAATCAATATTGAGTAATGCTATGGGACGATAGGACCCACAGTCTGTGGGGTCCTTTCCTTGCTTTAGAATTAGTACTATCGTGGCCTCATATAGAGAGGGGGGTAGGGCCTTTGCCTCAAAAGCAGCAGCGTACATCTCTTGTAAACGGGGAACAAGAAGGTCTTTGTATCTGGCATACACTTCTTTGGGGAGTCCATCAGGGCCTGATGCTTTGTTGTTGTTTAAGCTATCTATCGCATCTTCTATCTCCTCTGAGGTTATTGGAACCTCCAATTGGTTGCGCTGATCCTGGGTTAGTGATGGGAACTGTATATTCTCTAGATATGCATTAATGTCATTATCTGTTTTCTCTAATTTGGTATTATATAGGTCTGTGTAAAATTCTGTGAACCTATTCAGTATTTCTGCATGGGTTTTTAAAAGTGATCCATGTTCATTTCTAACCTCCAATATAGGTGGGGACATAGTGTGCTGTCTCGCTAGATGCGCTAGTAATTTCGCTGACTGGTTACCTAATTCGAACGCGGTCTGCTTATAAAAAAACATCTTGTTATCCGCTTTCTCCTTTAAAGCATGAAGGTACAGGCGACCCGTGTGCAGCCATGTTACTCTGTTTGCCTCGGACGGATCTTCGATGTATTGTTGCTCTAGGGACTGGCATCGTGTTGCTAGTTCTAGCTCTTTCTTTACTGATTCCTTCTTAATGAAGGAAATCGCAGATTGTAAACAAGTGCGCATATAGGCCTTTGTTGCTTCCCAGAGCGATGTGTAGGCAGTCTCTGGGTTGTGGGCTTGGAAAAATGCGTCTAACTGTTCAGGCACCCTGTCTGATGGCCCTATGAGCTCTAACCATAAGGGGTGAATCATGACCTTATGCATTGTAGAGGCAGATCGCTTTCCCATGACACAGGTCAGTGGGGAATGGTCGGATATGCCTCTGGGATGATACTGTGCAACATCCCCCACCGGGGCCTAGCCCTTGAGGTGAGGCCTGGAGACAGCCGGGACCCGCGGTACCGGAGTGGCTGGCGGTTGCGGCCTAAGCACGCTATTGTCACGGTGCTTGGTACGGGGGAACCGGAGGGCTGTCCTACAGCCTGGCAGGTCTCCAGCAGGGTGGTGTTGGCAAGAAATGATGAGGGAGAGGCTGCTAGAGCGGATCTCCCTGGGGCAACCCCTTAATGTCCCGAGTGTGAGTCTCTGGGTGATGGACAGGGTGCCGGTGAAGAAGGCAGCCGTATTAGCAGGGACCAGACGGAGACAGAAGTTGAAGAAAACAACTTACAGTTCTTTATTTGAACCGCAGGAACCGCAGCAACGTGCCTTTAACAAGTAGATGGAGTGCTGAGATGTGAGTTGGAGGGAGCCTCAGGAGATAGTTCACCAGCCTGGATGTAGAGGGCAGGCTGGGAGGCAGCTGTGTCCTGGTAGGAAGCTTCAGCTTGTCCTGTAGGGCTTCAGGTATCACCTTTAAAGGTAAGATGATACCCCTTTTCCTCACTACACTACTCTAGTCTAATACTCCACTCTTCAGAGGCAGGGGCTAAGCTCTTCCTGCTCTGGTATGGGCTAGACAGAGATTACTCACTCACTCACTGATTCTCCTAGGATTCCACACTAGAATAATCATAAGTCCAGAAGATCTCAAAAGACCCAGAACATTCCTGGCCAGGGAGTTTTATTACCTCCCTTTGGTCAGGTGGTGGCTGCTCCTCCAATCACATCTCAGCTTACAGAGCACAGGATGTAACACATATCATTGGACAGCAGCATCTTGCATCATACAAAATACTTAACCTCTGCCTTGCCAGGCAGGATTCACCACTGCAATACCGCTATGTCCTATAAGGACCATGTAATGTAATGGGATTACATGCAGGTGGGACGTATTCGCAAACCCTACCTCGCCATTGCATCGGCGAGGGTGTTGCATACCCCGGGGGCAATTGAAAGAGCCGCCCTCGGCTCGACTACAGTTGTTTTGGGGCACAGAGGGGGCTAAGGGCACTTCTAGGAAGTGCAGGCTATGTGAGGTGTAGGGACAAACCGCCCATGGTCCTGGAGACAGGCACCTGGGTTGGTGTCGGACTAAGACAAAGAATATGTAAGAGCTGTATGACAGTTGGTCGCCGACGCCATTAAACCGAACTGTACAGTAGGAAAGGTGTGGTGTCATGTCCTGTAATCCACTCCTTGCACCAAGGCCTGTATATTTGTTTTATCAACGCTTCTTCCCTGGCGGCAATTATATAATGTGTATATGCATTGCGTTAGCATATGCGACACGAGTACCTCCTGACTGACAACCTTACCCATGTATGGGTGGCATCCAGGTGCTAACTGTGTAACACCCCCGGTCCCCTAAAGACCCGCAGTTTACGGACTACCTCCACGTGCAAACCTCAGTTTGAGGGATCAGGTAGCGGTCAGTGTTTTACATAGAAGACGGTCCGACACAGCCACACTACAACCTGAAAAGCCTATGAAAGGGTTAATGCAAACTACTGGCATATCTTATGACAGTGTGCAAACAGGTTAAGATCACATTGGCTTAGGAGCCCAATGGGTACACATCTTGAACGTTACAAACGTTACAGAGGTAGATAGGCTACTCAGGGTAGCACGGTAGCAAATGTCTCTTTTCCTGCAAAGAAAAGGCATGGAAGTGCAAACATAATGTCCGTACCTAAAAAGGAAGGCATTAAGTGCAAAATAATAGTCAATAGCAATAGCAACTTTTCCTTGGAATTGGCCAAAAGTCTCACAGAAGGTCTCTAGTGACAAAGTCCATCTTCTGGGTACAGCCCTTGATGTGGGGAAAAGTGCACTGAGATGTAAAGGGTCTCCTCTATGGGTAGAGGGACAGAGTCCTTTGAAGAAATCTCTGCTGTGGCAGAGGAAGGGTGCTATCATAGCACAGGCCAATAATCAGTTCAAGGTATGTCTCTTGACTGAGATAAATAAGGGTGAGAGTCTCAGGAAAGTCTCTGGCTCTTTGGGGTAAGGACAGAAATATACACAATATGTACAGTACCTGAAGTGGGCTACAGCCCTTCAGGGGTTACTCTGCATCTTCTTCGGTGGTAAGTACTTCGGTGTCAGAAAAGCGTACCTGCCTCCTGCTTCTGCGTGTCACCAGCTGGTACTCCTGCAGGTACGCAGGAGCTTTACCTTTTGTCTCCCTTTGAGACCTTCGAAGTTCCGGCCTGGAGAAGATAACAATCTCCTCATCGTCGTCCTCTGATTCAGGCGCTGGAGTCGGAGTCTCAGCTGGCTCTGATGTCTCAGGGGTTGCAGACACTGGAGCCGGATCATCCTCCACAGGCAGCAGTATTGGAGACTGCGGTGGGGATGATGGTCTCTCCGAGGTACCTCTTACTGGAGTGGAAACAAAACAGAATTGAGGCACAGTCACAAGTTCCAAGAAACTGGGGGTAGGCGAACACAAGGAGGTCTGTAAGTTGGGGGTCGAAGTGAGAGGTGTAGACATAGGGGCAAAAGGACGAAGACATCTCTTCAGCCGGTTCCTATGTACCCGGAGTGGTGGACGGTCTCCTCTTGAAATCTCGTAGACTTCAGGGGAGAGACTGTCCCTAACTAGGTATGGCTCACGCTCCCAACGCCCATCTAGCTTACTGGTAGGATGGTTGTTGCGCAGCCACACTCGATCTCCTGGGGCAAAAGGCTCAGCACAGGCATTACGATCGAAGTCCCTTTTTTGTTTCTCTCGGGCCTCTTCCAACCGCAGATCCACAACTTCTCTGGCATCCGCCAGGCGCCTCTGGTGTTCGTGAACCCAGTCAGTCTGAGGGAGTAAAGACTGGGAATCAGGGGACTCCATGTCCCAGGTCATATCAGCAGGGAGATGGCCGTGTCTCCCGAACATCAGATAATACGGGGTGTATCCTGTGGAGCAATGAGTGGTATTGTTGTACAGGTACACTAATTCAGGCAACAGTTTTGGCCAGTCAGCCCTTTTTGCAGGGGTCAGAGTCCTCAGCATGTTGATTAGAGTCTGATTCATCTTTTCACAAAGCCCGTTGCCTTGGGGATGATAGGCTGTGGTCCTCAGCTTCTTGCAGCCATATAGAGTGCACAGCTCCTGGAAGACTTGGGACTCAAATGCTGTTCCTTGGTCTGTAAGGATCTGGTCCGGACAGCCATAGGGGAGGATGAAGCTCTTCCACAGGGCCGCTGCGGTAGTCCTTGCAGACAGATCTCTGACAGGTACTGCAACCACAAATTTGGTATAGTGGTCGATGATCGTAAGAGCATAACTGTGACCGGATCTGCTGGGCTCCAACTTCACGTGGTCCAATGCCAGGATCTCCAAGGGCCGTTGGCTCACAATGGGACGTAGAGGGGCCCTTTGATTGTGTCGCTCTCCTCGAGCGATGGCGCAGGCTGGACATTCTCGACACCAGGCTTCAATGTCGGACTTCATGTTGACCCAGAAGAATCGCCTTCGGAGGGTGGCTTCAGTCTTCTGAGCGCCAAAGTGTCCGGACTGGTCATGGTACATTTCCAGTACTATCTTGGTGTCCCTCCTGGGAATCACAATCTGGTACAGCCGGTCATAAGTGATAGGGTCCAGACGTCTTCTCTTTAACAGACCCTGGTGCATGCTCAGAGTCTTTCTCTGGCGCCACAATTGAGACAGTTCTCCATCAGCTCTTCTGCGCCGGATTCTTTCAGGCACTCGCCCACTAGAGAGATAGTCCATTACTTCTCCTATGGCACGGCTATCAGCCTGAAGACTCATCCAGAGGTCCTTTTCCGCAGGGGGCTCTGACTCTTCTTGAGGAGTAGCTGGCTCTGCCTCTGTCGGTAGGGAGTAAACTCTCTGGGCATCTTGACGCACAAACCGGGCATAGAATGCTGGCATCTCGACATCTTCCCACTGAGCATCCGTGGAGGGTCCCTCCCACTGGTCAGGGAGACGGGACAGAGTGTCGGCGTTGTCATTGGTCTTACCAGCCCGGTACTTGATGGTAAAGCTGAAATTGGCAAGTCTGGAGGCCCACCGTTGTTCCAGTGCTCCAAGACGTGCGGTGTTCAGATGCGCCAACGGATTATTGTCTGTGAAGACAGTGAAAGATGATGCAGCTAGGTAGTCCTTGAACTTTTCGGTCACAGCCCAGACTAACGCCAGAAACTCCAACTTGAAGGAACTATAGTTCTGGTCGTTTTGCTCCGGTTCTCGGAGGGAACGGCTGGCGTAGGCTATGACCCTTTCAGTTCCGTTTTGGAGCTGGGATAATACCGCCCCTAGACCTTGCTTGCTGGCATCAGTGTATAGGGTGAAAGGCAGACTATAGTCTGGATATCCCAACACCGGGGGCTCAGTCAACCGTTGCTTGAGCATCTGGAAGGCAGCTTCTCGTTCGGCCGTCCACTCAATGGCTACTCGGGAACGTTGGCTCTCTTTTGGCAGGCCCCTTAGAAGCTCTTGCAGGGGAGCCGCCAGCTGGGCAAACTTTGGGATGAAACGCCTGTAATAACTGGCAAATCCCAGGAAGCTTTTGATGTCCCGTACGGTTGATGGGGTAGGCCAGTCGTAGACAGCTGCAATCTTCTCTGGATCTGGCTCAATTCCATGAGCGCTCACCACATGTCCCAAGTACTTGACGCTAGGTTGTAGCAGGTGGCACTTGGATGGCTTGACCTTCAACCCATGTTGGGTCAGGATTTGGAAGACTTCAGCCAGATGGTGGAGGTGGTCTTCATAAGTCTTGGAGTAGATGATGATGTCGTCCAAATATAGCAGGACGGTCTCGAAGTTGCGATGACCCAAACATCTCTCCATCAGCCGTTGAAATGTGCCCGGGGCGTTGCATAGCCCGAACGGCATGTTGTTGAACTCGAACAGGCCCATTGGGGTGGTGAAAGCCGTCTTCTCTCTGTCTTCCGGCGCCATGGCCACTTGCCAGTAGCCACTGGTCAGGTCCAGGGTAGAGAAGTAGGCAGCTGACCCTAGGGCTGCGAGGGATTCCTCGATTCGAGGCAGAGGATAGGCGTCCTTGTGGGTGATATTGTTGATCTTCCTATAGTCAACACAGAATCGAAGGGTTCCATCCTTCTTCTTCACAAGGACCAGCGGGGCAGCCCATGGGCTGTGACTCTCCCGGAAAACGTTGGCTGTCTTCATCTCTTGTACCAGCTTTTTCACCTCTTGGTAGCGGGCTGGAGGTATGGGCCGGTATCGTTCCTTGATAGGAGGATGAGAGCCAGTAGGGATGGTATGTTGGATCAGGGTAGTCTGCCCAAAATCCAGTGGGTGTTTGCTGAAGGCCTGGTGGTGCTTCATAACGACATCCAGGACACCTTGTACTTGGTCTGCAGGAGTAAAATCGTCGTCTCCAATATTGAGCTCAAGCCACCAGGATTGCTCGGCAGGCTCACCTTCAGCACTTTGCTTCAGTTCCAACTGTTGGGAGGCAGACAGAGAGGTTTCCACCAAGTCTTCAGGATGCACGCTGAAGAGAGTGGTTACGGCTTGGTACTTTCTCAGATCCACTGGGGAGTCTCCCACATTTAGTAGTCGAATGGGTACTTGTCCTCGGGACACAGTGACTAGGCTCCTGGCGGCCAGAATGGGCAGGTCTTCATCAGCTGGTAGAGGTTCTACTATCGCCTGGTAGTCTTGACCTTGGACGCCCATGCAGGCTCGACACCATACTAACGTCTCAGTCCCAGGTTGAAGGCGGACAGGTTGGGGATCCTTGATCCGGGCTCTGCAGATTTCTCCATTAGGGCCAGCAAACTTCTGTTGCGCCGCTAGAACCTGCATAGTCTCCTGAATTACCTTCCGGGAACCGTTGGGCACTGTTGGCAGGGATTCGTGGAGAGCCTTCAGCACTTCAGGGTAGCAGTTGCGGAGGACATTGGTACCCAGTACCAGGGAGAAGTTACCGTTTTCGGGCACACGGGTCACCACTACGCCCTGTCTGGTTAACTCAGTGTCTCCAATGGTTAGCGTGGGCTCCCAGTAGCCGCGGATGGGTACGGGTTTTCCGTTCGTAGCAATGATGTTCAAGTAAGCCTTGGGAGGCTGGATTAAGGATGCTTTTCCTCGGCATTTCTCGAAGGCAGCACTCCGGAGGGTGGTCACTTGAGAGCCAGTATCAATTAAGGCCGGTAGGGTAACTCCATTGATGGTTACATGAACCATGGGGCGAGTCCCCACGAACCTGGGCATCCAGTTAGCATCTCGGGGACTTACAAGTTCTTCCCTTGGAGGTCGTCCCTTAGCTCCAAGGGTTTGTCGTTTAACTGACGACAGTCATTCTCTTCATGCCCATATTTATGGCAGTAGCTGCACCGCTGACGGGGTTTCTTCTGACTCCAGGTGCTTAACGACTTCGCTTCTTTTGGGTGCTGTTTAGTCGGAGATTCACGAGGAGTAGCTGACCGTACCGGGTTCTCCGGAGGTTTCCTCCTCATAGCGGAGACAGTTACTTCCAACTGGGTCAACCGATCAAGGATTTGGTGCAGGGTGTCCGCCAGATTAGGGACCGGTCCTGTTATGCCAGTAACTTCCATAGCCGCAGGAGTAGGTGATGCTGACTGCGTGGGATGGCAAGCGAGAGCAGATTCTTCCATTTCCACGGATTCAGGCTCTTTCTGCGGTCCAGTAGGTGGTCGGTCTCCTAATATGTCAATGGCAATTTCTTTAAACTCAAGGAAAGAGGCCTGGGCATGTTGAGAAGAGATGATCTTTAGTTGACACCTTTGATTTCTATCAACAAGTCCATTGATAAATTGTTCCCTTAAGGTTTGATCAGAGGTCTCAGCGTCTTTGGGCTCAAGGCAGGTGATGGCCTTCCATGTCTCCTGTAGGGAGAGGGCAAAGTCTCGGAGGGACTCTTGGGGCTTCTGTCTTTTCCTGAAGAATTTCTGCTTCAACTCGGAGACAGTACACTTGTCAAAGGTGTTGCGTAGCCTATCAAGAATTTGGACCACATTCTGACACTGTGCTCGGGGCCAAGACTTGACTTCCCGGAGAGCGGGTCCTTTCAACTGCCCGATGAGGATGCCCACTTTCTGTTCCTCTGTGAACGGGAACAAGGCGAAGGTGGCTAACAACTTGTCCCTGAATTCAGGGAGAGTATGTGCTTCTCCCTCGTAGTAGGGTAACCAGGGGGCCCCCAGATAGTAGGGCATAGTCAGAGGCATCATGGTGGGAGTCCCAGGGGCACTAGCTGTAGCAGGGCTGAAGGGACTCTCTGGAGGACTTAACATGCTCCGGTACCCTGAGGAGGGACCAGGGGACGGCACTTGCTCCAGTCCCGTATCTTCGTCCTGGGCGGACATGACTGGCCTAGCTGAGGGAAGCCGGTAGGGTTACACAATGTCCGTTGCTATGGGCGATGGCTAGAATGGGACGTGGGCACTTTAAGACACAGTCACTATTCCCTGGGAGGTGAGCCAATAACCTAGCATCGGAAACAATCTCTACCCCCCTTTAACTTCCCCAGCGGTACTCACTCAGGATCAGCCGCGGTGACAGGACAGCTCCGGTACACGAAGGTCCCCGTTCCCGATGTCCGGCAGGCAGCAGGGCTCGGTGATGCTCAGCGGAGTTCTCCAGTCGCAGGACACGTGCGCCGGAACTCCGGATCAGGCGCACTCTGCAGGTAGGCTTCAGGCGCGGCCTGCGCCGAAATCCAAGATGGCCGATTAACCCTCTTCGTTGCCGGCCGCACACGCTCCAGCTCCTCCTCTACGGTACTTCGCGCCACTCGCGCAGGGGGCGGAGCCAAGTGACGCCTCTGGAGTTCCCGCCAGTGAGGATTTGGCGGGCTGGAAATACTTGCTGCGCCACACGCCTCTGAGGTAAAATGCTTCAGGCGCAGCAGCGCCGGATGTAGCAGAGCTGACACAGTTCTTGCAGGAATTAACCTCTGGAGTGCTTGCTGGAGCGGAGCTCGACAGCACGTGGCAGCAGTATAAAGTTCAATGTAGAAACACACAAATACTTGGGCCTAAACCCGGATGGCAGCAGGGTTAGGCAGCACAGTCTTTTTCTTAATAAAGTACAGTCTTTAGTGCCAGGATAAGGCACAGAAGTATATATCCTGTGATTCGTGACGCCACTTGCAACATCCCCCACCGGGGCCTAGCCCTTGAGGTGAGGCCTGGAGACAGCCGGGACCCGCGGTACCGGAGTGGCTGGCGGTTGCGGCCTAAGCACGCTATTGTCACGGTGCTTGGTACGGGGGAACCGGAGGGCTGTCCTACAGCCTGGCAGGTCTCCAGCAGGGTGGTGTTGGCAAGAAATGATGAGGGAGAGGCTGCTAGAGCGGATCTCCCTGGGGCAACCCCTTAATGTCCCGAGTGTGAGTCTCTGGGTGATGGACAGGGTGCCGGTGATGAAGGCAGCCGTATTAGCAGGGACCAGACGGAGACAGAAGTTGAAGAAAACAACTTACAGTTCTTTATTTGAACCGCAGGAACCGCAGCAACGTGCCTTTAACAAGTAGATGGAGTGCTGAGATGTGAGTTGGAGGGAGCCTCAGGAGATAGTTCACCAGCCTGGATGTAGAGGGCAGGCTGGGAGGCAGCTGTGTCCTGGTAGGAAGCTTCAGCTTGTCCTGTAGGGCTTCAGGTATCACCTTTAAAGGTAAGATGATACCCCTTTTCCTCACTACACTACTCTAGTCTAATACTCCACTCTTCAGAGGCAGGGGCTAAGCTCTTCCTGCTCTGGTATGGGCTAGACAGAGATTACTCACTCACTCACTGATTCTCCTAGGATTCCACACTAGAATAATCATAAGTCCAGAAGATCTCAAAAGACCCAGAACATTCCTGGCCAGGGAGTTTTATTACCTCCCTTTGGTCAGGTGGTGGCTGCTCCTCCAATCACATCTCAGCTTACAGAGCACAGGATGTAACACATATCATTGGACAGCAGCATCTTGCATCATACAAAATACTTAACCTCTGCCTTGCCAGGCAGGATTCACCACTGCAATACCGCTATGTCCTATAAGGACCATGTAATGTAATGGGATTACATGCAGGTGGGACGTATTCGCAAACCCTACCTCGCCATTGCATCGGCGAGGGTGTTGCACTGTATGTCTTGTATGTGTGGAATCATGTTTGTAGATCCTATGATGTAATCTATCCGGGATAAAGACTTATGGGAGGCACTGTAGCATGAAAAGGTCTTAGCTACTGGGTTTCTTTGCCTCCAGAAATCCGCCCACCCCATTTCTGCCAAGAACCTTGATAGGCTACTATATTGCGTTCCTACTGGGGGGGTCCGCGTGTTGTGGAACCTGTCCAGTGATTGGTCTAAGCACATATTAAAGTCCCCCAGGCATATGTTTTTCGCTTGTGGGTGAGACGCTGCGAATAAAGCTGCTTGCCGCAGGACCTGCAAAGAAGCAGGTGGTGGAATATACAGTGCCATCACATTATATAGGGCTCCATCTATATGAGCATGTATGAACACGAACCTACCCTCTGGGTCGGTTAGTTGCATTTTCACCTCCCACCGAACTGCTTTGTGTACTAACACTGAGACCCCTCTTGATGAGGTGTTATAACAGGAGTGTGCACCCCACTGGATCCAAGGTTTGTGCAGAAACTGTACCTTGGAAGGGATAAGATGTGTCTCCTGCAGACAAATTATGTGCGGGTTCAATTGTTTCAGGTGTGTAGCTACCATCAGTCGTTTATTAGGGTTACCTAGGCCTCGGACCTTCCATGTAAGGAATCTAAGCTCCGACATGTCGAGTCATTGACATGTTTGTGCAGAGGTGAGTTGTCGAGAGGGGTTGAGTATCTGTCACCATTCTTACTCCACTCTGAGCATGTGGGGGTCCGACACGACACTTATAAACTATAACTAAAAACCTGAAATAACAACAGCATTGTAACGTGAATGCTCCCAATCCCCCTTTGCTTTGGAGGCAGTAACCTTTCCGGTTCCTCCGCGCAAGGTGGATCAGGGCACAACTGGCTAGCGTTATGGGATACTCATGCCTCGTGGGATGTAACATAGGCATGTAGTATGTACTCCATTTCTATGGACCCTTACCATTTAACCATGACCCAGGTGCCCGGGCAACATAATCAATCAACATTTTGCAGAAAAATAAAAAGGTACCCCTAAGTCTCTGCGCAATCTAGTCCCAGATCTTATATATCATGTAACATATGACGTATAACATAAAACCAAACCCACAGGGCTTCAAGTATGCCCATGTAGAACAGTGTTGAAGCAAAAAGGATACTAGAAGTCTCATATGTAACACCGCTCCTTTAGCGAGGTGGAGATCTTCTATGTTGTGCCAGCCAGTCGTTGGCTTCGCTCGGGGTCACGAAGAACAAGACTCTGTCGCCATCCACAACTCTGAGACGTGCAGGATAGGCCATAGAGTACGGAAGATTCTTGTCGCGAAGCCTCTTCTTGACGTCCAGGAATGTTGCCCGCTTCTTCTGCAGCTCCAGCGAGAAGTCTGGAAAAATGGACACTCTTGCGTTGTCTACTCTGATGTCCGCCTTTCTGCGGGCCTGCTGCAAAATAATGTCCCGGTCTCTACTATTCAGAAATCTGGCTAGCAACGGTCTTGGTGGAGCACCAGGAGGCGGTGCTCTGGCTGGCACTCTGTGAGCCCTTTCAACTGCAAAAGCTGTAGAGAAGTGCGCTTCTGGAAATAAGCCTTTTATCCATCTCTCTACATAGTCTTCTGGAGAACGGCCTTCAGTACGTTCAGGGAGGCCAATGATTCTTATATTATTACGCCTCAGGCGATTCTCCATATCATCCGCCTTTTGTTTCAGTGCCTCAGTGTCTGATTTCAAGGTGGTGACAGTTCTGGGTATATTAGCATTTCTGTCTTCTATTTGTGATATCCTCTCCTCCGCATTATGCACTCTGTCTCTCAAGCTCTGAAGATCCTGCCTGAGCAAGCTGACATCCACCCTGACCTCATCTAATTTCCCAGTCAGAGAACTTTTGCATGCGTCTATCGCAGCTAGCCCTTGAGAGGTGACCTGCTTCAGGGTGGGTTCTTCTGTTTCCTCCTCAGTTGCAGCAGGGCCACTGGAACTTTGCTTTGCTCTAGCCTGAGATGAGCGTTGGGATTGTGAGGCACGGGACGTTTCTCCCTGCTCTGTACGGGCAAATTCTCGCAGCCTATCCGCTGCATTTGCTTTGGTGGGGCCCATTCTGAAGGGTGTTGAGGGCTGCAGCCCTATGGGTTCTCGTGTGCACTCTGGGAGTATAATGTCCTGTAGTGCTCTGAATATACTGCGGCACTGTCTATTCCTGTGTGATAGCCCAGGTATTGTAATCTCTTGTTGTGGCCTTGCCCCTGCCCCTGTTAGCCCTGTGTGGATGTGCTGCCACAGCTCCTCGGCTCCTCAGATTGTGGGCCCTTGCTTGTAGGTGCTGCGCTCCCCTCTTCTCAGCTTACCCAGCGCTGATTAAGTGCAGCTTCCTGCCTTGGGGATGCTGGGTTTCCCGCCACTCACCGTCCGTGCGCCAGATCTCGTGCGCCAGATCTCGTGTGCCAAATCTGTGCTGAGCGGTGCGACACTCCCGGCTGGGTCCGCACACGAGTCTCGGGCTGACGTCTCCCTCTCGTTCCTCCACGCCGTCCTGTAACCGCTCCGGGAAGTGGCTAGTGTGCTCGTCCAGGGGAGCCCGTGCGCCAGAACTACAGCGAGCGGTGCGACACTTCCGGCTAGGCCCACACACGTGTCACGGGCCGCGATGTCGGGCTCCTCACTCCCGTTCCTCCGCGTCGTCCTGTGTCTGCTCCGGTAAGTGGTAAGTGGCCTCAGGGGTGCACAGGGGGCTTATGTCACCTCTGGGTCACCGGTCCTGCAGGATTTTAGGCGGATGTGTAGGGGTCCACACGGAGCTCTGCTCAGTTGCGTCCGGCCATGTTGGCTGCTAGCCACGCCCCCCCCTACCTTGGACTGTTACTTTGGCCTGTTGCCATTGCTGTGTTTGTGTTCTGGAATAAATTAAATATAAGTTGATGTTTCACATCCCTTGTCTGCGTGTTATCCCTGGCTGCCACTAAGATCAAGGGCCTCTCCTCTACCCGGAGATCCTTATACACGCATACAGGGAGAACTATTTCCATCATACCGTGGCTGCTCCCTCTTCTTGCAATCCACCTGTCGGATGGGTTACGTTACGAAATCTGTCCACTTCCAATGTCCTCTAGATGTAGGAGAAGTATGGACAACTAATCCTACAATCTGTATAGGTTCCATAGTGGCTAGTAGTGTAGATTTGTACCGTGTTAGACATGGAGAGCAGAAGAAGAGTGAAGAAATCAGGCGCTACCTTCTTAGGTTCCATAGGACATTTTACCGTAAATGTGAGATGTCCTCCTTAGCAACGCCGCCATCCACTGGTCCCGTCTGGTACTGCAGCTGTCCTATCTGCCTGAGATTAGTGTTATTCACACCGACCAATCAGTGAATGTTCAAAAACATCTGTAAGAAGGTCCCTGGTTTGATAACCCCTGAACTGACCATTCCCAAGAGGTGGTTATATAACCCCTTGGGGTGTAAGGTTTTAGGCCAATCTTTCTCCTGAGTCTTCTCTGCAGGTCTTTCTCCTGAGGTCTATCCAGACTTTCCAGCTTTCTATTCCAGGCTGTGAACACCATCCAACCAGCGACCCTGGACCAGGAGCCTTGTCTGCTGTTTGCGTGTTCTGGAATGAAGGAACTATAAGTTTATGGTTGAGATCCCTTGTCTCTGTGTGATCCCTGCCGCAAGCTGCTAACATCAATGGCGCCCCATTTACCATCCACCCGGGAATCCTTACCCCTAAATCAGAGGTGCCCAAGGAGAACGCTCATCCATCCACAGCATCTCCCTCTCTTTTCTTGCAATCTGCCTGCCGGATACCTGCCCGGTGTTGACGAGGCCTGTTCCTCCGGTACCTAGTGACCATGACCCAGACAACGCTAGGCCGCACTCAATCAGCCACTCAGGTACCAAAGGGAATCCAGCTGCCCCCTAGCCCAAAACAGTTAGGCCCCGGTAGGGGAAGGTTGCAATTCCACCATGCGGGGCCATTACTGCTGGTTACTGGGGGTTAGTAGATATGGGGATTGCAAATTAAGGCGTGTGGAGACCCCTAGTGGAGCGTCCATGGCTATACGTCTCCACACTCCTCCAAGGTGGCCGCAGAAGCCCTGAAGGGGTTAACAATTGGGCTTAGGACTGTTTGCAGAGAAGGGGTTATAGGGGGATAAAAAGAGGAAGAGGGGCATAGGGGAGGGGTCTTACCTTAACAAAAAAGCAAGACGCCCGCCCAGCCAACCTACCCCCTTTCTCATGTTAGATATCAGAAGTTATATTTGTGGTACTGCATTGCCCTCGTGAAGATAGTGCAGCTTGGCGCCACGTGCCTGGGGCATTCGGGCAAGCGGCACAGAAGAGGCTAGAAGGAGGAAGACAACGCAAGGGCAATGGTTTGAAAGGTATTAAAAGGGTCAATAAAAGCTGTGACTCACATTTACTATGAAAAGATGTTTATCAATGTGTTGTTAGATGAAAGTCTGCCCGCAAGATTGGTAAGTGATGGGTAACATCCCTCTAATCTTAATTGGCAGTGTCCATAAGGAGAACTCTTACTACCCGACCCAAGTCACAAGCCTCTCACTCAGCCAAACCAGTTCCCTACACTGTGCTGATGAGACCCAACCAGGTGGAAACATCATACTGAGCTGTGTACAGTTGGGAGTCTGTTCCTTCTGGAGTAGATATACTGGTTTGGTTTTAATCCTGGATCATGTCATTAGGCTTCCTGAAGGTCATGCTTGATGTAATGAGGGCTTCCTTACAAGGAGCTAAAGGAGGCGTGGTTTTCTTGATCTCATCCTAGAAAGTTTATTTGCATATTTCCCAGAATCCCCCTATTGGAGTATCCATGGCTCCACATGCTTTCATGGCGGTCTTAATTGGCAAAGTCTTACTTCACGACCATAGATTCTTATAATCACTTGGATTATGAATTTATGCAAAATGTATTGAAACATAACTGATTAGTAAACCCTTTAACACCTTAACTCCAGGCGATGCATTTTTATTATGCTATTTGCCATAATTTAAAGACCCAGTGGTAACACTCATGATTAGATATGTCAGAATAGGGTGAAGCGAAGACATTTCTAATTATAAATATTAATTTTTTTTAAAAAAAATCTTTTAAAACCTAATAAAACCTTTATAATTTATGGTATCTCTGTGGTTGTACCGACCCAAAGAATAAAGTGGAGGTGTCATTTGGAAGACTAGGAGAAAGGCGTAAAAAGCAGAGCCTCACAAGAAAATGGCGCACATGCAGTCCGAATTCCTAAAGGTTTTATTATGTTTTAAACCAGAAATCATTTAAAAAAATGAAGCCAGTTACTTTTCCTTACTCCACTGTATGGACCTGTGTAAGGTCTTCTCTTTTGCAGGATGAGGCGACGTTTTCATTGATTCCAGTTTGAGACCTGTAAGAACTTTTGATCACGTCTTATTCAAAATTTTGTGGGTGGCCGAAATGACATAAATGTAATTCTGACATTTTGATGCTTCTGTCCATTCCAGCATTCACCATATGGAATAATTATCATTTTTATTGTTTTACAGGCCATGGACAATACCTAATGAGTTTGTGATTATGTTTTTTTATTTTTATGATTTTTTTCTTTTTTAAAAAAAGAAAAACTTTTTTACATTTTTAAACAGATTTACATACAGTAACATATAGCATACTATATCATATATATGCAGCATATACACATCACATATTACAAACACATACAGCATATACACACACATAAATTATATACCGTATTTTTCGGACTGTAAGGCGCACCGGATTATAAGGCGCACCATCAATAAATACCTGCTAAAACGTCTAGGTTCATATATAAGGCGCACCTGATTATAAGGTGCACATGATTGTAAGGATGAATGACCAGCAGGTGGCAGACCTGTGCACAGTTCAAGGCAGCTGTTGTGTGTAAGTATGGTTCATATATAAAGTGCACTGGACTGTAAGGCGCACTTTTGATTTCTGAGAAAATCAAAGGATTTTTTGTGCGCCTTATAGTATAGACAGTACACACCCAATACACACCCAATACCCAAGGTGTTGGGGCTGCTATGGCTGCTACCACTGTAGTTACTCCTTTCAATATAATACAATACAAGACCATGTTTGCTGTGGCATTGCCAGCAATGTCCTGTAGTAACCACCAGGTGGCGTCCCCACAAAACCGATAAGTTTCCTACAAAAAACAAAGCAAAATATTCTGAATTAGTTACTTATTATTATACAGGCGCTTGTTTATTTTTCTAACATTGACAGAAGTTTCCATAGATTTTTACAGTATTTTGGTGTTTTATGTTTCATTTGAAAATGTCATAGCAGGAATATAATATATCAGAATATAATTGTGGGATCTGGTCATGGATAAGAGAAATGTAGTAAAATGTGATGTAGCGTCGTAAAAAGAGTCGTTCAACTTCAGCATTTTCTAGATCTCTGCTTGCTGTCATTCTACAGGAATATGCATTGTTTATTTCCTGTGGATAACAATCCCTGGTCATGTGATGTCACATGGGTGAACAGCTCATTATATTCCTGGTCATGTGATGTCACACAGGTGCACGACTCGTTACATCCCTGGTCATGTGATGTCACACAGGTTAACAGCTCATTATATCCCTGATCATGTCATGTCACACAGGTGCACGGTTTGCTATATCACAGAGAGTAATCAGAGCTATGTGTTATAACGAGCCGTGCACCTGTTTGATATCACATGACTGGGTATATAATGAGCCATGCACCTGTGTGACATCACATGACCGGAGATGTAACAAGTCATGCACCTGTGTGACATCACATATAATATATAATGAGCCATGCACAGAAATATATTACCCAATATAATACATTGGGGAATTGTTTAACTTTTCATTACACAAACACATTATTGGCTGAAAGTCTGAAAGTGACAATCCCTTTAATGCATTAAAAAAAATATGTCACTCCCAATGTATCCAACGCTAAGCAGCTCAAAATTTAAGTGGAATTACTGCAGTGTGATGCACAGTCCTTTAAACCTAATTCAAGGTTATTAAAGAATCTGGCATGGGCTGACAACAGAGAACAATAGACTGTAGGTAACAGTCCAGCTGTCTGGTTGCTTATATGCAGGACCTGGCCCCGGGCCATGTGTTATTTGTCACTGTTGGTAACTGGTTCGGCTTTTGTCCCTCTTCCCCCTCCACTTTCATTTATTGGAAATCAGCTGCTTTCAGCTCCAAAAAAAATCATAGTCTTACGAAATCCTGGACTTCCCCCTAGTCCAGACTCTACATCCAATTGGCCTCCCTCTGCTGCCCCTACAGGGTGCGACCCAGTTAGTTATCCACATCTGGACCCCCAACTCCTCCCCAGGTCCTGGCTGATATCAGAAAGGGTTAAATCCCCCCTCCCCGAGCTGTGTAGGGGGGGAGAAGGGGGTGAAAGTCCAAAACCAAAACAGGAGTTTCTCCCTCTTTCCCAGTTCAAACATATTAAAACCCGAAATGTGTTAATAGAAGACTTTCTGTATGTCATGATCTGCTGGGAGCGAGGCATGGAGCTGAGGTGAGTCACTGCCGCTGACCTGCAGAGCTTGCAATCTAATACATAGGAATCCTATTGGTTTCCATGTTACATCTTTTTGTGTCCTATACAGGTGGTTTTTCCTCGCCCTCTTGGGGTGTGCAGGTGCAGAGTCGCCCTCTATGTTCGGAGAGATCACATCCCCCAATTACCCCCAGGCTTATCCTAATAATGCATTGACAACCTGGGATATTCGGGTCCCGGAGGGGTACGGCATCCGCCTGTACTTCACCCACATGGACATTGAGCTGTCTGAGGACTGCGAGTATGACGCCTTACAGGTAAATGTAGTCATTATTCCATGGTCCACTAAACTATAGGTCCAGCTCTTGCTACATTACAAGCTGGAGAACAAAGGTTTGAAGCCGGACATCTAAAGGATGGAGACTACAAAGAGAAATATCTGATCCACTTATCCCAAAAGGACAGGATTGGTGTTACATCTGTGCCGGCGTCATCCTCCCTCTGTATGCCTTTTCCTGGAAGCCTTGATTGATTGGCACCACATCCATCTGTCTCCTGCAAACTCTGCTCTGGTTTGCGAACAGTTAAACACGTTGTGATTGACAATCTCTCCACTCCACTGTCAGAGAAGAGATCCAATCACATTCTGGACTGGGGCTATGGCATCTCTATAAGGTCTTGTGAATCAGAACTCTATGCCTGATATAGTCTTTTGTGCTTGGATCGCTGTATTGTTCTGCCATCTGAATTTTGGTATCTTTGACCCTTTTGCCTGAATCCCTAACTATTGATTTGCCTAAAGATTTTGTACTGCATTGCCTAGATTTTTGGCGACTATCCTTCTCTGTTTTTATTATCTTGTCTCTGTCTCCATGCTTGCACTTTGGTGCACGAAGGGTAGGTCTACCATTTGTCTCCTACCACCAAGAAATGGTCAGGCAAGTAGGTTGGGAAAGCTGGGGATTTAGTTTAAAGAGGACCTGTCACCCCATTTATCGGCACTAGGAGCTGCTTACTAAAGTAAGCAGCTCCTAGTGCTTGAACAAACGCTGCAGTGCTAGAGTGATAGCGTTACCGGAAACCTCCGGTAACGCTATCTAACACTGCGGCAAGGTATAGTGTTATTGTCGGACAGCTCGCAAAGCTGTCCGACGTATTCATGAGGGGGCGGGGTTGGGGAGTGACTAGGGGCGGTGACTGCCACCTAGTGCGCGACAGTCAATGCCGACCTATGGAACGAGCGGGGCGGTCCGGGGTAGAGGCAGCGCTTTGGACCGCCCCCTCATGAATACACTGTACCCCGCCACTCTAACACTGCAGCGTTTGATCAAGCACTTGGAGCTGCTTACTTTAGTAAATGGGGTGACAGGTCCTCTATAAGGACTCAATGGGGGGTATTTATCATGCGCCGGCGAATGATATGCCCGCTGCTGCATGTATCAGGCAGGCTCCTGCGCAGTATTTGTTTATTGCCTAGGGTAGAAATAAATGCAATAAATGTGAGAAGTCGCCAGCAGCAGCAAGTGCTCAGGCGTGGGGACAGTAACACCCCAGCCCAATCCCGGCCGCCCACGCCCTCAGCTCACCGGCCTGCCCCCTCTCCACGCCCAACTGGCGTGAAAGTGACTGAAAGGCCAAAATAATCGCAAGTGCTAGCAATAAGCCACTGACGTGGCGCAGAGGCCCTGATAAATATGCCCGATGTCTCTGTCTGTTCCACCCGTCCGTTCCCTGACCCTGCATAACAATTGGGATTCTTACTACCACCAAGAGTAGCTAATGAAAAACTGACTTATAGGTCCCACAGCCATCAGAATATCAGTAAACTCTATCTAATTTGGTTGGATCCCCTAAGACAGTGATGGCGAACCTTTTAGAGCCCGAGTGCCCAAACTTCAACCAAAAGCCACTTATTTATTGCACAGTGCCAGCGCAGCAATCTAAGCAGTAATGTATTTCTCCTTGTTCATTGACAACTTTCAATCCTTCAGCCTCCTAAAGACACCAACGCAGTTGAAAGGAGGAGGGCAAATTCGCTAATCATTTGTAGGAAGATTCTGCAGGCAGATTCTTTGAGTCCTGTCTGGTGAATTTCATTCTGGGGTGATGGCCTGGGTGCCCACAGAAAGGGCTCCGAGTGCCGCCTCTGGCACCAGTGCCATAGGTTCGCCACCCCTGCCCTAAGACATATATGATATCTTCTCCCAGGATTTAAAGGGGCAGTCATGTGACAATAAAGGCTCTCTCATTAGTAAACAAAGGTCACATGACAACACACGACAACATGAAAAACAGCGGCCATATGACAACTAAACCCCGCCTAATAAATCACACAGGATTTTGAAAAACAAGTGATGTGACATGAAATCCCCTACAAGGATTAACTGAGGCAGTCATGTGACAGCTAAACCCCTCCCTGGATTAAATGTAGGCAGTCATGTGACAAATAAGCCACTCCCAGGATTAAATAAGGGCAGTCATGTGACAAATAACCACTCCCAGGATTAAATGAAGGCAGTCATGTGACAAATAAACCCCTCCCAGGATTAAATAAGGACAGTCATGTGACAAATAACCACTCCCAGGATTAAATGAAGGCAGTCATGTGACAAATAAACCCCTCCCAGGATTAAACGTAGGCAGTCATGTGACAAATAACCCCTCCCAGGATTAAATGAAGGCAGTCATGTGACAAATAAACCCCTCCCAGGATTAAACGTAGGCAGTCATGTGACAAATAACCCCTCCCAGGATTAAATGAAGGCAGTCATGTGACAAATAAACCCCTCCCAGGATTAAATGTAGGCAGTCATGTGACAAATAAGCCACTCCTAGGATTAAATGAAGGAAGTCATGTGACAAATAAGCCACTCCCAGGATTAAATGAAGGCAGTCATGTGACAAATAAGCCACTCCCAGGATTAAATGAAGGCAGTCATGTGACAAATAAGCCACTCCCAGGATTAAATGAAGGCAGTCATGTGACAAATAAGCCACTAAACAACAAATTCCTTCTCTTGAGTAAATGAACACGGCTAATCCTGCAGCCAAGTTGAAAAAAACTTTTTTTTACAATTCAATATTCAAGTCCAGTATGGGTCCAGCAATGTCCAGACATGAAATAGTTGTATTATAGTTTCAGTTCTGGGTGGATTTGGAGGTTAAATTTTTTGGCTCTCCCTAGTGATCTGTTTATGGGTGTCTCTGTACTGTAGGTTATCATTGGAAAAGAAGTCCAGAAGTTTTTCTGCGGCCGCCATTTGTTTGGATCCAATGGATTCCCGAGAGAGAAGTTCTACCCAACCACACACATGAAATTATTGTTCAAGTCTGACTTCTCCAACCAGGAGAGATATACCGGATTTGCTGCTTATTATGTGGCAGCAGGTAGGTAGAATTTATACATCAAACATCCAAAACCAAGTCAGTCCTAGTGTCATGTCCCCCCTTTATCCACTGCTAGAACATGTGGGGGATCCTTCAAAAGAGAGAAAAGTTTTTAGTGGCTGGGAGCAGATTGCAGCAGCAGCCTCCACTGCCTTGTCTGGGGTGCTGAACAGGTTAACTATGGCTCAGACCAAAAAACTTTGGTGATGGGGCAATTGGGGGAAGGAAAGGGATACATTAGTTTGACCCTTGTTTCTCAATATTTTTCCATATGTTTCTTAGATTTAATTTCCTATAACCTCTTCTTCTTTCTTCTACAGATGTGGATGAATGCAATATGCATGACCCCTGCTCACACTTTTGCAATAATTATATTGGTGGGTTCTTCTGTTCCTGTCCTCCAGAGTATGAATTGCAAGAAGACCAGATCACGTGTGGGGGTAACTACTTCTTGGTTCTTATCTGGTTGGTGTGGGCAAGTATGCTTCCTAAAACAGTTACAGTTATAAACGCAGTCTGGACCTCCCCCTATAACAGCAGTCTGGCTGTGTCATCTGGACCCCCCCCCCCTATAACAGCAGTCTGACTGTGTCGTCTGGACCTCCCCCTATAACAGCAGTCTGGCTGTGTAGTCTGGACCTCCCCCTATAACAGTAGTTTGGCTGTGTCGTCTGGACCTCCCCCTTTAACAGCAGTCTGGCTGTGTTGTCTGGACCTCCCCCTATAACAGCAGTCTGACTGTGTCGTCTGGACCTCCCCCTATAACAGTAGTCTGGCTGTGTAGTCTGGACCTCCCCCTATAACAGCAGTCTGACTGTGTCGTCTGGACCTCCCCCTATAACAGCAGTCTGGATATGTCGTTTGGACCTCTCCCTATAACAGCAGTCTGGCTGTGTTGTCTGGACCTCCCCCTCTAACAGCAGTCTGACTGTGTCATCTGGACCTCCCCCTAGAACAGTAGTCTGGTTGTGTAGTCTGGACCTCCCCCTATAACAGCAGTCTGACTGTGTCGTCTGGACCTCCCCCTATAACAGTAGTCTGGTTGTGTAGTCTGGACCTCCCCCTATAACAGCAGTCTGGCTGTGTAGTCTGGACCTCCCCCTATAACAGCAGTTTGGCTGTGTTGTCTGGACCTCCCCCTCTAACAGCAGTCTGACTGTGTCATCTGGACCTCCCCCTATAACAGTAGTCTGGTTGTGTTGTCTGGACCTCTCCCTATAACAGCAGTCTGACTGTGTCGTCTGGACCTCCCCCTATAACAGTAGTCTGGTTGTGTAGTCTGGACCTCCCCCTATAACAGCAGTCTGGCTGTGTAGTCTGGACCTCCCCCTATAACAGCAGTCTGACTGTGTCTTCTGGACCTCCCCCTATAACAGCAGTCTGGCCAAGTAGTCTGGACCTCCCCCTATAACAGCAGTCTATCTGTGTATCTAGTGCTCTTGCTATTGTGTTTCTTGCTATTCTGTGTATTGGCTTCTGCTTTGCCTACTGACCATTCTATTTGCTATACGAATCTGTACCTTTGCCGCCATCTTAGTTTTGACCCGGTTTGTTTGACTTCGCTTGTCTGTCTGTATCTGTTGTTTGTCCCTCAGTATCGTTTATCTCCTAGTGTTACCCCACCTTTCTGTCTGTCTTGTGTCGGTTTCTGTTACCAGTGTGAACACTGACCTATATCAGTATCCCGGTTACCTGTCCGCTCCACCATCCAGCAGCTGCCAGACAAAGTAGGTTTTCCCTGTCATCTTGTAGGGTCACTCAGGGACCATCAGTTAGGTTCCTGATAGTGGGTTCGCCCTTACCAGGGCAGTTTATCTGCTATACACAGGCAGGGCCGGCGCTATGGGTAGGCAAAGGTGGCAATTGCCCAGGGCCCCCATGGAGAAAGGGGAGAATCTCTTCTTTCAAATGAATCTTGAATTTTGTTTCTAGGTGCTATGGATCCAGAGATATTCAGGTTTAAAGTGAGAATATCAGGTGCCATTTTTATATATAAATATCTCCGTTTTCCTACATTTTAGAAACACAAATTTAGATTCATATAAAAGAGGAGACTTTCTTCTTTCATAGGAAAAAAGGAGTGAGGTTCTATATGTCACAGAGCCAGAGATACAGCCCCCTGAAGTGTCTCCCCCATCTCCAGATTCTTAGCCATCAGGCTGCAGGGAGTATTAGCTGCACACAGGAGCTGCTGCACCTCACAGATAATGGAAATATTCACTTTATATGTTACTACATTTTGAGAAGGAATAATATCAACTAATATTCATGTTTTTAACCCTTCTCTATGCAAATCTAAGAACACACTTAGGGCCACATGTATCAATCGTTTTTTTCTGTTGTTTTTGCGCCTTTTCATTCAGGCGCACCGTTTTTGTGCCATTTTTGCGACTAAATGCCAAACTAGCTGCGCAGCAAAAATAACCAGCTTTCCCTCATTTATCCTAGCAATCCAGATGTTTTGATGCGCCTAATGATATTCATCACTTGCGACTTTTCATTTAGGCGCAAAAACACTCCAGCCCGAAGCTGGCGTTATCTGAGAAGAAAGCACTGAGCCCCTTTGCAGAACAGCTAATTTCTAGCAGCAGAGCTCATCCAGACACTGCAGACACTAGAACAGATCATACAGACATGAGATACTCTGCAGACACTAGTACAGATAATACAGACATGAGATACTCTGCAGACAGGAGCTGCAGACTCTATTTACAGTTCATCACCTTCTATTTACAAAACATTCTGCAGAATCCTGAGCTCAAAGCAAGAGAGAAGAGAACGTTACAGAATGTTGCACATAGTACTGACAGGTGTCCCCCATGTAATTCTGCACAGTATCACCAGTGTTTCTGAGGGGGATACTGTGCAGAATTACAGGGGTGCAGCAGGAGACCAGCACTGGGGGATCCCCTCCAGGAGAAGCCCCTGCTGAGGAGGTCACTGGGTGCAGGTTGTTACACACCTGGGTGCTGCTGTGAGTGTTATCTTCATTCTGGGCTGTGGGAGAAGCAGAGAGGAGCTTGTAGCAGGATCACATGTAAGTGCCTGAATCTAACATTGCGCCTAAACTGCGCCAAAATTGCGCCTAAACTGTCTTAAAGTAAAGTGATTAATAAGAGGCAGGAAATTAACTTATCACAGATGGTTGTAGCTTGTGATAATTCTGGAAAACAGTGCGCCAGAATTTAGGCGCAACTACTACACCTAGGCGCACAAAAGTGATAAATGCGGCCCATTCTCTCTTATTCCCTTTTATTTTGTGATAGTTATTTTTTTGTTGGGAAAATTGACTGATACAATGAACATTCGATCCTCTTCACCTAATGTGACTACACCGTGACCAGAACATGTCCATAAAGTTATATGTAACACCAAAAACACACATGTCCTGGAATAAAGTTTTTATTTCCCATCATCCTCCATTATTTACACCTATGTTATGACATTCTCACTTTCATTCTTATGAAGCGCGGAGGGTTCTGTTATTGTGCAGCTAATACACTGGCGCACATCTAAACGTGACTTTTATTATCTCATTAGAGAGGTTTATGGATATATAGTTATTTATTTGGGTCACCATTGTGTAAGGAGCATACAATAATAGATCTGTGTGAATTTTCTGCAGTTCCCTTTGCTGCATATTTTGGTGAATATACACATGTGGGGTCTGTATGCTCTCCTCATATCTTACTGTTTTAGGAAAGTAGATTTTCTTTATATAAGTATTCTGGATTTGTACATATTTTAGAGGAAATTTTGAATGTTAATTGCCAAATGCATCGCCTGGTTGTCTGCTTTCAAAATTCTATAGGTTTTATGGCGCCTTTACTTTTTATTCTGTTTTATTGATATATTTTGCAGGTTGTGACTGTCTAAAAATGTCTAGCTGAAAAGCAGATATCTAGTTATTACAGTTTTAGTGATATTATGTGGATTTATTCATGTGAACATATCAATAGGGCACATTTGTGAACTCTACAAATGTCCATGTTTGGATCAAATTTTTTGCCATCAAAGTCAAATTTTAAGTATTTTTAATAAAATGTTTCAATTTGAATCAAAATTGCATGAAGGCGCCTATATCTATTAAATCTTTGATGCAATTTTGAAAATGGGGCAAGTGTCTGCTTTCAGAAAATATCGGTCCCTCTCCCCAATGGGCCTCACAGTCTAATCAACCTACCAGTAATTTTTTGGAGTGTGGGAGGAAACCAGAGGACCCGGAGGAAACCCACGCAGACACAGAGAGAACATACAAAATCTTTGCAGATGTTGACTAGCGCTGCAAGGCTGTAGTGCTAATCATGGAGCCAACATCCTGCCCATAAATCTCCCTATCATTTATCTATCTCCTATAAAATTCTCCCATATTACAGTTTGTTTTACCATACTAAAGGAGCCTCTTGCTGACTGTGACTGGTCATAAAATAGTTTTATTTTGGGGCCCCACTTTTAGTTTTGCCCAGGGCCCCACTTTGTCTAGAACCGGCCCTGTACACAGGGCCTTAGCCCGCAGGGACGTTGCAGGGTGAGTTCGCCACCACCTACCTAGTCTGACAGCTAGCGCCAAGCCTGGTTGCGGTTGCTGGAAAGGTGCTGACGGTCTGGCTGTGTTGTCTGGACCTCCCCCTATAACAGCAGTCTGGCTGTGTAGTCTGGACCTCCCCCTCTAACAACAGTCTGGTTGTATAGCCTGGACCTCCCCCTATAACAGCAGTCTGGCTGTGTAGTCTGGACCTCCCCCTCTAACAGCAGTCTGGATATGTCGTCTGGACCTCGCCCTATAACAGCAGTCTGGTTGTATAGTAGGACCTCCCCCTATAACAGCAGTCTGGCTGTGTAGTCCGGACCTCCCCCTATAACAGCAGTCTGGTTGTATAGTCTGGACCTCCCCCTATAACAGTAGTCTGGCTGTGTCGTCTGCGTCCTATAACAGCAGTATGACTATGTAATATGGACCTCCACCTATAACAGTAGTCTGGCTGTGTAGTCTGGACCTCCCCCTATAACAGCAGTATGACTATGTAATATGGACCTCCACCTATAACAGTAGTCTGGCTGTGTAGTCTGGACCTCCCCCTATAACAGCAGTCTGGCTGTGTAGTCTGGACCTCCCCCTATAACAGCAGTATGACTATGTAATATGGACTTCCACCTATAACAGTAGTCTGGTTGTGTAGTCTGGACCTCCCCCTATAACAGCAGTCTGACTGTGTCGTCTGGACCTCCCCCTATAACAGTAGTCTGGTTGTGTAGTCTGGACCTCCCCTATACCAGCAGTCTGGCTGTGTAGTCTGGACCTCCCCCTATAACAGCAGTCTGACTGTGTCATCTGGACCTCCCCCTATAACAGCAGTCTGACTGTGTCATCTGGACCTCCCCCTATAACAGCAGTCTGGCCAAGTAGTCTGGACCTCCCCCTATAACAGCAGTCTATCTGTGTATCTAGTGCTCTTGCTATTGTGTTTCTTGCTATTCTGTGTATTGGCTTCTGCTTTGCCTACTGACCATTCTATTTGCTATACGAATCTGTACCTTTGCCGCCATCTTAGTTTTGACCCAGTTTGTTTGACTTCGCTTGTCTGTCTGTATCTGTTGTTTGTCCCTCAGTATCGTTTATCTCCTAGTGTGACCTTTCTGTCTGTCTTGTGTCGGTTTCTGTTACCAGTGTGAACACTGACCTATATCAGTATCCCGGTTACCTGTCCGCTCCACCATCCAGCAGCTGCCAGACAAAGTAGGTTTTCCCTGTCATCTTGTAGGGTCACTCAGGGACCATCAGTTAGGTTCCTGATAGTGGGTTCGCCCTTACCAGGGCGGTTTATCTGCTATACACAGGGCCTTAGCCCGCAGGGACGTTGCAGGGTGAGTTCGCCACCACCTACCTAGTCTGACAGCTAGCGCCAAGCCTGGTTGCGGTTGCTGGACAGGTGCTGACAGTCTGGCTGTGTTGTCTGGACCTCCCCCTATAACAGCAGTCTGGCTGTGTTGTCTGGACCTCCCCCTATAACAGCAGTCTGACTGTGTCGTCTGGACCTCCCCCTATAACAGCAGTCTGGTTGTATAGTCTGGACCTCCCCCTATAACAGCAGTCTGGATATGTCGTCTGGACCTCGCCCTATAACAGCAGTCTGGTTGTATAGTAGGACCTCCCCCTATAACAGCAGTCTGGCTGTGTAGTCCGGACCTCCCCCTATAACAGCAGTCTGGTTGTATAGTCTGGACCTCCCCCTATAACAGCAGTATGACTATGTAATATGGACCTCCACCTATAACAGTAGTCTGGCTGTGTAGTCTGGACCTCCCCCTATAACAGCAGTCTGGTTGTATAGTCTGGACCTCCCCCTATAACAGCAGTCTGGATATGTCGTCTGGACCTCGCCCTATAACAGCAGTCTGGTTGTATAGTCTGGACCTCCCCCTATAACAGCAGTATGACTATGTAATATGGACCTCCACCTATAACAGTAGTCTGGCTGTGTAGTCTGGACCTCCCCCTATAACAGCAGTCTGGCTGTGTAGTCCGGACCTCCCCCTATAACAGCAGTCTGGTTGTATAGTCTGGACCTCCCCCTAT
The DNA here is from genome assembly GCF_040894005.1 of Engystomops pustulosus. NCBI lineage: Eukaryota > Metazoa > Chordata > Amphibia > Anura > Leptodactylidae > Engystomops > Engystomops pustulosus. The sequence continues at coordinate 71,327,438 of NC_092421.1, forward strand.
AACAGCAGTATGACTATGTAATATGGACCTCCACCTATAATTGCAGTCTGGCTGTGTAGTCTGGACGTCTCTCCCTATAACAGCAGTCTAGCTTTGTAGTCTGGACCTCCCCATATAACAGCAGTCTAGCTTTGTAGTCTGGACCTCCCCATATAACAGCAGTCTAGCTTTGTAGTCTGGACCTCCCCATATAACTGCAGTCTGATTGTGTAGTCTGGACCTCCCCCTATAACAGCAGTCTGACTGTGTCGTCTGGACCTCCCCCTATAACAGTAGTCTGGCTGTGTAGTCTGGACCTCCCCCTATAACAGCAGTCTGGCTGTCTAGTCTGGACCTCCCCCTATAACAGTAGTCTGGCTGTGTAGTCTGGACCTCCCCCTATCTAACTGTTTGATCTGAATGTGTCTTTGTCTTTTAAAGTGAACTGTAGCGGGGGTCTGTACACAGATCTGAGGGGGCAGATTAGAAGTCCGGGATATCCTTCTCCATATCCCGAGAACTCTCGTTGTGAGTACAGAGTTCTTCTAGAATCGGGGTACCAGGTCATCCTATCTTTCAAGTCAGAAGATTTTGACGTTGAAGCGACTGAAAACGGGAGCTGCATTTATGATAGTCTTATGGTGAGTACATGGCCTCTGTTTCATGGCTGGAGGGTGGGAGGAAAATAAAGCGGTCTTCCAACTTTCTGCTTAATATTTGTATAATTGAAAGCTTTGCAGCCAAGTTTTTCTGTTTCTAATACTTTTCAAATTGTTTTTCACTGTCAGTAAGTAGGAGCATCATACCTAGAGACTCAGAAAACACTCCGATATAATATATCACACAGCGATTCTAATAAACTGTATAGGACATTTCCGGAAAGAGTTCTCTACAGTAAGAGCATTAGTATGTAAATGAGCTGTGGTGGATGCCTTTAATTGTAATATTTTCTGCCCAGATAAAAGCCAAAGGACAGAAGTTCGGACCTTACTGTGGGAAGACGCCCCCTCCTCGCATCGAAACGGGTAGCAATGAAGTGGACATTGAATTCGTAACTGATAGCGGAGGGGATAACAAAGGCTGGAAGATCTACTATTCAGAGGATGGTGAGGAGGAGATGGAAGGGTGTAGCTAAAGTCGCCAAATATGTTCTTAGAAATTAATTTCCACCAAACTTAGGGAATTGATGTAGGCCCCAGGATGGAAATCGTGAGAGATTTGTTATTCGTGAGGGTCCAATGGTCAGATCACCACTAATATACGACCTTAAAGGGATTGACCATTTTACTTCATGTTTTTTGTAATGTGTGTGTAAGTTTAGGGGGGGGGGAATTTCAGATTATTTACCTAATATACATTTATTAATAGTTCTGCTCCACTTTCTTAATATGTAAATTGCAGCCTCCTGTCTTTTACCTCATCAGTCAGACATTCCTGACCATAAAATGGCGACATATGGAGGGTCATGTGATCTCTATCTGTCTATGAACAATCACCCTGCCAGGACCTTAATCTTATTTTCACGAATACTATCATATGGAATTGGCAGGGTGATTCTTCATTGATAGAAATCACATGACATCATGGAGAGTCATCAGAGCTTGAATCTTGTAGCATATTGCCATCTTTTCATTCTTTCCAGCCATTCCCTGCCCGACAGACGTGTTCCATCATTCCATCCTAAATCCTCAAAAGAGAAAGTATGTTTTCAAGGATATGATCACGGTGAAGTGCGAGGAGGGGTATGAGTTGGTATCGGGGAAGGTGAGTATCGTCAGGATGGCTGCGGACTGAATGTAAATATACTGGATAATTTCACATTTTGACGAGGAGCAACAGATTGCCGAAAATTATATTTTATATGTTTATCCCATAATGGGGACTTCTCAACATCTCCATCCCTCTTTGATTCCCCTGAATAGATGATGGCACAGTTGGGATTTTGTCTCTAGTCCCCACCATTTTCGAACAATCAGTGCTGTTAGTTTCAGTACCTACAAGGCTAATTAGGATCTCTTCCTGTGCCAAGGGAAGGAGCCTGGAACAACCCATCTGACAGTCTAGAACCTAATTAGCATATTAGGTGCCATATCTAACAGTTCTGATACGTGGGGAATAGTGGGGGCTAGAAAAATAACCCAACTGCTCTGGAACCACGCGGAGTGACACCTATAACTATGCAAAGTTTTGGTGTTGGTGGTCCCTCAATGCTATGTCTGATCCATCTGTTGGTGGTTTCTCTTACCCCTTGATCAGAATGCGATGCATGGGAGACGCTATTCCAGAGAACATCTAGTAATCTATGTGCTAAGTCCTCTGCTCTTCTTATCACTTCTTAGAAGAGGCTTCCATCTTTCCGAGCAAAATGCCAAGGAGATGGAACCTGGTCAAACTCAAACCTGAGGTGCCAACGTGAGTAACCGTGTCATATGTCCTGCATAGTGCAGTGTACTACTAGATGGTCCTGAGAACATTGACCCCATCATTTCATTCTCTCTAGCCGTGGATTGTGGAGATCCAGAACAACTGGTCAATGCGGACGTCAAATTCACACAAACGATATATGGGGAAAAAGCTGTATACAAATGTAAAAATGAATATTACAGCTTGAAAGGTGATGGTAAGTATGGAGGTAAAGACTCTGTCTGGTAGTGGATGGACAGCTCGGAAAACATGTGTGGCTGGTCAAGTGTGAAGAACATGTCCAATGTGGTAGGCGGTGAAGTCTTTGGGCCACTCTTCACCCATTTCTCCTTATTCACAGATACTTATTCCTGCTCTGGTGATGGACTCTGGATTAACAGTGCCCAAAAAACAGACCTTCCCAAATGTGCACCAGGTAAGTGAGAGGAACCTCCTCCAGAACCTAAAGTTGTCGTTATCCGTTTATACCCCAACCTTCCACTACCACATGTCCTAACAAACCTTATTACTGCCAGTCTCTGCTGGTTTGCTCTGAACTTGGCCTAAACCTTCATGCCAAAAAATTACCCTCAGATGCAGTTTGACTAGAATGCTACAGTGTAATAATTAGCTGCCACCATAATAGAGCCCAAGGCATTACTGGCTACAAGATCTAAACTGCAAGCAACAGTGTTGTCATTTTGTGGACTTACATTGTCACCTTACTCTTTTGACTTCAGATCAATATTGTAGGTGGCCCGCATGATTTCCAACCTTTAACCCTTGGGAAGGGTTCTTGATTTTGCTGCAGGGAGAGCACTAGGTTGCTACCTCTTGATTTTGGTGGGCCTAGGTCGAAGACAGGTCAGGAGGACCACACACGTACAAAGTCAGATACAAACTGGGGTCAACATGAGGGATCAGCAGGACAAGGATGAATAGCAATTGCAAAGATCAAACAATAAGATGTTGAGAGTGACCATGAGTGTTCACATGGGGAAGTAACATGGTGACAGGCACAGATCGCTGTGATAACCAATACACATAATGTAATCTTAAGATGATTTGACATAACGGGGCACATTTACTAAGGGTCCGAACGCCACACTTTCGTCGGGTTTTCACGATTATTTCCGTTTTGCGCCGAATTGCCCCAGGTTTTTGGCGCACATGATCGGATTGTGGCGCATCGGACAACCCGACTGATTCGGACAAACCGCAGAATTTAAAAACGTGTCGCAAGATCAGCACTCACATGCACCGAGAAGAAGGTGAACTCCGGCGGACCTCGGCGCAGAAGCGACGGATGCATAAACTCAGGCGCACGAGCTTCGTGAATCACAACAGCTCCGAATACTCGTCTGACAACGCACCGCAGGAACGCGACATATTGGATAATGGGGTGTAACTCTTTCATATACATACAGTATATAGATGCGAACTACTGGTGATGGTACAAGCAAGACAACAAAAATCTTCATGTGTTCTGAACTTTTAACGCATTAGCTGGACATTTACTGCCTAACCCTGGGGGGTCTCAGAATTTCTCCCTCATGTGTTGAAACATTTTAAAACCTAGGACAGGTCAGAACTCCACAAGGGAAGAACATTGGGGCACATTTACTAAGAACAGTGCAGTGCCCTGTGTGGTGTGCAGGGGCCACCAGATTCAGGATTTCTGGTGCACGTTCTTCATGAATCTGGTGACCCCTGTACTGCTCCAAGACAGTGCACCATTATTTTTGCTGCACCTTTAACATGGGGCGTGCGACACAATTCTGTTGGACTTTGCATGTTAAATCTGTTGTACGGTCTGACTGAGCACCGGAACGTCCCCTTCAGTGCAGAAATTTGTGTTGCATGATGACTATGCAGCTGTGGCGCAAAAGGGTGGCGCACAAATGTGGCAAAGGCACTTCTTAAAATACCTGTGCAAGCAGTTTGCACTGAAAAGAACTTGCAAATTCAGACAAAAAACTGGGCACGGCCCTTAGTAAATTTGCCCCATAAAATTTTGTTACTGGTGCCATTGTTTCCGACTGCCTCCCTACAGCATTTTTGGACACCAAACATGGCTCTGCACTTATGCTTCCATTAGAAGTTCTGCATACCTCCCCATCTAAGGGTCCTAGGACAGACCAGGTGGTCATTTGTCCTGCTCCCCAGATTTCAGTAATGCAGCCAATATCTGGCTAGGACGCTCCATAAGTATATTATGAAGTCCAGGAGAGTTCCTTTGACATGGGGTAGTGTGTCTTTATTCTTCCAGATAGCCTACCCAAGGTTTGATAACCTTTGAGACTGGATCCCCTTGATGGGACCGGAGGTCCTGATCTCCAGCAAGAATGTAAATAAGGTCATATTTCATGACCTGAACTGCAACCGCACGTGCTGTGGTTCTTCTTGATACATCTCCCCTAAATCTCTAATTTTCATGTCTTTTTAGTATGTGGCAAAACATCATTTTCCCTAACATCTCGCATTTTTGGTGGTGAGAAAGCCAAAAATGGATACTTTCCGTGGCTAGTACTGGTGGACATGACTACAAACATCGGTGGTGGATCACTCATATCAGACCGCTGGGTGGTGACAGCTGCTCATATTTTAAAGGACCATACAACGAAGCCTACACTGAAAGTTGGAGATGTGAATCATCAGAAGGGCACAACAGTTCATGTCAAGAAAGTCATCCTCCACCCTAAATGGGCAGTAGATGTGGACGATAGGAAAAATTTTAACAATGACATCGCTCTTCTCCAGCTGGAGAGGAAAATCGAACTGGGCGAATGTATTTGTCCAATCTGCCTACCGCAAAAAGGGGAGACAACCCACCCCGCCATCGAAGAGGTCGGAGTTATCGCTGGTTGGGGAGAAGCCTTCAGAGTAAAAGACACAAACAAAATAATAAGAATAGCAACACCAAATACTTTACAATATACAAGGGTTCCACTCCAAAATCTAGAAGAGTGCAAGAAGAAAGTGCCAGAAACTTATACCATCACCTCAAACATGTTGTGTGCCGGAGAGAAGGGTCATGACAGTTGTCCTGGCGACAGCGGGGGTCCCCTCATGTATCAAGATCCAAAAAATAAAGACAACAAAAGATTCTATATTGCTGGCATCGTCTCCTGGGGGCTGGAATGCGGAGATTTCGGAATGTACACCAAAGTTCAGAACTATGTGGAATGGATCGAGAAGACAATAGAGAAGGTGGAAGAGGAAGAGAAAGATGAAGAGCAACTGGAACCACTGAAAGTCTGTAAGAAGGTGTAGCTTGTTGTTTTGTGAGACATTAATATATAAAGGAAGGGCAGCAGGGCCCAAAATCCCCCATGTTCTTCACAATAAACTTTGTATACACACAGTTAGTGGATATTTTCATCTCTTTCGTTAATAAAATAGTAAAAAAAACAGTCTTGTATATACAGCCGCTATCAGGGCTCAATATAGCGTTTTTGCTACCGGAGGTGAAAATTAGAATGCTGCCCCTCCCCTCCCAAAAGGGGAACTGGATTTTGAATGTGTTTTGAATGGTCCCAACATTGGTATAATAACTTAATAACTTTTATTAACTCAATTTACATTATAATACTTCTACTGCATCGCCCCTGCCAATGCATAGTCAAGGTGGTAGTTGTGTATAGCGCCCTCTCCATTTTAGGATCTATCTGGTGAGCCTGTGTAACTCATCCAGAAGATAATGCTAGGAGAACTTGTCATTGCAGCTGTAGATACAATTGTAGCTGTAGGCAACAGTTAACTGGTGTATGTAATTATCTAATGGTGTTTTGTTACACAAGCTGGAAGGTGATTGGAGAGGTGCTACCACCTGACCAGGGGAGTAGATAAACCCCTGCTGGGCGGAAGTCTGTTCAGTCTTTGTTCAGAGTCAGTCTGCAGAGTCAAGAGAGAGAGTGAGCAGCACACCTTCAGCCCATAACTGCAGCTTCCACCACTTGGACTCTGTTCCACCTGAACCAGCCCAGTCTGCATCTACTATCAGGCTGTGTGTTACCTTTCCTGCGGACCACTCTCCATGGCCTTTCCAGCATAAAGAATCTGCTGTTATCTGTTTCTGGCCGTTGCCTGCTGTTCAATAAAGAACTGTAAGTTGATTTGCATAACGTTGCCTGTGTCTGATTCCTGCAAACGGCTATTACCACCACGGGCTTCCCCATCCATTACCCAGGGACTCATCTTACAGACACCTCAGGGGTTTCCCCATAGAGAACCAGTACATCAGCCTCTCCCTCCATATTTTTAGCACACACCACCCGCTGGAGACCTGCCCGGCTGTAGGACAACCCTCTGGTCCCCATACCAAGCACTGTGACATCAGCGTGCCTAGGCCACAATAGCCAGCCACACCGGTATTCTGGGCCCTGGCTGCCTCCAGGTCCCAAAAAAAAGGCTAGACCCCGGTGGGGGATGTTGCACTACATTTACCTTGATGCCAAAAACATTGCTTCGCATCAAAGGCCTGTAACTTTTGTATCCCGTGGATGAGATTTTTTGATACATTGGGGGATATTTATCAGGGCTTCTACGCTTATAGCTAGCACTTATATTATCCACCCCTATCTGCCACTTTCACGCCAGTGGGATGTGGAGGGGCGTGAAGTGGGGGGTATGGCCGGCGCGGAGTGGGCCAGCACAGGCTTTCCGGCCCCGCACCTGCGCACTCCCCGCAGCCAGCTGCTTTTATTTCTCCACCAGGTAGGGCCTAGCATAGAGATAAACGCTGCGCAGAACCCAGCCGGATACATCAAGAGGCCGGAGTCTCTAGATGTATGTATCCAGCTGCGCCAGAGCAGCATTGGGGGCTATCATACGTAACCCCCATTGGATTAATTTATTTCTTTTTGTTGTAAATGTCTGGCATGTGGAATTTTTCAGGGTATGTGGTTCCATTTTTTTACAATCCCCAGTGACCCCAGTGTGTACATGAACTATTCTTTATATTGTCATCCATCTTACAAACAATTAATAATAGTCATAGTTTCTCTAATTTATCTTTCATCTGATTCTCTCCTTTATAAGATGTACTCCCCCCTCTCTGATATCATAATAGCTTAAGGAAATCACTTGACTGTGGTAATCTTTATTATATTTATTATCCATGGCCTCCTTCTTTGTAAAATTTTAATATCTTTTAAAATTAAGCTAATGAGCCTGAAGGGCTCTGCGAAGTGTTACCAGAGACCCTCCATGTTGTTGCTTCACGGGCAGCTACACTGTTTCACCCTAAGCACATTTGTCCTGCCTGCTGCAATCCTACACAGTGGAAGGGGGGGGGATGCTCCTGCACAGCGTAACAGCCCCAGAAGCTACAGAACGGAGGGGCCCTGGTAAGAAACTATGGATAACAAATATAAGAAGATACCACAGTCACAGTGCCTGGATCTGTGAGTAAGTGCCCCAGGTTTATTATGATGGATTTTGATTGTAGATTTTTTTTAACCATAAACCTTCTGCAGCTATTATCATATCAGGGTGGAGGGGGGTGTTGGGGTAGATCTTAAATTAGAGGAACATACCTAACACTGGCTGCAGAGAGCACAGAGCTAAGCAGTTTTAGGGCACATCCCCGGTGCTCTACAATCCTGGAATATAAATCCATATCTCACAGTCCTGCTGCTACAACAAAGGTATGATTATACATCTCTACAGGGCAAAGTGGCCACCTCTGTCACCATATTCCTTCCACTGTTATACACTTGTCTGCCCCACCTGAGGGACTCCAAGAAAAAGATACAAGAAAATCTGTTTACTGTATGTATCATCCATTTTTATTAAGTACAAAATAGTGAAATCTCTGACATCCAACTTAATCTGATTTTAGGGGGAGACCCCTGTAGTCATAACATTCCCATATAGTCATAACACTCCCATATAGTCATAACGCTCCCCTATAGTCCCCTATTGTCATAACGCTCCTTGTGTCTCGTGGGTGGATTCACTTGTGGTTCTCTTATGATCCTGAGGCGTATTTATAGCATTTTCCCTTCTTCAGGGCAATTATTCGGATTTTTTCAGATTATGCTATCTCATGGTGTATGAAGCACTACTCCCATCATCTACCTATGTAGCTCCGAATCCAATCAATGTAATTATCAACTTTGGTGTAATAACCATAACCGTGGCCGCAATCGATACCCCATGACACAAGGCCTGTGGCCACCCATTTCTTGTCCTTTACGACGGCGAACGCGCCTCCGCTGTCTCCTTGACACGAGTCCATTGGCTTCCCGTCATCCTCAGAAAATCCGGCGCAGAACATGTTTTCGGTGAATTTCTGGTCTCCCAATTGTTTATTGCTTTGCTGTTTGGTGAGCGACTCCTGGCACCGGTCCCTCGCAACCATCGGTAGATACACGTAGCGAAGATGCCGAGTCCATTTGTTATCCTCCGTGATCCCGAACCCACTGACGTAGCCTATTCTACCCGTCTCGTACAGGATCACCTCCGCGTTATCGGGAAGACATATGGGGGACACATTGCTGTTCATAGTCACTGGGTTCTCCAGCTGGATCAGGGCGATATCATGGTCAAAATTCTCTGTGTTGTATTTGGGGTGGATGTAGTAGGCCTTGGCCTTCACCAGGCCAGACATTAGGAGGTTGTCTACATGGACATCGCCAAGGAACAGATGCAGGTCGTTGACATCAAGGTCCTTTCTGCCGCTACCTGATTTAAGGACATGGGCCGCGGTAAGGACCCATTTCTCACCAATCAGGACCCCACCCGCTGGCCCTGGATGTTTCAGGTAGGCTTGCCAAGGGAAGTTCCCATTTTGAGCCTCTTTGCCATTGATGACACGAGTGAGTCTGGTTACAGGATTCTCTGGTTGTCCACACACTGAGGACGCAAGAACAAAGGAACAGGTTAAAGGTGCCAGAAACTATCTGTATAGTGTGTTCATTAAATATAAAATATTATCATGTGACAACTATCCCTGATGTCTAGGACAGTCATTGGGGCAGATTTACTTACCGCGTCCATTCACGATCCAGCGGCGCGTTCTCTGCGTTGGATTGGGGTCTTCCGGCGATTCACTAAGGCAGTTCCTCGATCCATTGCTGAGTGCAGGTAAGCGACACTTTTTTTTAAAAAATGTGGCGGTTTTTCAGAATCCATCGGGTTTTCGTTCGGCCACACCCCCAATTTCCATCGCGTGCATGCCGGCGCTGATGCGCCACAATCCGATCGCGTGCGGCAAAAACCCGGGGCAATTCTGGGAAAATCGGCGCAAAACGGAAAAATTCGGGTGACCCGCCGTAAAAACGCGATTCGGGCCCTTAGTAAATGACCCCCATTATGTCCATGGTGTTTACTGGGATCCATTTCCCATTTGCAGGGCTAGTTTTAGTGGGACATGTTGTACTTCCTAGCGGCAGCATGAAATATTCCATACTATGTCCTAGGAAGCTGGGAAAAATTCCAAAAATGGTGAAATTATTTAAAGAAAAGCCATTGGGGCACATTAACTTACCCCGTCCCTGCGCGATCCCCGAGGTGCATTGTCCGACGAGAATGAAGTCTGCCGCGTTTCACTAAGATCACCTTCTTCTTCCCGCCGTATGTGAGTGCATTGTCTTGCGACACAATTAGAATTCTAAATCCCACGCGTTGTCCGAATCAGTCGGGTTGTCCGATGGCCACGCCCCCTGATTTGTGCCGCATGACAGTCGGCTCGCTTGCGCCAAAATTCGATTGCGTGCGCCAAAAACCCCAGTTTAATGTGCCGCAAAACGGAAATAGTCGGGAAACCCGACAGAAATGCTGTCCGCAGACCCTTAGTAAAGGTGCCCCATTATCTTATGGGGGTTGTTTTAATGGCTTTCATTCTGTGGTCCAAACGACACGTTTCCTTTATTTTTTTCCTTTATGGAGATTTAATACTGTGAAAAAATCATCAAAAACTTCCACCTAGCCATCCCAGGATTTTTTTTTTGGTGGGAGGTGTTGTTTTTTGTGGGACAAGCTGAGATTTTCATTGGCATAAATCGGGGAAATGTCTGACATTTTTGTAAAAATTTTTTAGGTGGCATCAGTTTGGACATATTGCAGCCTGGGACTATAGTAAAGCATCCGGAGACTTCACCAGGGGTCACAGTGGGCAGAGCAGTCCGTCTGTAACTAGGGGTCGTCTGTAAGTCGGGTGTTCTTAAGTAGGGGACCGTCTGTATAGAGAGGGTACAACCGTTGAACCCTTTCCATACAGTCTTACCAACCCTGTCCTGTCCTATTATGATACTACTCATTGTTAAGGTGTAAGGTGCGCAGTTCACTGAACTATCATACCTGGCAGACATACTGGGATCTGCTGTGCTCCATTCTCATCCTTCCACACACGATCTTCTGTACATGTAAAGTTTGCTAGAAATCATAGGAAAAAGTTTATTCTAATTAACATCAGTATATTAGTTGTCCAGATATCATTATATACAGGAGATCCCCAGGTTATACCAGCTGTACATATATCATTATATACAGGAGATCCCCAGGTTATACCAGCTGTACAAATATCATTATATACAGGAGATCCCCAGGTTACACCTGCTGTACATATATCATTATATACAGGAGATCCCCAGGTTATACCAGCTGTACATATATCATTATATCCAGGAGATCCCCAGGTTATACCAGCTGTACATATATCATTATATACAGGAGATCCCCAGGTTATACCAGCTGTACATATATCATTATATACAGGAGCTCCCCAGGTTATAGCAGCTGTACATATATCATTATATACAGGAGATCCCCAGGTTATACCAGCTGTACATATATCATTATATACAGGAGACCCCCAGGTTATACCAGCTGTACATATATCATTATATACAGGAGATCCCCAGGTTATACCGGCTGTACATATATCATTATATACAGGAGATCCCCAGGTTATACCAGCTGTACATATATCATTATATACAGGAGATCCCCAGGTTATACCAGCTGTACATATATCATTATATACAGGAGATCCCCAGGTTATACCAGCTATACATATATCATTATATACAGGAGATCCCCAGGTTATACCGGCTGTACATATATCATTATATACAGGAGATCCCCAGGTTATACCAGCTGTACATATATCATTATATACAGGAGATCTCCAGGTTATACCGGCTGTACATATATCATTATATACAGGAGATCCCCAGGTTATACCAGCTGTACATATATCATTATATACAGGAGATCCCCAGGTTACACCTGCTGTACATATATCATTATATACAGGAGATCCCCAGGTTATACCAGCTGTACATATATCATTATATCCAGGAGATCCACAGGTTATACCAGCTGTACATATATCATTATATACAGGAGATCCCCAGGTTATACCAGCTGTACATATATCATTATATACAGGAGATCTCCAGGTTATACCGGCTGTACATATATCATTATATACAGGAGATCCCCAGGTTATACCAGCTGTACATATATCATTATATACAGGAGATCCCCAGGTTACACCTGCTGTACATATATCATTATATACAGGAGATCCCCAGGTTATACCAGCTGTACATATATCATTATATCCAGGAGATCCACAGGTTATACCAGCTGTACATATATCATTATATACAGGAGATCCCCAGGTTATACCAGCTGTACATATATCATTATATACAGGAGATCCCCAGGTTATACCAGCTGTACATATATCATTATATACAGGAGATCCCCAGGTTATACCAGCTGTACATATATCATTATATACAGGAGATCTCCAGGTTATACCGGCTGTACATATATCATTATATACAGGAGATCCCCAGGTTATACCGGCTGTACATATATCATTATATACAGGAGATCCCCAGGTTATACCGGCTGTACAAATATCATTATATACAGGAGATCCCCAGGTTACACCTGCTGTACATATATCATTATATACAGGAGATCCCCAGGTTATACCAGCTGTACATATATCATTATATCCAGGAGATCCCCAGGTTATACCAGCTGTACATATATCATTATATACAGGAGATCCCCAGGTTATACCAGCTGTACATATATCATTATATCCAGGAGATCCCCAGGTTATACCAGCTGTACATATATCATTATATACAGGAGATCCCCAGGTTATACCAGCTATACATATATCATTATATACAGGAGATCCCCAGGTTATACCGGCTGTACATATATCATTATATACAGGAGATCCCCAGGTTATACCGGCTGTACATATATCATTATATACAGGAGATCTCCAGGTTATACCGGCTGTACATATATCATTATATACAGGAGATCCCCAGGTTATACCAGCTGTACATATATCATTATATACAGGAGATCCCCAGGTTACACCTGCTGTACATATATCATTATATACAGGAGATCCCCAGGTTATACCAGCTGTACATATATCATTATATCCAGGAGATCCCCAGGTTATACCAGCTGTACATATATCATTATATACAGGAGATCCCCAGGTTATACCAGCTGTACATATATCATTATATACAGGAGATCCCCAGGTTATACCAGCTGTACATATATCATTATATACAGGAGATCCCCAGGTTATACCGGCTGTACATATATCATTATATAAAGGAGATCTCCAGGTTATACCGGCTGTACATATATCATTATATACAGGAGATCCCCAGGTTATACCAGCTGTACATATATCATTATATACAGGAGATCCCCAGGTTATACCGGCTGTACATATATCATTATATACAGGAGATCCCCATGTTATACCGGCTGTACATATATCATTATATACAGGAGATCCCCAGGTTATACCAGCTGTACATATATCATTATATACAGGAGATCCCCAGGTTATACCGGCTGTACATATATCATTATATACAGGAGATACCCAGGTTATACCAGCTGTACATATATCATTATATACAGGAGATGCCCAGGTTATACCGTCTGTACATATATCATTATATACAGGAGATCCCCAGGTTATACCAGCTGTACATATATCATTATATACAGGAGATCCCCAGGTTATACCAGCTGTACATATATCATTATATACAGGAGATCCCCAGGTTATACCAGCTGTACATATATCATTATATACAGGAGATCCCCAGGTTATACCGTCTGTACATATATCATTATATACAGGAGATCCCCAGGTTATACCAGTTGTACATATATCATTATATACAGGAGATCTCCAGGTTATACCGGCTGTATATATATCATTATATACAGGAGATCCCCAGGTTATACCGGCTGTACATATATCATTATATACAGGAGATCCCCAGGTTATACCGGCTGTACATATATCATTATATACAGGAGATCCACAGGTTATACCGGCTGTACATATATCATTATATAAAGGAGATCCCAAGGTTATACCGGCTGTACATATATCATTATATAAAGGAGATCCCAAGGTTATACCGGCTGTACATATATCATTATATACAGGAGATCCCCAGGTTATACCGGCTGTACATATATCATTATATACAGGAGATCCCCAGGTTATACCGGCTGTACATATATCATTATATACAGGAGATCCCCAGGTTATACCAGCTGTACATATATCATTATATACAGGAGATCCCCAGGTTATACCGTCTGTACATATATCATTATATACAGGAGATCCCCAGGTTATACCAGCTGTACATATATCATTATATACAGGAGATTCCCAGGTTATACCAGCTGTACATATATCATTATATACAGGAGATCCCCAGGTTATACCAGCTGTACATATATCATTATATACAGGAGATCCCCAGGTTATACCAGCTGTACATATATCATTATATACAGGAGATCCCCAGGTTATACCGTCTGTACATATATCATTATATACAGGAGATCCCCAGGTTATACCGGCTGTACATATATCATTATATACAGGAGATCCCCAGGTTATACCAGCTGTACATATATCATTATATACAGGAGATCCCCAGGTTATACCGGCTTTACATATATCATTATATACAGGAGATCCCCAGGTTATACCAGCTGTACATATATCATTATATACAGGAGATCCCCAGGTTATACCGTCTGTACATATATCATTATATACAGGAGATCCCCAGGTTATACCAGCTGTACATATATCATTATATACAGGAGATTCCCAGGTTATACCAGCTGTACATATATCATTATATACAGGAGATCCCCAGGTTATACCAGTTGTACATATATCATTATATACAGGAGATCTCCAGGTTATACCGGCTGTATATATATCATTATATACAGGAGATCCCCAGGTTATACCGGCTGTACATATATCATTATATACAGGAGATCCCCAGGTTATACCGGCTGTACATATATCATTATATACAGGAGATCCACAGGTTATACCGGCTGTACATATATCATTATATAAAGGAGATCCCAAGGTTATACCGGCTGTACATATATCATTATATACAGGAGATCCCCAGGTTATACCGGCTGTACATATATCATTATATACAGGAGATCCCCAGGTTATACCGGCTGTACATATATCATTATATACAGGAGATCCCCAGGTTATACCAGCTGTACATATATCATTATATACAGGAGATCCCCAGGTTATACCGTCTGTACATATATCATTATATACAGGAGATCCCCAGGTTATACCAGCTGTACATATATCATTATATACAGGAGATTCCCAGGTTATACCAGCTGTACATATATCATTATATACAGGAGATCCCCAGGTTATACCAACTGTACATATATCATTATATACAGGAGATCCCCAGGTTATACCAGCTGTACATATATCATTATATACAGGAGATCCCCAGGTTATACCGTCTGTACATATATCATTATATACAGGAGATCCCCAGGTTATACCGGCTGTACATATATCATTATATACAGGAGATCCCCAGGTTATACCAGCTGTACATATATCATTATATACAGGAGATCCCCAGGTTATACCAGCTGTACATATATCATTATATACAGGAGATCCCCAGGTTATACCGGCTGTACATATATCATTATATACAGGAGATCCCCAGGTTATACCAGCTGTACATATATCATTATATACAGGAGATCCCCAGGTTATACCAGCTGTACATATATCATTATATACAGGAGATCCCCAGGTTATACCGGCTGTACATATATCATTATATACAGGAGATCCCCAGGTTATACCAGCTGTACATATATCATTATATACAGGAGATCCCCAGGTTATACCAGCTGTACATATATCATTATATACAGGAGATCCCCAGGTTATACCAGCTGTACATATATCATTATATACAGGAGATCCCCAGGTTATACCAGTTGTACATATATCATTATATACAGGAGATCTCCAGGTTATACCGGCTGTATATATATCATTATATACAGGAGATCCCCAGGTTATACCAGTTGTACATATATCATTATATACAGGAGATCTCCAGGTTATACCGGCTGTACATATATCATTATATACAGGAGATCCCCAGGTTATACCGGCTGTACATATATCATTATATACAGGAGATCCCCAGGTTATACCGGCTGTACATATATCACTATATACCGGAGATCCCCAGGTTATACCGGCTGTACATATATCATTATATACAGGAGATCCCCAGGTAATACCAGCTGTACATATATCATTATATACAGGAGATCCCCAGGTTATACCAGCTGTACATATATCATTATATACAGGAGATCCCCAGGTTATACCAGCTGTACATATATCATTATATACAGGAGATCCCCAGGTTATACCGGCTGTACATATATCATTATATACAGGAGATCCCCAGGTTATACCAGCTGTACATATATCATTATATACAGGAGATCCCCAGGTTATACCAGCTGTACATATATCATTATATACAGGAGATCCCCAGGTTATACCAGCTGTACATATATTATTATATACAGGAGATCTCCAGGTTATAGCAGCTGTACATATATCATTATATACAGGAGATCCCCAGGTTATAGCAGCTGTACATATATCATTATATACAGGAGATTCCCAGGTTATACCGGCTGTACATATATCATTATATACAGGAGATCCCCAGGTTATACCGGCTGTACATATATCATTATATACAGGAGATTCCCAGGTTGTACATATATCATTATATACAGGAGATCCCCAGGTTATACCAGCTGTACATATATCATTATATACAGGAGATCCCCAGGTTATACCAGCTGTACATATATCATTATATACAGGAGATCCCCAGGTTATACCGGCTGTACATATATCATTATATACAGGAGATCCCCAGGTTATACCAGCTGTACATATATCATTATATATAGGAGATCCCCAGGTTATACCAGCTGTACATATATCATTATATACAAGAGATCCCCAGGTTATACCGGTTGTACATATATCATTATATACAGGAGATCCCCAGGTTATACCAGCTGTACATATATCATTATATACAGGAGATCCCCAGGTTATACCGGCTGTACATATATCATTATATACAGGAGATCCCCAGGTTATACCAGCTGTACATATATCATTATATACAGGAGATCCCCAGGTTATACCAGCTGTACATATATCATTATATACAGGAGATCCCCAGGTTATACCAGCTGTACATATATCATTATATACAAGAGATCCCCAGGTTATACCGGCTGTACATATATCATTATATACAGGAGATCCCCAGGTTATACCAGCTGTACATATATCATTATATACAGGAGATCCCCAGGTTATACCGGCTGTACATATATCATTATATACAGGAGATCCCCAGGTTATACCAGATGTACATATATCATTATATACAGGAGATCCCCAGGTTATACCAGCTGTACACATATCATTATATACAGGAGATCCCCAGGTTATACCGGCTGTACATATATCATTATATACAGGAGATCCCCAGGTTATACCAGCTGTACATATATCATTATATACAAGAGATCCCCAGGTTATACCGGCTGTACATATATCATTATATACAGGAGATCCCCAGGTTATACCAGCTGTCCATATATCATTATATACAGGGGATCCCCAGGTTATACCGGCTGTACATATATCATTATATACAGGAGATCCCCAGGTTATACCAGCTGTACATATATCATTATATACAGGAGATCCCCAGGTTATACCAGCTGTACATATATCATTATATACAGGAGATCCCCAGGTTATACCAGCTGTACATATATCATTATATACAGGAGATCCCCAGGTTATACCAGTTGTACATATATCATTATATACAGGAGATCTCCAGGTTATACCGGCTGTATATATATCATTATATACAGGAGATCCCCAGGTTATACCAGTTGTACATATATCATTATATACAGGAGATCTCCAGGTTATACCGGCTGTACATATATCATTATATACAGGAGATCCCCAGGTTATACCGGCTGTACATATATCATTATATACAGGAGATCCCCAGGTTATACCGGCTGTACATATATCACTATATACCGGAGATCCCCAGGTTATACCGGCTGTACATATATCATTATATACAGGAGATCCCCAGGTAATACCAGCTGTACATATATCATTATATACAGGAGATCCCCAGGTTATACCAGCTGTACATATATCATTATATACAGGAGATCCCCAGGTTATACCAGCTGTACATATATCATTATATACAGGAGATCCCCAGGTTATACCGGCTGTACATATATCATTATATACAGGAGATCCCCAGGTTATACCAGCTGTACATATATCATTATATACAGGAGATCCCCAGGTTATACCAGCTGTACATATATCATTATATACAGGAGATCCCCAGGTTATACCAGCTGTACATATATTATTATATACAGGAGATCTCCAGGTTATAGCAGCTGTACATATATCATTATATACAGGAGATCCCCAGGTTATAGCAGCTGTACATATATCATTATATACAGGAGATTCCCAGGTTATACCGGCTGTACATATATCATTATATACAGGAGATCCCCAGGTTATACCGGCTGTACATATATCATTATATACAGGAGATTCCCAGGTTGTACATATATCATTATATACAGGAGATCCCCAGGTTATACCAGCTGTACATATATCATTATATACAGGAGATCCCCAGGTTATACCAGCTGTACATATATCATTATATACAGGAGATCCCCAGGTTATACCGGCTGTACATATATCATTATATACAGGAGATCCCCAGGTTATACCAGCTGTACATATATCATTATATATAGGAGATCCCCAGGTTATACCAGCTGTACATATATCATTATATACAAGAGATCCCCAGGTTATACCGGTTGTACATATATCATTATATACAGGAGATCCCCAGGTTATACCAGCTGTACATATATCATTATATACAGGAGATCCCCAGGTTATACCGGCTGTACATATATCATTATATACAGGAGATCCCCAGGTTATACCAGCTGTACATATATCATTATATACAGGAGATCCCCAGGTTATACCAGCTGTACATATATCATTATATACAGGAGATCCCCAGGTTATACCAGCTGTACATATATCATTATATACAAGAGATCCCCAGGTTATACCGGCTGTACATATATCATTATATACAGGAGATCCCCAGGTTATACCAGCTGTACATATATCATTATATACAGGAGATCCCCAGGTTATACCGGCTGTACATATATCATTATATACAGGAGATCCCCAGGTTATACCAGATGTACATATATCATTATATACAGGAGATCCCCAGGTTATACCAGCTGTACACATATCATTATATACAGGAGATCCCCAGGTTATACCGGCTGTACATATATCATTATATACAGGAGATCCCCAGGTTATACCAGCTGTACATATATCATTATATACAAGAGATCCCCAGGTTATACCGGCTGTACATATATCATTATATACAGGAGATCCCCAGGTTATACCAGCTGTCCATATATCATTATATACAGGGGATCCCCAGGTATACCGGCTGTACATATATCATTATATACAGGAGATTCCCAGGTTATACCAGCTGTACATATATCATTATATACAGGAGATCCCCAGGTTATACCGGCTGTACATATATCATTATATACAGGAGATCCCCAGGTTATACCAGCTGTACATATATCATTATATACAAGAGATCCCCAGGTTATACCGGCTGTACATATATCATTATATACAGGAGATCCCCAGGTTATACCAGCTGTACATATATCATTATATACAGGAGATCCCCAGGTTATACCGGCTGTACATATATCATTATATACAGGAGATCTCCAGGTTATACCAGCTGTACATATATCATTATATACAGGAGATCCCCAGGTTATACCAGCTGTACATATACCATTATATACAGGAGATCCCCAGGTTATACCGGCTGTACATATATCATTATATACAGGAGATCCCCAGGTTATACCAGCTGTACATATATCATTATATACAGGAGATTCCCAGGTTATACCAGCTGTACATATATACAGTATATAGGGTGCATTATATAGGGTATATAAAGAGAGGTAGTAGCATGCATACCACTTGTTGCCACCATGGTGTAGTAGGGTTGGTTGCAGGAGTAGACTATCTTGGACTGGTATGTCACTCTGTCTGGGTCGGTCAGGAACTTGTGGTGACCATTACGTAAGACCATTGGTTCCCCACAGCTCACAACTGCACAAAGTAACAACAGGCAGTGACTGGACGTGACATCCCAGGTTATACCGTATATATACAACACACTTGCGTGATGTGCATCTTACTTTCACATCGCGGTACAGGACGATGCCATGTCCCATCTTTCTGGCAGACAGCGGTGAAGACACTCAGTTCTTTACTACCCTGTGAAAGAAAGCATTAAAGGGAACCTGTCAGTAGCTGTGACCCTCCAAAGTACATTCAGTGGATAGATGTGTAATCAAACTGCTGTGTATGGTGTTAGTAGCTGCAGGATTGTGATATATGGATTTCTATTCCTGTAACTTCTCCAAGTCTCCTCACACTGCTGTGCTCTATGCAATGACCTGCTGTACAGTCCCTCCCATGTTCTCTGATTGGCTACTGTAGTATCCAATGAAATGCCTGCTTCAGCTTTTACTCAGACCAGAGGAAAGGTGCTGTGGAGCAGATCTAGGCTAGGGATTGGCTGAGTAGTCACATGATTCTATATGTATTGTCATCACATCCTGCTGCACAAGGGACCCTGCAGAACTAAACGGGAGGTCCTTTTCTTTTTACAGTAGGGTATATGATGAATTTTGAAAATTGTAACTTTATTACATCTATTATTGGTAATTGACAACTTTTTTGTTACCAAACTGGTTATAATTGTCCACCATTCTCCTGGCCTTACCTCCATCAGCCTGTACCCCGTGCGGCAGGACAGTACAAAGTAGTCGTGCATTTTGTACACTTCTTGCTTTGGTGAAATGATGGAGAATTCATCCAGGGTGAGGGGCGTTGGACACTGAATGGCTGGAAAACAAGACAATGAAAGAGGTCACCTCTGGTCACCACCCATGGACGAATACGCAATGGGAGCACCTCTTACCCTCCGACGTGTAGAATATCTTCCAACCTCTGCTGTCCCCAGAGTCATCCGTCTGGAACAGGATGTCCACCTCATGGCTCTGCGTCTTGATGATGTCCGGGGGATGTCTCCCACATAAGTTTCTTAGTAATTGATGTCCTACAAATATCTGAAAACACAGATGGCATGGAGGTCACGAGTTGAAGCTTAACATTGGGCGAAGTTTGTCAGAACGGAAGTTTTACAGCTCAACGTCCTAGTTAAATGGAGATTGAGGGACCTTTGGATTGGTGGCTATGGATGCAATGAAGTTTGGAAGATCAGTAGCAGATCTTCAGACTAAATGATAACCCAAGCCCTTCACCCTCTATCCCTTAATCTAGACCAGATGCCAAAACCAATTCAGACCTGACCTAAACACTTATACCCCTGACCAAACATCAAAATTGAAACCCAATATCAGAAACACATATCACTCTGATCTCCTGGTGCCTTATCCACAACTGTAGGTTCTCCTGGTAATTGTGTGTGGCGTTGCCTGAAGCTATGGAGAAGCCGTGCATACTGATAGGTGGTGACTAATCCTGCTCTGCAACCAGGATTCTCTTACAAATTGGGATATGTCTGATAGGAGAGGGGACTATAGGCACCTTCACGACAAATGGTGAATTATGAGCAACCAATGACATTGCTCATCATTGATGAAACCAGAGATGTAGCTGTAGGTGGTGTGGAGGTAACATTCAACCTTTGGGTGTGGTTGTCTAAGAGGTCCACAGGCCCTTCCTCCTCATAAGAAGAGACAATTATTATAATGGCACTCCGTATTTGGGGGCACTGGGGTCAAGACCTTCAAGCAAGTATCTTCAGAAGCCCTCTACTTTAAGCAGCTCAACAAACTAGTGAACAAAAGAAGGGGTCTTTTTGGAAAAAGTCGCGATACTAACTATCTACATCCCTAGAATTAAGATGAAGGACCTTCCAAGTCGACCTACTGTACCTAGCATCCTCCATACTGTTCTGATGTCTCCATATCTTTACTTACCTTCTCTGTTGAATCACATCTAAAATAAGCTGCTGACTTCTTCAGGAATGAGTTCTTCAGGATATCTGAAGAGTCACTTCAAAGAGGAAAAGATAAGCTACAAACCATAGGAATGGAAGGAACATCACCTTTAATGTATCGTAGGGGCAGGGAGCCTGGGGATGATCATCAATGTCAAAGATCTCAATGAACTTCAGTGAGATGTGCATCCCTTGCTCCAGTCGTATCTTATAGGTGCAGTTGAGGTCGGGTGGGTACGGCTCAGGGTATCCTGGACTGAAAATGTTCCCTAACTCCTCTGTAAACATGAGGTCACTGCACTGTGCTGAAAAGATGGAGAAAAATCACTCAGTCTTAAAGAGGGTCCTAGAGGTCCACCACCAGGGCATCGCATGGTTGAGGTCGTTGTAGCTCACCACCAATGGAGAACATTGGTGTCAGGCGGCTGCTCCAGAACTTTACCTTTACAAGAGCGGTTGTCACTCTGCAGCTTGTACCCGTGGAAGCAGGAGCAGGAATAGCCCCCTATGTAATTGTGACATATGTGCTGGCATGGCCGGGTCCATGTGAGGCTGTTGTCATCAGGAGATGCACATTCATCGAAATCTGGAATTTGTGAAGCATGAGAGAAGGCACAGAACGTAAAAAATATGTGAAGGACATGGGGAGAACATGTGCGTTCACGGAAAGTGCACTGTCCGATCGTGCGCCCGATTCCTGCATGTGTTGCTTCCATGCTGAGGTCCGCCGGAGGTCACCTCCTTCTTCCTGGTGCATGTAAGTGCTTGGGCTTACGACACAATTTGAAAGTTAAATCCCGCGCTTAGTCTGAGTCAGTCGGATCGTCCGACGGCACTCCCCTCAATTTGTGTTGCATAGAAGCAGCACAGCTGCACCAAAATCCGATCCCGTGTGACACAATCCCAACGCAGACACCTGTTAAATACCTGTCCAAGCTGTGCAAATCCCGAAAACGGCGAAAAAAGTCCGACGAAAGTGCGATCTGCGACCCTTGGTAAATAAGCCCCTATGTGTATAAATATGGACAATATTACAGTGATGTTCTGCATTTATAGCTTTATGTGTTTAGGGGTCCGGGGTCTGTATTTGTTTAAAATGTTTGGCTCAAAATTATTTTTCTGTACGGTTTTGTCTGGGGTATCTATCATTGATGGGGTCGGGGATCATTATTTAGTTTAAGGCCTCGTTTGGGGTGAGTATTTGTTTAGGATGTTTGGTCTGGGGTTTATTTGTATGTAAGGGTCTGGTCTGGGGTATGTATTTGTTTAGGGGATCTGGATTTTTTAGAGGATTTGGTTTGGTATGGGACCTTGGTTTAATTTTGCTGGTCTGTATAAATTTTGGGATGTGATAGAAGTGGCCAGGTGACATTTAAGGTGACCCCTTCTGGGCTAATTGGGGCTCATTATTCCTGACATTAATTGATGCTCCTTTAGTTATGTCTCCAGTGGCAGGTACTTGCCCACAGCCTGGTAGAACGCCTGGAATCCTTTATAGAAGACGGCCAAACCATTTTCCTCATTGGAGAAGTCGGAGTGAAATTCAATTTTCATACGATTCCCATATGAAGCAAAACGACGATGACCCGGGTGGGATCTGGATCCTTTAGAGCCACAGAACCGACCCATTTCCCTGTTGTCATCAAACACCTACAAGTAAAGTAATGGAGATTGGGTTTAAGATAGTGAAAGGACATTTATATCATTACAACATTATATACAGGAAATCCCCAGGTTATACCGGCTGTACATATATCATTATATACAGGAGATCCCCAGGTTATACCGGCTGTACATATATCATTATATACAGGAGATCCCCAGGTTATACCAGCTGTACATATATCATTATATACAGGAGATCCCCAGGTTATACCGGCTGTACATATATCATTATATACAGGAGATCCCCAGGTTATACCAGCTGTACATGTATCATTATATACAGGAGATCCCCAGGTTATACCAGCTGTACATATATCATTATATACAGGAGATCCCCAGGTTATACCGGCTGTACATATATCATTATATACAGGAGATCCCCAGGTTATACCGGCTGTACATATATCACTATATACAGGAAATCCCCAGGTTATACCAGCTGTACATATATCATTATATACAGGAGATCCCCAGGTTATACCAGCTGTACATATATCATTATATACAGGAGATCCCCAGGTTATACCGGCTGTACATATATCATTATATACAGGAGATCCCCAGGTTATACCAGCTGTACATATATCATTATATACAGGAGATCCCCAGGTTATACCGGCTGTACATATATCACTATATACAGGAAATCCCCAGGTTATACCAGCTGTACATATATCATTATATACAGGAGATCCCCAGGTTATACCAGCTGTACATATATCATTATATACAGGAGATCCCCAGGTTATACCAGCTGTACATATATCATTATATACAGGAGATCCCCAGGTTATACCAGCTGTACATATATCATTATATACAGGAGATCCCCAGGTTATACCAGCTGTACATATATCATTATATACAGGAGATCCCCAGGTTATACCAGCTGTACATATATCATTATATACAGGAGATCCCCAGGTTATACCAGCTGTACATATATCATTATATACAGGAGATCCCCAGGTTATACCAGCTGTACATATATCATTATATACAGGAGATCCCCAGGTTATACCGGCTGTACATATATCACTATATACAAGAAATCCCCAGGTTATACCAGCTGTACATATATCACTATATACAGGAGATCCCCAGGTTATACCAGCTGTACATATATCATTATATACAGGAGATCCCCAGGTTATACCAGCTGTACATATATTATTATATACAGGAGATCAGGGCCGGATTAAAGGAGGGGCTTCTGGGACTCTAGCCCCGGGGCCCCCACCACTTTCACTTTTTAAGGGGCCCCCACCAGTTTCTGACAGTCAGTGACTCCGCTTAGCTGAGTCGCTGACTGTCTCTGTGTGCTATGCGCAGTGGCCCGTGGCCGGCCGCATCACACATAGGGGTCTAGGATGTCAGCTGTGTCAGTGAGACACAGCTGCCATTGCTGGAGGAGATCCCTGATGCACTGTTTTGGTGGCAGCAGGTGGTGATGGGACGCCGGCGGCGAGTGATGACGTCACGCTGTCGCCATCCGATCACTACATGCTGCTGCCAAAACAGTGCATCGGCAATCTCCCCCAGCGATGGCATCTGTGTTTTCAGTGGCTGGTGGCTGCCTGAAGAGCGAGGAAGAGCCTGCAGCGTTGTGGGATCACTGGAAGGAAAGGTGAGTTAAGTATGAAGTTTATTATTTTGAGGCCGTTTTCTACAGGGGACTAGCAGCTAAACTCTACAGGCACTGGTGGCTGTATACTACAGGGGGCTGGTGGCTGTATTCTACAGGGGGCTGGTGGCTGTACCTACTATGGGGGGCTGGCAGGCTACACATACTATACGGGACTGGAAGGCTACATACTACAGGGGGCTGGCAGGCTATATACTTCCAAAAACATTGTTGAAAGGGCCCCCACCAGTTTGTGCCCAGGGGCCCCCACCACCCTTAATCCGGCCCTGCAGGAGATCCCCAAGTTATACCGGCTGTACATATATCACTATATACAGGAGATCCCCAGGTTATACCAGCTGTACATATATCACTATATACAGGAGATCCCCAGGTTATACCAGCTGTATATATATCATTATATACAGGAGATCCCCAGGTTATACCAGCTGTACATATATCATTATATACAGGAGATCCCCAGGTTATACCGGCTGTACATATATCATTATATACAGGGGATCCCCAGGTTATACCGGCTGTACATATATCATTATATACAGGAGATCCCCAGGTTATACCAGCTGTACATATATCATTATATACAGGAGATCCCCAGGTTATACCGGCTGTACATATATCATTACATACAGGAGATCCCCAGGTTATACCAGCTGTACATATATCATTATATACAGGAGATCCCCAGGTTATACCAGCTGTACATATATCATTATATATAGGGGATCCCCAGGTTATACCAGCTGTACATATATCATTATATACAGGAGATCCCCAGGTTATACCAGCTGTACATATATCATTATATACAGGGGATCCCCAGGTTATACCAGCTGTACATATATTATTATATACAGGAGATACCCAGGTTATACCGGCTGTACATATATCATTATATACAGGAGATCCCCAGGTTATACCAGCTGTACATATATCATTATATACAGGAGATCCCCAGGTTATACCAGCTGTACATATATCATTATATACAGGAGATCCCCAGGTTATACCGGCTGTACATATATCATTATATACAGGAAATCCCCAGGTTATACCAGCTGTACATATATCATTATATACAGGAGATCCCCAGGTTATACCGGCTGTACATATATCACTATATACAGGAGATCCCCAGGTTATACCAGCTGTACATATATCATTATATACAGGAGATCCCCAGGTTATACCGGCTGTACATATATCACTATATACAGGAGATCCCCAGGTTATACCAGCTGTACATATATCATTATATACAGGAGATCCCCAGGTTATACCAGCTGTACATATATCATTATATACAGGGGATCCCCAGGTTATACCAGCTGTACATATATCATTATATACAGGAGATCCCCTGTACATACTACAGGGGGCTGGCAGGCTATATACTTCCAAAAACATTGTTGGAAGGGCCCCCACCAGTTTGTGCCCAGGGGCCCCCACCACCCTTAATCCGGCCCTGCAGGAGATCCCCAAGTAATACCGGCTGTACATATATCACTATATACAGGAGATCCCCAGGTTATACCGGCTGTACATATATCATTATATACAGGAGATCCCCAGGTTATACCGGCTGTACATATATCATTATATACAGGAGATCCCCAGGTTATACCGGCTGTACATATATCATTATATACAGGGGATCCCCAGGTTATACCGGCTGTACATATATCATTATATACAGGAGATCCCCAGGTTATACCAGCTGTACATATATCATTATATACAGGAGATCCCCAGGTTATACCGGCTGTACATATATCATTATATACAGGAGATCCCCAGGTTATACCAGCTGTACATATATCATTATATACAGGGGATCCCCAGGTTATACCAGCTGTACATATATTATTATATACAGGAGATACCCAGGTTATACCGGCTTTACATATATCATTATATACAGGAGATCCCCAGGTTATACCAGCTGTACATATATCATTATATACAGGGGATCCCCAGGTTATACCAGCTGTACATATATCATTATATAGAGGAGATCCCCAGGTTATACCAGCTGTACATATATCATTACATACAGGAGATGCCCAGGTTATACCAGCAGTACATATATCACTATATACAGGAGATTCCCAGGTTATACCAGCTGTACATATATCATTATATACAGGAGATCCCCAGGTTATACCGGCTGTACATATATCATTATATACAAGAGATCCCCAGGTTATACCATCTGTACACATATCATTATATACAGGAGATCCCCAGGTTATACCAGCTGTACATATATCATTATATACAGGAGATCCCCAGGTTATACCAGCTGTACATATATCACTATATACAGGAGATCCCCAGGTTATACCAGCTGTACATATATCATTATATACAGGAGATCCCCAGGTTATACCAGCTGTACATATATCATTATATACAGGAGATCCCCAGGTTATACCGGCTGTACATATATCATTATATACAGGAGATCCCCAGGTTATACCAGCTGTACATATATCATTATATACAGGGGATCCCCAGGTTATACCAGCTGTACATATATCATTATATACAGGAGATCCCCTGTACATACTACAGGGGGCTGGCAGGCTATATACTTCCAAAAACATTGTTGGAAGGGCCCCCACCAGTTTGTGCCCAGGGGCCCCGACCACCCTTAATCCGGCCCTGCAGGAGATCCCCAAGTTATACCGGCTGTACATATATCACTATATACAGGAGATCCCCAGGTTATACCGGCTGTACATATATCATTATATACAGGAGATCCCCAGGTTATACCGGCTGTACATATATCATTATATACAGGAGATCCCCAGGTTATACCGGCTGTACATATATCATTATATACAGGGGATCCCCAGGTTATACCGGCTGTACATATATCATTATATACAGGAGATCCCCAGGTTATACCAGCTGTACATATATCATTATATACAGGAGATCCCCAGGTTATACCGGCTGTACATATATCATTATATACAGGAGATCCCCAGGTTATACCAGCTGTACATATATCATTATATACAGGGGATCCCCAGGTTATACCAGCTGTACATATATTATTATATACAGGAGATACCCAGGTTATACCGGCTTTACATATATCATTATATACAGGAGATCCCCAGGTTATACCAGCTGTACATATATCATTATATACAGGGGATCCCCAGGTTATACCAGCTGTACATATATTATTATATACAGGAGATACCCAGGTTATACCGGCTTTACATATATCATTATATACAGGAGATCCCCAGGTTATACCAGCTGTACATATATCATTATATACAGGGGATCCCCAGGTTATACCAGCTGTACATATATCATTATATACAGGAGATCCCCAGGTTATACCAGCTGTACATATATCATTACATACAGGAGATGCCCAGGTTATACCAGCAGTACATATATCACTATATACAGGAGATTCCCAGGTTATACCAGCTGTACATATATCATTATATACAGGAGATCCCCAGGTTATACCGGCTGTACATATATCATTATATACAAGAGGTCCCCAGGTTATACCATCTGTACATATACCATTATATACAGGAGATCCCCAGGTTATACCAGCTGTACATATATCATTATATACAGGAGATCCCCAGGTTATACCAGCTGTACATATATCATTATATACAGGAGATCCCCAGGTTATACCAGCTGTACATATATCATTATATACAGGAGATTCCCAGGTTATACCAGCTGTACATATCTCATTATATACAGGAGATCCCCAGGTTATACCAGCTGTACATATATCATTATATACAGGAGATCCCCAGGTTATACCAGCTGTACATATATCATTATATACAGGAGATCCCCAGGTTATACCAGCTGTACATATATCATTATATACAGGAGATCCCCAGGTTATACCGGCTGTACATATACCATTATATACAGGAGATCCCCAGGTTATACCAGCTGTACATATATAATTATATACAGGGGATCCCCAGGTTATACCAGCTGTACATATACCATTATATACAGGAGATCCCCAGGTTATACCAGCTGTACATATATCATTATATACAGGAGATCCCCAGGTTATACCGGCTGTACATATATCATTATATACAGGAGATCCCCAGGTTATACCGGCTGTACATATATCATTATATACAGGAGATCCCCAGGTTATACCGGCTGTACATATACCATTATATACAGGAGATCCCCAGGTTATACCAGCTGTACATATATCATTATATACAGGAGATCCCCAGGTTATACCAGCTGTACATATATCATTATATACAGGAGATCCCCAGGTTATACCGGCTGTACATATATCATTATATACAGGGGATCCCCAGGTTATACCAGCTGTACATATATCATTATATACAGGAGATCCTCAGGTTATACCATCTGTACATATATCATTATATACAGGAGATCCCCAGGTTATACCAGCTGTACATATATCACTATATACAGGAGATCCCCAGGTTATACCGGCTGTACATATATCATTATATACAGGGGATCCCCAGGTTATAGCGGCTGTACATATATCATTATATACAGGAGATCCCCAGGTTATACCGGCTGTACATATATCATTATATACAGGAGATCCCCAGGTTATACCGGCTGTACATATATCATTATATACAGGAGATCCCCAGGTTATACCGGCTGTACATATATCATTATATACAGGGGATCCCCAGGTTATACCAGCTGTACATATATCATTATATACAGGAGATCCCCAGGTTATACCAGCTGTACATATATCATTATATACAGGAGATCCCCAGGTTATACCGGCTGTACATATATCATTATATACAGGAGATCCCCAGGTTATACCGGCTGTACATATATCATTATATACAGGAGATCCCCAGGTTATACCAGCTGTACATATATCATTATATACTGGAGATCCCCAGGTTATACCGGCTGTACATATATTATTATATACAGGAGATCCCCAGGTTATACCAGCTGTACATATATCATTATATACAGGGGATCCCCAGGTTATACCAGCTGTACATATATCATTATATACAGGAGATCCCCAGGTTATACCAGCTGTACATATATCATTATATACTGGAGATCCCCAGGTTATACCGGCTGTACATATATACAGTATATACAGGAGATCCCCAGGTTATACCGGCTGTACATATATCATTATATACAGGAGATCCCCAGGTTATACCAGCTGTACATATATCATTATATACAGGAGATCCCCAGGTTATACCTGCTGTACATATATCATTATATACAGGAGATCCCCAGGTTATACCGGCTGTACATATATCATTATATACAGGAGATCCCCAGGTTATACCGGCTGTACATATATCATTATATACAGGAGATCCCCAGGTTATACCGGCTGTACATATATCATTATATACAGGGGATCCCCAGGTTATACCAGCTGTACATATATCATTATATACAGGAGATCCCCAGGTTATACCAGCTGTACATATATCATTATATACAGGAGATCCCCAGGTTATACCGGCTGTACATATATCATTATATACAGGAGATCCCCAGGTTATACCGGCTGTACATATATCATTATATACAGGAGATCCCCAGGTTATACCAGCTGTACATATATCATTATATACTGGAGATCCCCAGGTTATACCGGCTGTACATATATTATTATATACAGGAGATCCCCAGGTTATACCAGCTGTACATATATCATTATATACAGGGGAACCCCAGGTTATACCAGCTGTACATATATCATTATATACAGGAGATCCCCAGGTTATACCAGCTGTACATATATCATTATATACTGGAGATCCCCAGGTTATACCGGCTGTACATATATACAGTATATACAGGAGATCCCCAGGTTATACCGGCTGTACATATATCATTATATACAGGAGATCCCCAGGTAATACCAGCTGTACATATATCATTATATACAGGAGATCCCCAGGTTATACCTGCTGTACATATATCATTATATACAGGAGATCCCCAGGTTATACCGGCTGTACATATATCATTATATACAGGAGATCCCCAGGTTATACCGGCTGTACATATATCATTATATACAGGAGATCCCCAGGTTATACCGGCTGTACATATATCATTATATACAGGGGATCCCCAGGTTATACCAGCTGTACATATATCATTATATACAGGAGATCCCCAGGTTATACCAGCTGTACATATATCATTATATACAGGAGATCCCCAGGTTATACCTGCTGTACATATATCATTATATACAGGAGATCCCCAGGTTATACCTGCTGTACATATATCATTATATACAGGAGATCCCCAGGTTATACCAGCTGTACATATATCATTATATACAGGAGATCCCCAGGTTATACCAGCTGTACATATATCATTATATACAGGAGATCCCCAGGTTATACCGGCTTCCTCCATATCACTGTATAAGAAGCTTATGTTATACCAGAGATGAACACTTTACCTTTACATAGTCATAGCTGCATCCATCAGATGGTTCCAGGTCAAACACCAAAAACTTCAGTGAGATGTAAAAGCCTTTGGTGACGGTGATGTTCCAGGTGCTGTGCTGGTCGTTGGGGTAGGTTTTGGGGTATTTGGGGGATGAGATGAGTCCATATTGGGGTTTATTTGCTGTAAAAGCGGCTGCACTGCCCAAAATTAGCAAGATCCAAACCAGCCTGCAAAACACAAGACCCAATGAGGCTTTATTATTATATCATTATATTTCATCAACAAATTACATTGTATTCAAATATATAAACATTGAAAAGCAACAAAACAAAAATTACAGTTTACAGTAGAGCATCTCATCTCTAGGTAGATCATTATATCTAATTTTTGTTGTGGCAGAACATTGCATCTGATCCCTTTATCAGTAGGGCATTGCATCCCACCCCTACACAGACAGAACACTGCATCCCACCCCTACACAGACAGAGCATTGCATCCCACCCCTACACAGGCAGAGCATTGCATCCCACCCCTACACAGACAGAACACTGCATCCCACCCCTACACAGACAGAGCATTGCATCCCACCCCTACACAGACAGAGCATTGCATCCCACCCCTACACAGGCAGAGCATAGCATCCCACCCCTACACAGACAGAACATTGCATCCTACCCCTACACAGGCAGAGCATTGCATCCCACCCCTACACAGGCAGAGCATTGCATCCCACCCCTACACAGGCAGAGCATTGCATCCCACCCCTACACAGGCAGAGCATTGCATCCCACCCCTACACAGGCAGAGCATAGCATCCCACCCCTACACAGGCAGAACATTGCATCCCACCCCTACGCAGGCAGAGCATTGCATCCCACCCCTACACAGGCAGAACATTGCATCCCACCCCTACGCAGGCAGAGCATTGCATCCTACCCCTACACAGGCAGAACATTGCATCCCACCCCTACACAGGCAGAACATTGCATCCCACCCCTACACAGGCAGAACATTGCATCCCACCCCTACACAGGCAGAACATTGCATCCCACCCCTACGCAGGCAGAACATTGCATCCCACCCCTACGCAGGCAGAACATTGCATCCCACCCCTACGCAGGCAGAACATTGCATCCCACCCCTACGCAGGCAGAACATTGCATCCCACCCCTACGCAGGCAGAACATTGCATCTAACCCCTACGCAGGCAGAACATTGCATCCCACCCCTACACAGGCAGAACATTGCATCCCACCCCTACGCAGGCAGAACATTGCATCTAACCCCTACGCAGGCAGAACATTGCATCCCACCCCTACACAGGCAGAACATTGCATCCCACCCCTACGCAGAAAGAACATTGCATCCCACCCCTACGCAGGCAGAGCATTGCATCACACCCCTTCACAGGCAGAGCATTGCATCCTACCCCTACACAGGCAGAGCATTGCATCCTACCCCTACACAGGCAGAGCATTGCATCCCATCCCTACACAGGCAGATCATTGCATCCCATCCCTACACTGCCAGGCAGATCATTTCATCTGATTCATACACAGGCAGAGCATTGCTTCCCATCCCTACACAGGCAGAGCATTACATCCAATCCCTACACTGCCAGGCAGATCATTTCATCTGAATTATACACAGGCAGAGCATTGCATCCCACCCCTACACTGCCAGAGCAGCACAACATTACAATCCAAATTTTACATCTTCTACTGGAGACAACTACTTACATTATCATTTTTCTCTCTGTATAAAGTGATTTCCCCAAAACTGAAAGTCTCCTCTGACAGGTGGGAGGAGATAACAGGAGCAAAGGGGAACAGTTTTGTAGACAACTTTTTTAGAACTTTCTGTGATTGGTCTCTGCTTCCCCCTGGTGTGTAAGTGGAAAAGTACAGGCCTGGTAGTTCATGGTCCATTGCCCTGTCATTGGACAACCAATAGTTTGGGTTCTTCTAATTGATTCCTGATGGGTCCTAGAGTAGATTCTAGAAGCTGGATCTAGGCTGCAGATGTGATGAAGTGATGAAGAGCAGAAACTTGGGTTCAGGGCCCATCCCCCATCTATAATGCCCCCATTACCTCAATGTATCATTACTATGATGTAATAATCCATGATATCAGTGAATCATCCTATAAGGAATAGCTCCAAAATTTAAAGGGAATGCTCCATCTTCTGTTTGCTAGCCCTTATGTATGGAGCCTGTAATATATGAGGATCCCTGCAGGTAATGACCCTAAATGGCACCCCATATAGAGCTCCTATAGAAACCAGACAATGACTTAAAGGAAATATACCATAAAAATCTACCATACCCCTCTGTGATCTGAGTTACAGATTGTATCACCCACCCCCCTGCTCCCTTAGCACTTGTGCAGTGAGCAGGTCCCACTGTACTGAGGGAGCAGGAAGGAGGGTGATACAGTGTAACAGTCTGTAACGCCAGATCACAGAGGGGTAAGGGTAGCCCCTCAGGCTCGTTAGCATAATTTTAAAAGTTGATTTTAAAAGGAATGAGGCCATAGATCACAAATATAAGAAGATACCACAGTCATGGTGTCTGGATTTTTGTGTAATGTCCCTGGTTTAGCATGATGGATTTTTATGGTAGATTTCCTATAAATGGACACAAGGTCACATAGAAACTAAATATAAGTTCCTGTCGTTTCTGTAGTCTGAGTACAGAGAAATCTTCTGTTTTACTTATATGTAAATTAGGATTTTGGTGCACAGTGGGTGTGGCCAATAGCTCCAGTACATTTTTTTTCTTGTGTGCTGCAGACACTAAGAAGAGGGAGTTTTACTAGGCCCACAACAATATCATACTTAATCTGAAATGATGAGGGATAGTGAAAAAATTCCAACTGCTCTGGAATTGGTGAATGTAACGGTCACACAGACGACAGAAGGTACTTGGGAGTACCCGGGAGGAAAATCTTTATGGGAAGAGTCCGGAGGGAGTAGTCTGTGGACCACTGGACCCTCTGCACCAATGGGGAGATGGAGATGGTTCTAGCTGGAGTCTTCACCAGAGACCGCCGCAAAGCGGGATGGTCTTGCTGCGGCGGGTTACCGCAACTAGGCACCCGCTGTTAGTCAGGGATGGAAGAGATGTAGGACACAGTCCGAGCCTGGGATGACAGCAGGAATGCGGCTTGGAAGGATGAGCTGGAACTCACGGCAGGCAGCAGCTGGCACAGTACCCAGGCGGGCAGGAACGGAGAGGTCCTTGGAGGAGAGTTGGTGGCTGGGAGGCGTCTGGGAATGCTGGAAGACGGGAGCCAACAGGAGCGTCTGAAAACGCTGGAGACAGGAAACACAGAGGCGTCTGGAAACGCTGGAGGAACACAGCAGGAACCACTGTGGGAAGCAAGGTGTGGAAACCTTGTAAGTTCCTTGTAGCATGCTGAAGATCCGGCCAGGAAGGAAGGGAAGTGCCGGATTATAAGGGCGAGGCCGGATTAGCAAGCACCAATCCGGAGAACACTGGCCCTTTAAGGCTTAAAGAGCCAGAGCGCGTGCGCCCTAGTGAGTGGGAACGCGCGCAGCCTAGTAAGGCAGCAGGATCGCGGCCTAGACGGGACCGGAGCAGAGCCAGGAGAGGTAAGTACAGGCCAGGGGGACACCATGCCACACGGAGGGGCACGGGTGTACCCGCGAACCGTACTGAGGATCGCGGGTGCGGCCGTGACAGTGAAAGATTCCCTTTAATTAATCCTCACCCCTATCTTATCCTGAAGCATGATGGGAGGCAGAGTCTATAAAATAATAAATAAATAAGCAGTGACTGAATCATATTCTTTATTTGATCATTTATTTAAGTTTCTCCCAAATCATTAAAACTTCTTTTAAATTAAATCATATTTTTAAAAAAAACTCTAAAGAATTCTGAATCTTTCTTATACTATTTTCTGTACTTTGTAATCCAATTCCTTATCATTTCGAAGATTGCTTACAGTCAATGGAATTATTCACATCCCAAAAACTTTTCCAAAGTATTACCTCTTCACAGCTGAGAGTTTGTTTAAATTTCATCCTGAACAGATAATCCTAAGGCTACATTCACACTGCCTTTGCCCGCTGTATGTAGCACGTCGGGCGCACGGCGCGCTGCTCGCTCCCACCCCTCTACATAGGGATGTATGGCGCAGGGCGTCGTAATACGGGAAAAGATAGGACATGTCCTATCTTTTCCCGGGCTACGGAGCGGAACAGTGCCGCACGTGTTCTGCACCGTACCGCTTCCGTAGGGCGCCTTTCGCTCATTGCTGTCTATAGGGGACGTATATCGGCTGTGTATACGTCGGACGTATATACGTCCCCCTTGTGGCAGTGTGAATGCAGCCTAAGGTTGTTTAGTTCTTACATTATTGTCTATGCTGGATACATTGTAACAAACCATGAAAAGCAGCAGGTCTGCAATGGAATTTGGTCTATGGACAGTAAGCAGAGATCCTGAAAATGCACAAAGTACAACAAAAATGTGTACAGTGAGTGAAATGGGGGTTGTAAGGCATCACGTGCACCCTGTGGATAATAAACAGATACCCCTGAGGCGATCACTGGTGAATAATCGTCCACCAACCCCGACGTCTATTGTCCTTCTAATGAATTAGTTATTTCTATGGGTAGAAAAGAGAACTTCTATAAATCGAATAAAACACCTATCTATAAAGATAATATCATGCACATTCAGCGTCTGTGGGTTCACAGTCTTCATGATACTTTGCGGAATTTTTGAATACAGACTGCATCCCCCGCCGTCAGCTCCTGGGAAAAAGAAAGGGTTAAATGAATATGAGGTCACATCACACACTTTTTATGGTTTCAACTTTGCTAATGGTCTTTATCTGATATGTCCTACTGATTTTTGTGTAAAGTTTGTAAGTAGCTATATGTTATCTGATCACTTCTACAAAGATGATGGAGAAATGTAACGTGGACAAAGGGAGAGAGAGTCTCACCGCATACAAGAGATCTCCATCCAGCCACTGCTTCCAGCCACGGTTTGGTATATCACCCTTCTGGACACACACAAGTTTGTTGCCC
The DNA here is from genome assembly GCF_040894005.1 of Engystomops pustulosus. Taxonomy (NCBI): domain Eukaryota; kingdom Metazoa; phylum Chordata; class Amphibia; order Anura; family Leptodactylidae; genus Engystomops; species Engystomops pustulosus. The sequence continues at coordinate 71,364,285 of NC_092421.1, forward strand.
TCCCAGGATACGGTGGTCTGTAAAAACCAGCAGTAGTCAATAAGATATTAAGTACATAGAAATTGCAGAAATCATCAGCAAGCTGCTGCTACAATATACTACACCACACACAGCACATCCTCTATATACTTCACCACACAAAAGACACATCATCTGTATACTACACCACACAAGAAACACATCATTTGTATACTACACCACACAGGAGACACATCCTCTATATACTACACCACACAGGAAACACATCCTCTATATACTACACCACACAGGAGACACATCCTCTATATACTACACCACAAAGGAGAAGAGCTGACACCTCCTCTAACTACTACACCACACAGGAGGAGAGCTGACACATACTCTATATACTACACCACACAGGAGAGCTGACACATCCTCTATATACTACACCACACAGGAGAGCTGACACATCCTCTATATACTACACCACATAGGAGAGCTGATACATCCTCTATATCATGCACCACACAGGAGGAGAGCTAACACATCCTCCATATACTACACCACACAGGAGAGCAGACACATCATCCATATACTACACTACACAGGAGCAGAGCCAACTCATCCTCTATATACTACACCACACAGGAGGAGAGCTGACACATCCTCTATATACTACACCACACAGGAGGAGAGCTGACACATCCTCTATATACTACACCACACAGGAGAGCTGACATATCCTCTTTATACTACACCACACAGGAGGAGAGCTGACACATCCTCTATATACTACACCACACAGGAGAGCTGACATATCCTCTTTATACTACACCACATAGGAGAGCAGATACATCCTCTATATAGTACACCACACAGGAGGAGAGCTGACACATCCTCCATATACTACACCACACAGGAGGAGAGCTGACATATCCTCTATATACTACACCACACAGGAAAGCCTACACATCATCCATATACTACACCACACAGGAGGAGAGCCAACTCATCCTCTATATACTACACCACACAGGAGGAGAGCTTACACATCCTCTATATACTACACCACACAGGAGAGCGGACACATCAGCTATATACTACACCACACAGGAGGAGCGCTGACTCATCATCTATATACTACACCACACAGGAGGAGAGCTGACACATCCTCCATATACTACACCACACAGGAGGAGAGCTTACACATCCTCTATATACTACATCACACAGGAGGGCTGACACATCCTCTATATACTACACCACACAGGAGGAGAGCTGACACATCCTCTATATACTACACCACACAGGAGGAGAGCCAACTCATCCTCTATATACTACACCACACAGGAAAGCCTACACATCATCCATATACTACACCACACAGGAGGAGAGCCAACTCATCCTCTATATACTACACCACACAGGAGGAGAGCTGACACATCCTCTATATACTACACCACACAGGAGAGCTGACATATCCTCCTTATACTACACCACATAGGAGAGCAGATACATCCTCTATATAGTACACCACACAGGAGGAGAGCCGACACATCCTCCATATACTACACCACACAGGAGGAGAGCTGACATATCCTCTATATACTACACCACACAGGAAAGCCTACACATCATCCATATACTACACCACACAGGAGGAGAGCCAACTCATCCTCTATATACCACACCACACAGGAGGAGAGCCAACTCATCCTCTATATACTACACCACACAGGAGGAGAGCTGACACATCCTCTATATACTACACCACACAGGAGAGCTGACATATCCTCTTTATACTACACTACATAGGAGAGCAGATACATCCTCTATATAGTACACCACACAGGAGGAGAGCCGACACATCCTCCATATACTACACCACACAGGAGGAGAGCTGACATATCCTCTATATACCTCACCACACAGGAAAGCCTACACATCATCCATATACTACACCACACAGGAGGAGAGCCAACTCATCCTCTATATACTACACCACACAGGAGGAGAGCTTACACATCCTCTATATACTACACCACACAGGAGAGCGGACACATCAGCTATATACTACACCACACAGGAGGAGCGCTGACTCATCATCTATATACTACACCACACAGGAGGAGAGCTGACACATCCTCCATATACTACACCACACAGGAGGAGAGCTTACACATCCTCTATATACTACACCACACAGGAGAGCTGACACATCCTCTATATACTACACCACACAGGAGGAGAGCTGACACATCCTCTATATACTACACCACACAGGAGGAGAGCCGACACGTCCTCTATATACTACACCACACAGGAGAGCTGACACATCCTCTATATACTACACCACACAGGAGGAGAGCCAACTCATCCTCTATATACTACACCACACAGGAGGAGAGCCAACTCATCCTCTATATACTACACCACACAGGAGGAGAGCTTACACATCCTCTATATACTACACCACACAGGAGAGCGGACACATCAGCTATATACTACACCACACAGGAGGAGCGCTGACTCATCATCTATATACTACACCACACAGGAGGAGAGCTAACACATCCTCTATATACTACACCACACAGGAGGAGAGCTGACACATCCTCTATATACTACACCACACAGGAGGAGAGCTGACACATCATCTATATACTACACCACACAGGAGGAGAGCTGACACATCCTCTATATACTACACCACACAGGAGGAGAGCTGACACATCCTCTACATACTACACCACACAGGAGGAGAGCTGACACATCCACTATATACTACACCACACACGAGAGCTGACACATCCTCTATATACTACACCACACAGGAGGAGAGCTGACACATCCTCTATATACTACACCACACAGGGGAGCTGACACATCCACTATATACTACACCACACACGAGAGCTGACACATCCTCTATGTATTACATAAGAGAGGCTTAGGACGGTGATGCAGAGGCACTTTATTCTTTATATTATTCCATCGGGTTTATAATATTTTACTGATTTGTTAGATATTTTTGACATATTTTTTTTTTTTTACATATTTGCATTACTCCACATTACAGCCACTAGGTGTCAGTCTGGTGCTTGTTATGTTATATGCATCCACAGGTTCTATCCTAATAATTGTGGATTTTTTTGTATATTATATTTAGCTTTTAACTCAAGGTCGAGCTGAATAATAAGATTGCGTTGCTGATGGAGGCAGTGATAAGTGAGTGTGGGAGGGATGTGACAGCTGATCATACAGAAGCAGGAACATGTTGATGTCACTAGGACAAAAGCCTTGTTTTATCATGTACAGTATATGGCATTTTGTTTCTATTTTATGGTTTTGTGTGGGATATATTCAAGTCTTTGCGTCTAGCAGTCCCTGTATAATAGTATAAATCAGCCTGAGTGTGCTATACATCATAAAATACACTGCTCTCCTACTAAGGGATTTTAACTTAATCTAAATAATAATGCCATAGACCAGAAAACATGGTTCTCCATGCAGTTTCTCACAACGGTGCCAAAATTGGGTGTCAGACCCTGTTGCCCCCCCACCTTGCTGCAGGTTTTGTTGCCTGAGGCCATAGTGCTGCTCAGTAAGTGCTATGCTGATGCCCTTTAACAATGGCTGCCAATCATATGGCACTTCAAGCACCTTCCTCCTTGTAAACGTGCCTGAGCAATAAGGTTCCTAGTGGCAGAACTCACTGATTGGGTTCTTCCTGCAGGCTCTGGGCTTGTGAAGCACACCCAGGGCTGCTCCACTTGAAGTTCTGATTGACACCATCTTGGTTTTGTCCCGTTTATCTTGACTTTCCTTGTGTCTATGTGACTGTTTGTTTGTCTGACTCTCACTGTTCATTGTCCTCTTTTCTGAGCAAATACTCAGAGCAGGGACTGTCGCCCAGTTGTCACCTGTAATCTAGCTCAGTTCAGGTAAGCAGGCAGGGACTGAGAAGATGGGCACCGGACAACATGCTTGCTATTTCCTGCCATTATTGTGTATCCTCAATCCTGATGTAGCCTATGATAGGGAAATGGCCTGCTTTAAAATCCCTGATGTTCTTAGGTGCGAAGTTGGTCACTGGTAAAATCCATGTTGGTCTATCATGGTGAGACGCCAAATTCATGATACTTTATTATAGTATGTTTCAGTTAGTGATAAAATACCTGCTGGTCTATATTGATAAACCAATCACTGATATACAATGACTGTGTGTACTGCTGAGATTCTGGTATCAGGGGCCCCCGGGGCCGAGAGTCCTATTCACCCCCTTGGTTTCCTTACCGCACTACTAGCCATTGCTATGCCCTGAGTGTTCATCCTTCCTAGATAACAGGAATTTAACCTACATGTAATCTGGATTATTTTTGGTATAATCTCCTTAGACTTTCTCTGATATATACCTGGCAGATTTTTCCATCTATGACAGCCAGATCTTCCTCAAATTCTTTCCCCAAGGTGAAATCCATGATGTAATTACGGAAGGTGCTGAGCGTTCGGATGATCATATGGTCGCCGTCCACTATGAACTCTTTCTCTGGGCGCAAAAGTAGCACGATCTTACGAAGGGCAATATTCAGATCTACAAGGGGAAAGACTATGTCATAAAATATATACATATATATATATACATTTATATATACAGAAGCAAATGTGTCACCAGGTTAGTGGATTTCTACAGGATACTGGAAATCACATTGTATCCTGTAGTATTGTCACCCCATCGCATTATACCCTGTAGTTACCTGATCAGATTATGCCCAGTAACATTGTCACCTCCATCATAGTATCCAGTAACATTGTCGCCTCCATCATAGTATCCAGTAACAATGTCACCTCCATCATAGTATCCAGTAACATCGTCACCTCCATCATAGTATCCAGTAACATCGTCACCTCAATCATAGTATCCAGTAACATTGTCACCTCCATCATAGTATCCAGTAACATCGTCACCTCAATCATAGTATCCAGTAACATTGTCACCTCCATCATAGTATCCAGTAACATTGTCACCTCCATCACTTAGTATCCAGTAACATTGTCACCTCCATCATAGTATCCAGTAACATTGTCACCTCCATCATAGTATCCAGTAACATTGTCACCTCCATCATAGTATCCAGTAACATTGTCACCTCCATCACATAGTATCCAGTAACATTGTCACCTCCATCATAGTATCCAGTAACATTGTCACCTCCATCATAGTATCCAGTAACATTGTCACCTCCATCACATAGTATCCAGTAACATTGTCACCTCCATCACATAGTATTCAGTAACATTGTCACCTCCATCACTTAGTATCCAGTAACATCGTCACCTCAATCATAGTATCCAGTAACATTGTCACCTCCATCATAGTATCCAGTAACAATGTCACCTCCATCATAGTATCCAGTAACATTGTCACCTCCATCATAGTATCCAGTAACATTGTCACCTCCATCATAGTATCCAGTAACATTGTCACCTCCATCACATAGTATCCAGTAACATTGTCACCTCCATCATAGTATCCAGTAACATTGTCACCTCCATCATAGTATCCAGTAACATTGTCACCTCCATCATAGTATCCAGTAACAATGTCACCTCCATCATAGTATTCAGTAACATTGTCACCTCCATCACATAGTATCCAGTAACATTGTCACCTCCATCATAGTGTCCAGTAACATTGTCACCTCCATCATAGTATCCAGTAACATTGTCACCTCCATCATAGTATCCAGTAACAATGTCACCTCCATCATAGTATTCAGTAACATTGTCACCTCCATCATAGTATTCAGTAACATTGTCACCTCCATCATAGTATCCAGTAACATTGTCACCTCCATCACATAGTATCCAGTAACATTGTCACCTCCATCACATAGTATTCAGTAACATTGTCACCTCCATCACTTAGTATCCAGTAACATTGTCACCTCCATCATAGTATCCAGTAACATTGTCACCTCCATCATAGTATCCAGTAACAATGTCACCTCCATCATAGTATTCAGTAACATTGTCACCTCCATCATAGTATTCAGTAACATTGTCACCTCCATCATAGTATCCAGTAACATTGTCACCTCCATCACATAGTATCCAGTAACATTGTCACCTCCATCACATAGTATCCAGTAACATTGTCACCTCCATCACATAGTATCCAGTAACATTGTCACCTCCATCATAGTATCCAGTAACATTGTCACTTCCATCACTTAGTATCCAGTAACATTGTCACCTCCATCATAGTATCCAGTAACATTGTCACCTCCATCACATAGTATCCAGTAACATTGTCACCTCCATCATAGTGTCCAGTAACATTGTCACCTCCATCACATAGTATTCAGTAACATTGTTTCGTATTCTGTAATACCCAGCAACATTTCCCCCCTTCACTTTGTACCCAGTAACATTGTCACCCCATCACAAAATACCCAACAATATTTTCACCTATCACATAATATTTAGACACATTGGCACCTATCACCTTATAACTAACTTAATTTTCACCCAATCACATAATACAGAACAACTTTGTCACACCATCACATTGCACCCAGTAAATTGTCACCCAATCACATTGTAATCCGTAACATTATCACCCAATAACATTGTATCCAGTATCATTGTCACCCCATTGTATTGTATCCAGAAACGTTGTCACCTCCAGTAAAATTGTTACCCAACACAGTAACCCTATAATACTCAGCAACATTCGCACTTCAATTTGTACCCAGCAACATTGTTTCCCTATCACATTGTATCCCTCATATTTAATCCAGTAATATTGTCACCTCATCACATAATACTCAACAACATTGTCACCTATCATATAATATTTATTCACATTATCACATTATAACTAACTGAATTGTTACCCCATCACATTGTATCCACTAAAATTGTCACCCAATTGCACTGTATCCAGTAACATTCTCACCAAATCACATTGTATCCAGTAACATTCTCACCAAATCACATTGTATCCAGTAACATTCTCACCAAATCACATTGTATCCAGTAAAATTGTCACCCCATCATTATGTATCCGGATACATTGTATAACCCATCACATTGTATCCAGTAACATTGTCACCCCATTCTATAATACCCAGCAACATGCCCCTCTTCACTTTGTACCCAGCAACATTGTTACTCTAATACATTGTATCCCTCATATTGTATCCAGTAACATTGTCACCCCATCACAATATTATCACCGATCACATAATATTTAGTCACATTGTCACCTATCACATTATAACTAAATTGTTACCCCATCACATTGTATCCAGTAACATTGTCACCCCATCACATTATACCCCACAACATTGTCACCTACCACATTATACCCATCTTAATGTCCTGCCCGACATGTTTTTTTACTCCATCTTGTTTCATCGGCTACATTGTCATTTATTTGTCCTGGTCAAAACCGTTTCCCCTTCACACTGTAACAATATGGTCTGGAGGTGCTATCATTCTCTTTGCACCTTCATGCCACTTTACCATTTTATGCTAAGTTTCAATTTCTTACTTAAAGCTTTGAGATATTCCTCCAGGTTTTCCTGTGACACCAGCTCGTACTTTCCCTGGAGCGCTGCAGCCATTCTGTAGATTATATGATTCTGCCTCCTGCCTGATACTCTCTACCTCATGTTATGGGTCAGTCCTTGTCCCTGTGTGCCCTGTAGCTGCCACGTTCCTCCCAGTAAATCACTTTCCTCTGTCTCTGCTTTCGCTGCTTCTGCCAAATCTGTCTCCCTTTAATGTTCAGCGTAATCCCCATTATATCTCAGCCAGGCCCACACAGAAATATAATCCTAGATTATACCCTCGGCAAACACAACATTAACCTCCAGTCTGCCAGGAGCAGCGTGCGGACTACTGTGGGTTATAGCACCTCCTATGTTACTATGTAATTAGATTTATATGGGGGGTGGGGGTACAAAAAAAAACAACCTACAGGTGGAATTGAAAAATCCAACCTGGGATTATAGAGGCCACCTGAGAAAAGCTCCAATCCTGGAATATATATATAACAGTCCTGCTGCTACTAAAAACACGCACAAAGGTCTGACCACACATCTCTCTATGGACATTGGGGCTCATTTACTTACCTGGTCCAGTTGCGATCCAGCGGCGCGTTCTCCGACGAGGATTCGGGTCTTCCGGCGATTCACTAAGGTCGTGCGCCCGATGTCCACCAGGTGTCGCTGCTGCGCCGAGGTCCACTGATGTCCGCCAGAGTTCACCATCCTATTCCTGGTGCATGTAAGCGCGTGTCAGGTGACACATTTTTTTTTTAATTAAATACCGCGGTTTTTCCGAAACCGTCGGCCACACCCCCCGATTTCCATCGCATGCAGCCACAATCCTATTGCGTGCGCCAAAAACCCAGGGCAATTTGACACAAACAGGTAATTTTCGGGAAACCCGACGAAAAAGAGCGATTCGGGCCCTTAGTAAATGTGCCCCATTGTCTTACACTGGCTGCAGAGAGCACAGAGCACAGCAGTGTGTGGATATAACCCCAGTGCATTTGGAGAAGCTACATTCCTGGAATGTAAATCCATATCTCACAGTCCTGCTGCTACTAACACCATACACAGAGGTCTGATTACACATGTCTCCAGGGACAATACATTGGCTGCAGTCTGATGGTCACACCTGCTGACAGGTCCCTTTAATTAAGATTGAATTGAAATGTTATATTCAATGAATCTTCGTGATCCATCATCAGAGCTGTTCTAGATGCCACCTACATGCACCTGCTGCACACACTGATATTTCGTTGCTGCTCGTCTTTCTTTTGCTGTCGCTTATTTCAGGATTTTGTATGGGATCTGGGAATGTCTCCAGCCCTGCGGTATATGTCGCTATGCACGAGATCTGTGTTACTGTCATTATCTGTCGTGTGAGTTACTGATGAGATCCGATTATCAGCATAATCCTGGTGGTCACGTCAGCTCAACAGTTCAGAGAGGTCAACCATGTTCACAGCTCAACATTTCCACCAGAGAATGGCCGCTAGAATATGGGGGTCCACTACAATACTGATCAGATAGTGACTGCTACAGTATGGGGGTCCACTACAATACTTACTGGAAAATAACCTCAACAATATGGGGGTCCACTACAATACTGACTGGAGAATGACTGCTACAGTATGGGGGTCCACTACAATACTCACTGGAGAATTACCTCTATAGTATGGGGGTCCGCTACAATACTGACTGGAGAATGACTGCTACAGTATGGGGTCCACTACAGTACCAACCAGATAGTGACTGCTACAGTATGGGGGTCCAATACAATACTCACTGGAGAATTACCTCTATAGTATGCGGGTCCGCTACAATACTGACTGGAGAAGGACTGCTACAGTATGGGGGTCCACTACAGTACCAACCAGATAGTGACTACTACAGTATGTGGGTCCACTACAATACTTACTAGAAAATAACCTGTACAATATGGGGGTCCACTACAATACTGATCAGATAGTGACTGCTACAGTATGGGGGTCCACTACAATACTCACTGGGGAATTACCTCTATAATATGGGGGTCCACTACTATAGTGACAGGATAGTGACTGCTACAGTATGGGGGTCCAATACAATACCTACTGGAAAATTACCTCTACAATATGGGGGCCCACTACAGTGCCAACCAGATTGTGACTGCTACATTATGGGGGCCCACTACAATACTGACTGGAGAATGATACAATAAGGGGGTTCACTACAATACTGACCGGATAGTGACTTCCACGAGGGCAGCTAGGGGAGGGTGGTTTTTCCGGTCTTGGCAAAATCTCACACTTTGTCGTTTTTCCAACAAAGTCATGGTCCTTGACCATATGGGGGTCCTCTACAATACTGACCAGATAGTAACTGCTACAATATGGGGGTCCCATTTTCACTGCCATTGAAACTGTGACTGTCAATGTCAATGGCATCTTACAGATGCCAATCGTAATTGAGTACATGAGTGGGCGCTGCCAGCATACATGAGTGGGCACTTTGTGTACCCCTCTCATAGAGCCAGGTGCAGGGCTCACCGGAGGATCCTTTGACCCTGCCCTGACTGCTCCCAGGTCCTCTCCTGTGCAACACTCTGGGGCTCATTTACTAAGGGCTCCGCGGCCGCACTTTCATCGGGTTTCCCGACAATTTCAGTTTTGCGCCGAATTGCCCTAGGATTTTGGTGGATCTATGGTTCTGGTTACTGATGTGGTGCGTTAAATTGAGCAACATGACAATGCAGACCTCGGACCAATAATGGTCGTTCGTTGAGTCTATGTAATTCTCTGTAAGTGAAATACATCAGTAGTTGAAATCTTTCTCCTTTTCTGATAGTTTGTTACATATTACAGTAACTGATACATTACTTACCCATCCCGTTGCGTTCCCTGCTGTGCGTTGTCTGACAAGGATTCGGGTCTTCTGCGTTTCACTAAGATCGTGCGTCCAATTTCCTGCATGTGTCGCTTCCCCGCTGAGGCCCGCCGGAGTTCACCTTCTTCTTCCCGGTGTATGTGATTGATCTTGCGACACAATTTTCTTTTTAAATTCCACGGTTTGTCTGAATCAGTCGGGTTGTCCGAAGTCCCTGCCCCCCAGATTTGTGTCGCATGGCAGCGGGCGCCGATGCGCCACAATCCGATCACGTGTGACAAAAACCTGGGGCAATTCAGCGCAACACAAATGCGCTGTTCGGACCCTTAGTAAATGTACCCCATTGTAGCAGTCTGTTTTACATCTTAGAAGACTTTTTTAGATTGGATACAATGGTAACAAGAAGTACTAGAAATCTACAAGATTTTATATGGGCAGCTGCAGCATTGTATCTAAGAAATGACATGTTGTGTCAGACAATATGATTAGTGCCGGAAGCGCGAGGATCTGGAACCTTCATTACATCTGTATCTGGTGCAATCACAGTACTCAGCACTGCTGCGAGGAGGTCATTGTATGGACAATGTGGCCAACATTTATCAAAACTATGTGCAGTGTCCTGTGTAGTGTGCAGTTGTTCCTAAATCTTGTGCCCCCCTGCACTGCTCCAACAGAGTACACCAACTTTTTTGGGTGCATCTTTAACATACTACTTACTTACTAGTAGTAAGGCAAACTACACTACGTGCGGTTTGCCTTACTATCGTGCAGCAGGCGACACATTCATGAAGACCGGACCACATGCATTGTTTGCATTATTGCACAAAACCTGCACCTAAAGAGGCGTTCCGGTGCAGTGTCGGACCGTGCGCCACCACAGAATTGTGTTAAAGGTGCACCAAAAAAAAGTTGGGGAACACTATCTGAACAGTACAAGGTGCACCATATTAATGAAGACCGTGCACTAATTTTGATAAATGTGGCCCAGTGACTGCACCAGCAGAATAGTGAGTACAGCTGTGGGGTACACCTGACTGTTTAAGGAAGGGGCTGATGTTATTAGATACAAAAGGGTTAAAAGTGTGGGTACTATTGCACTTTAATAGGGTTGATGATCTGTGCCTATTAGATGTGTCCTACAAAAAAGGTCCTCGAGGACCTCACGGAGACCCATTAGTCTAAAACATAACTTTTATTGAAAATAACTCTTAAAAATACTAGTGTATTAGTGCAATGTGTACAACACTTGAAAGGTGAGCTACAACTAACGTTAAAAATCTACAGAGTTGTGGTGTGGATCTATTTAATACATCCAGTCACCTACTAAGGACCACTACAGATCCCCCTCATAAGCCACCAGCAGGGGTCACTGAAGTAGGCAAGTATCTAGCACTCAATCAAGGATGCACAACAATGTAGCTAAGTGTGTTTATAAATAAACTACCCTTGCTTGTAGAGGCCAGGTAGCAAACGACCCGCCTCTACAGTGGTGCCTAGCTATAATTTGTAAGCCAGAAGCACCGAGATGTGCATATACTCCGAATGTAGTGTGTGGTTGGTCTAATACCGCATCCTTTATTTCCGAGTAGTGGGACCGAGGATAGATGTCCCTAATCCTAACATGTGCTATCTGTAAAAATATAGATCTGTGGGTCCTAAATCATTGGTGTGAACAGAGGTGATAGGTAATGCCACAACACAAGCTCCGCTAAATAAAAGAGACAATGATATGTTTTAGACTAATGGGACCTTTTTTGTATTTAACTTGCCTGTAAGAGAATGGACCCAGTCAATTTCTCTTTTCCACCTTTGTTTTGAGTATTAGATGTGTTCTCACCCCTCCTACAGGACGTGGGAGTTTATATGGCTGATGACTCTTATAGTTAATTTCAAGTCACAGCAGGCAGAATGGTGGAAGATGTGAGATGATGGTTGCCCGGTTGGCCGACTTGCCAGCTGGGAGTCCATCTTAGCATTCAGCTTCCAGAGCTCAAAAATGTGTGACTCTATCCCAAGTGCCGGATTTTTGGATATTACGGATTAATACATGTATAAAAAATATTAAGCTGTGACTTAATTTTCCAACCAGCAAGAAGTGTCTGTCTTATTATGGAAGTAAACTTTCTACTGTTAAAGTTTACTGATATTTGTGTTACGGGTAATTTATTAAAGTGCCTTTACAGGTGGGTTACACAAGGTGTTCTGTTGCCCTCCAGTCTCTGGGGTATAACGGAGTATCTATAATAATAATTATCTGCACACAGATTACGCAGCGCTGCACAGAGTTTGCCAAATCAGTCCCTGTCCCCAATGGGGCTCACAATCTAATGAACCTACCAGTATATTTTTGGAGTCTGGGAGGTAACCGGAGGACCCAGAGGAAACTCACGCAAACAAACTCTTATTTATGTTAAATTGTAGAACATGACATGATAGTATAAGGTTGAGTTTTGTTCTGCTGGGAGAAAACTGTTACATTATTATTATAAGATACAACTTGACATTTGGCCGCAGTGAAAGCCTCTTCTCGAGACGTCTTGGCGTATGGGCAGCCTGGAGCAGGGACGTGGCCATGTATGTGTGTTTGTATCAGCCTCCAGTGTATAATCCTGTCTGTATAATAAGTCAGTGCGCTGGGCGTCTCTGCGGTGACAAAGAATTTGGGATTAGAAATTTACCCTATTCTCTGTTTTATCCTAATCCCCTCACAGCTGGCAGGATCGTGTTACTGAGAACACAGAGAAATTACATAAATCCTTACATAACCTGCCCTACCTGGAAGCGGAAAAGTGGGGTGCCCAGCGGGATGCAGATGTGGCAAGGCAGGCATGGTTACTGCAGGGACCATAGGATAGATTGTAATACTTGTGAGCTCTGTAATGATGCTTTGTGTATGTCATTTGTAGCAGCCGGATTGTGATATCTATGAATTTTTATTCCAGGATTGTAGCATCACTAAGTCCATCAGAAGTATGTCCTTAGGGGTATGTGCCCTTAGATCTATTTGCAAACAATTTTAAGTATTGTCACTGGAGAGATGTGTTATCAAACCTTTTTGTAATTTGTTAGTAGCAGCAGGACTGTGAATTAAGCATTTACATTCCAAGTTTGTAGATTCTCCAAGTCAAAAAGGAGTGTTTCCTCCTGGATATGGGCATCACACTGCTGTGCCCTCTGCAGCCAGTGTTAAGTATTGTCTCTGGAGTCTTATCAGACATTTGACTATATTCTTAGTAGCAGCAGGACTGTGAAATATTACAGGATTTATATTACAGGATTGTAACTTTCACAAGTCCCCTGGGGGTGTTTCCTGACACTACTAAGCTCTGATACTTCTGCCCCAAGGGACATGCAAACGTGAGTTATCAGTGCTGCAAACACCAACAGCTGTGCAACTTATGAATCTATAATCTCTCTATTTTGCCCAAACTCTTCCTACATATTCTAGTAGAAAAGACTGGAGAAGTGAAGCAACAATACATGACTACATACAAGGCTTATTTGTAAAATAACCATTATTACCAAAATAAACCATTATTAGAGCTTTATATACAAAAATAACAAGTGGCTAATTGTCTATTGGCTAATAACAGGGGGTAAGTATGGTGGTGTTATCTGAACACTGGATGGCGGCATTATGTGGCATTGTTATGTTTGGGTATGACAGTAGTAGACTGGATAACACTAACCCCTGTCCTCTGAGCAATGTTCCAGTACTCTGAAATACTGATAATCCGGCACAATTTATCACATTTTGTGGCTGAATTCTTATCCATTACTTCTAATAAGGGCTCTTTCACATTGGCGTTGGTGCTCAGCTTCAGTTGAGCATCCGTTGCGTTTTGTCTACGTTGTGTCTTCCGTTTTATCTCCATGTCCGCACTGACATGCTGAGTTCACTCCCGCGGTGCAGCGTTCGGGCCGTGCGTTCCCGGCAGCTTGCGTTGCGAGTGTGATGCGAGTTCATCGCATCACACTCGCTAGTGTGGAAGGGGCCTTAGGCCTCTTGCACACTAGCGTTGCGTTTCACGTCAGGGTGCAATGCGTGAAAAACTGACGTTTTTGCTGCGTTTTTGTTTCATTTTTGTTTGCGTTTTTTTGCGTTTTCGGTGCGTTTTTCACGCGCGTTTTTTTAAGTCAATGGGACTTTTTCAAAGGGACCAAGGTTCGGGAATAAAATGTTTTATTTAATTGAAAAATAATGTCTTCTGATAAGTTGCAAACATCTGCGATCTATTCTTCACTGTTCCGCGCGCGTATATTATCTCCCGACAAGTTTGCAGATGTGAAGAACAGTGAAGAATAGAATAAAAACATTGAACACAGTGAACACAGTGAACACAGGATCATTTAAGATAAAAACACAGTGCAGAACACAGTGCAGAATAGATTACAGATGTTCGGCACATCTGCTTACTTGTCGGGAGATACGCGCGGAGCGGTGCGAACAAAATAGCATGTGAAGAACAATATATATGTGTGTAAAGAACACATTGCAGATGTTTCCATACATCTGCAATGTCTTCTTCACACATATATATTGTTCTTCACATGCTATTTTGTTCGCACCGCTCCGCGCGTATCTCCCGACAAGTAAGCAGATGTGCCGAACATCTGTAATCTATTCTGCACTGTGTTCTGCACTGTGTTTTTATCTTAAATGATCCTGTGGTCATTGTGTTCACTGTTTTTATTCTATTCTTCACTGTTCTTCATTGTGTTTTTTTAATTAAATGATCGTTCGCGAGCAGGGGAAATACTGTTATACTGGTCACCTAGCAACCCTTACGTTTAAAACGCATTGCACTCGCATTGCACTTGCAATGTTTGCGAGTGCAATGCGTTTTTGATACGTCCCCATAGACTTGAATGGGGCGTGAAAAATGCGCGTGAATCGCAAAAATAGAGCATGCTGCGATTTTGACGCGCGTGCAAACGAACGCAAGCACGCGCGTGCAAAACAACGCAAATGAAGAAAGACCCATTGAATACAATGGGACAGAGTGCAATGCAAGTTCTGCGCGTCAAATGCACGCGCAGAACTCGCGCGTGAAAAACGCCAGTGGAGAAGGGGCCTTACACTGATCCATAGGAGTCCAATAACTTCACAAGTAGGAAGGGGGGGGGGGGGATCATTCATTCCCCTAGTGAATGAAGCAACAGGTTGGTCTTGTGCCCCCAACATCTTGTGGTTAGGTAATAATTACTTTACATCTTCAAATTATTTTTCTCTGCTTTGTCCAGATTATCAAATACCAGATTATTGGACTTCCCCTGAATTTCTGCAGGATGAATGGATGAATGAATCATTCACAATTCCCCATGTAGAAGCCTCTTATTTTCTGTCTTGGGCTTAATTGCTGCTGATTACAGCCTATTAATTACCAGGAGGGGGGTATAGTATTCATTGCCCGGGGCCCAGTCTGTCCCTATAGTCATCCTGCAGGCTGATACACTGTATCCAGCACCTTCCTGTATGTATTTGCATTTGCTGGATTGTACATAGTCTTTGCTCATTTACATCTCCATCTTATTTTTAGCTGATGTTTGTCCCCCACCAACACGTCGTCCCCCGTGTCCCCCCCATATCTCACGCCTTTGCTGTGGGGACCTTGTAGAGACACTAATGTGGGAAGACAGAATGTAATATGGTGGGTGGGGGCGAGGGAGGGGAGAGAAACAGAGAGGACATGGAGCACAAGGTAGTGGAAGGGAAGGGAGGGGGTAAGGACCACCGCCGCCCTCCGCTCCCCTCCACCACCTGCAGCAGCCTTCCCATTGGCTGTGAGGAGCTGCCAGTCTGCAGCTGATGTCATCCTGCAGTGCTGCTAGACTCTGCTCCATCCTAAGGACATTACACCCTAGACCCTCCCCCGGAGCCGAGCATCCCCCGAAAGCTCAACATCTCCCTCCCCAACGCAGAGCATCTCTCCCACCCCCTGGAGTACACCTCTCCGCAGATCATTCCTCCTTCAGCTCCGCAACATCAACCTGAGAATTTTTTTTTTGGCTTTTGCAATATTTTTTTCCCCTACCCCTTCTCCCCCCCAAGGCAAAGCATTACAGGTGAGCAGCATGAGGTGCAGCTGCAGAGCATCCTCCCTGTGCTGTGCGTTCTTGTAGAGCATCCCCCACATCGCCGCACAGCAGATCATTGATCCAGAGCAGCAGAGCCATTGGCACGACATAATCCCTCCGCACAGAGACGGGGACACATTACACTAGAATTCAGGGTAGGGGGGTACTGTGATAGAAAATGGGGGGCACCCTGTGACATTGAGAAGACAGTGAGAGGACACAGGTTAGATATCCTGGCATCATATTGAGGATGGAGTGTCCCTAGATGGGTAATGATATAGCGTGACGTCTCAATATTGATCGATTTACATAATTTTATAGATCACATTTAACTCCTTAGATGGCATGCATTTCATAGGATAGACTGCTAAAAGGCTGTCAGTCAGTGAGACAGCTGCCAGCATAGAGACGGCTGTCTGACAGCGAGACTGCACTGACAGGGCTGATAGACTAGACTGTCTGTGATGTCACAGAGACGGATCAGCGTTTAATTTATATATTGTTTCCATACAGGAGCGTCATATCTGGAGACAGCACCCCGGAATAATACAGCGAGACCCCCCTGTACGTGCAGCAAGACCACCGAAGACAGCTAAGAATGATCCAGAGAGACTTCTGCCTGTCGCTGCTTCTAGTGACGGCCGTTCTGCACACAGTTACCTGCAATAAAGGTTAGTATGGGAATAGGGGGTGTATAGGGGTATATAGGGGAGTGAGCCAGAGTATAGAAGCCTCCATCCCCTAAAATCAAGACAAATCCCCCAAAATCCATGTCCCTCTTCTGTCACTTTGTCATAAATTTTATTCACTCATCTCTTTATTATTTGTTACTGGAAAAGATGTGTGACAGCCAATATGGCTGCCACAGGTGACAGCCAAAATGGCTGCCCCTATGAGTCCCTCAGGGGGTAATCACTGACTCTTGTCCGTGTCTCATTATGTACCTTCCTCAGTCTGCAAGGTGACAACCCCAGTTATACGGTCACCCAACTTTCCTGGAAAATGATTTTATTAAGGAGTAAATGGATAGATGAAAAGGTTTTGGGTTTGCGTTATTTGATGGAGAGGGCACTGTCTGTGACAGGTTTCTCTAAAAATGGAAATTGGGGTCCGCAGTCTCTACTGATGCTCATCCAGAGCTCACACAGCACTGCTGCATCGTACACGTCCATTATCACTCATTGAAGGTTTAGTGACAAGAATAAGTTTTGCAGCATATTGCAGCGTATTGCTTTACTGCACTGGCTAGAAACACTTGATTGTCACAGGCAGGTTGGGTTCAGGAATTAGCATAACCCCCTATTAGAAAATGTGGTAGCATACAGCTAATTCTTCGTGTCAATAACATCTGTGGTGAGAATAGCATCAAATAGTAAGATGTCACCCAGCTTTTCTGGATTCTGAATAGTAAAACTTATGTTTGGAATTATAGTTTTTATTCTTTTCCTTTTCTTCTAAAATTCTGCTTATGTAAGTGGCAGTCTTAATGGTAGTTCATGAAAAAGGAGGCTCTGTCTGAACAAATATATATATATATATATACATATATATATATATGTATGAAGGATAAATGACATATCAATATGTGTACTAAATTATAGGAAGCTAAGAAATGAAAGACTGTTTGTAGGGTCTTCAAACAACCTCACTAAGGCAACATGGAGAAAGTCAGTCAGTGAGGCTCAAAATTTAAAACAGTGAGAGGGGAAGTGCTCCTGCACAGTGTAACAGCCTGTGAAGCTACAGCACAGAGGAACTAAGGTAATGCTCCCCCAAGAGATCTTATGGTATATCAGCATAATTATAAAAGTTGATTTTAGAAGGAAGGAGGTCATGGTTAACAAATATAAGAGGATTACCACAGTCGCAGTGCCGGGATCTATGAGCAAGTGCCCCCGGTTTATTATGATGGATTTTGAGGGTAGATTTCTAGTTAGATTTAACTACAGTGTATCAGGCAGTATAATGTGACAGTTTTCTTAAAGGGAAATTGTCAGCAGGTAGCTTTTCCAAGTGTCCTCACACTTCTCTGCCCTTAGCTCTCTGCTTAGAACTGCTTCATATCCCCTCCCTTCTGCTCTTAGTAACTGATGTAGTGCCCAACCAAAGTCTGCAGCAGCAAACTCAGAGCATAGCGTAGGGGCTGTGGATTACTTTAATTCAAACAGCACAGCAGTGTGAGGAGATGCCCCAAGTGCACTTGGAGAAGCTTCAATCCTGTAATGAAAATCAAAATCAATTTATTACAGTCCTGCTGCTACTAAAAATATACACTGGCTGCAGTATGCATGGGCAAACCGGCTGACAGGTTCCCTTTAAAGGCGTATTTTCATGTTCAATGCTCATGACATTTCCATAGGAGATGCCATAAATACTTGATAGATGCGGGTCCTACCTCTGGGACATGCACTGAACTATTTTCATCACTTCCATAGAGCTGAGTGGAGATTGGCCGTGCATGTGCGGCAAACTTCACACCCAACCACCAAAAGGGGGTAGGCAAAACCTCGTTCTTGAGAAGGGTGTGGGTCCCAGAGGTAGGACTTGCGCCTATGATGTATTTATGATGTGTCCTGTGGAACAGGACTTTAACCCTTTAACCCTTGTGATGTGACATTGAAGTAGAAGCGATAATTTCAGGGCCTACTAGGCCTCATATATCAACACTATCTTGTTTTGCAACAGCAACCAATCAAAACTCAGTTTTTGTTTCACTAACCGTTTTGGAAAAATGAAAGGTGGGCTCTGATTGGTTGCTAAGGGCAAAAAACCCTGTCTCCTGCTAACATGGCGTTGCTATGCAGTGTGACAGAGTGGAAGCGATGGGTATGAAGGCCGGGGAGCTCTTATAGACAGATCAATGCTCCCCCCCTCCCAATCCCTGCTCGATATGATCCTAATATAGCAGCGGCTGAGGATGATGGCGGGTGTAAATTGACAGATCCTCTTCGCACGTTCTATTTATGTTCCGAAGCGAAAGGAGTTAATGATTTATGGCAGACAAAACGTGCATGTGATCATATACATAATGTATGGGGCCTACAGACCCACCGCTCACTGTCACATATGTAGACAGATTCAAATGTGACATTGTCTCCCAGCAAACATTAGAGGCATCAGGCTGTATGGGTATGCTGGGAGTTGTAGTCTTTCCACATCTGGAGAGGCACAGGAGGGATAATCTATTGTTCTTATAGGAAAAGGATATTCGCTACTATACAACCATGATCCTTAATATCCTCTTATACAATATAAGATCAGAGACCCAGGTTCAGAGGTTATTGGGCACCCATGCAAAGCCTATACAAGGGCCCCATATACTGTAACACAGGCGCATTCTTATCTGACAAGGGGTCTCTTCAGTCAGCTCAGCTACCGTGGATAATGTAATCTCACTATCCAAGCATCAAGGACCCCACAATTTGAGGATCAGCTCATAAGTAAAATACCCCATGAAATTGGCTGCACTGTCACCTAAAAATTAAGAAGTTTCTGTTGGACTTTCTATTGAGATTGACCCTAATTATATCCACAATTGGCAAATGGCATGTGGTAGAAATATCCCACCAGATGACAAATGAAGTGCCCCAGTCACCTATCTCAGGGCAGAGAGAGGCAGTTTTGGTGAAACAGAACACAATCTACATACATTTGGTATAGCTGTAACTGTAATGATCCACTAAAATAACAAAACCGAAACAACAATGGTAAACTTGCAGTTTTGATTACGAAACATAAATGACCCAAAAATTTGCCGCTTAAAAATACAACTCATCACACGAAAAAAAACAAGCCCTCATATGGCTTTGATGAGAGGAAAATGATAAAGGTATGACTTTTGAGATTGAAAAAATAATGAATTCATTTGGAAGTCCCACAAAGGGTTATGTTCTTAATGTGCTCAGTCCACTGATGAGGTATCCCCCTTCAGTTCTGAATTTGCACCTGAATCACATGAATACATCAGACTGCTGGAGAGTAAAGATTTGCACTGCTCTTGAGTCCTGTGCTGGTTGCTTTACACACAATCCTGCAGCTGCCTGGCATTGTGCAGACCTCGTAGACTCATAAATAAGTGTTCAGCCATGGTCATCTACTCCCAGGGCTGATATCTCAGTAGTTGGTGTTTCAGCAGACCTTCACCAGGCTCCTCAATGTTTCCTCTTGCCAGCCTTAAAGAGAACCCGTCATGCAAAATAACCCCCCTAAACTAAATATATTTTCATAAACTGCCATTAGAGAGCATTGCCTCTATCCCTTCATTGTCCCTCTACATGCCTGTAAACCTAAGCAATGAGGTCCTAAAGTTGTATGCAAATGACCTGTGAAATGTCCAATGAAGCATTAGCATATTCAAGCTGTCCACTCTATTCATGAGTGGGAGGCACAGCCACACCCCCAGTGCATGACTGACAGCCTGTATAATGATGTGAGGCTGTATAATGATGTGCCTCCTGGTGCTGGTGGCCACGCCCCCTGCAGCCTGTGTGTGCATGTGTGTGTGTATAGGAGAGATACAGCAGCTCCAGGCAGCCATGTTACAGCAGAACATGTCAGATTCATGTGTAGCTGATGTCTGTGTCTCACACGTGTATATTAGGAGGATGCAGCATGTCAGCAGATGCAGCACACACACTAGCCATGCTTTACTATACATTGCACACAGACATGAGCAGGGGGAGGAGAGGGGAGGGGTAACAGGAGTGACATCACTGCCTCTGACCATGTGACCAGCCTCATTTACATGGTAAAAAATAGATGATTTTACAATGAATAATGTATGAAATAACTAGATAAAGGCTGGGATGGATCCTTGTGAGCTGCTCCAACAGGTAGAGGTGACAGGACAAGTGACACAGACCTGATGACAGGTGTCCTTTAAAGGAGGAGACACCAAAGACTGGAGGACATGCAACAGAACACCTTATTTACACAACCTGTAAGTGCACTTTAACAGTATAAAGTAACTTCCAAAATATGACAGACACTTCTTCCTTGCTGGGTCACAGCTTTATTTTTTAAAATATATTAAACCATAACATCCAAAAATCAGGCACTTGGTATAGAATCTCACATTTTTGAACCCTGGAAGCTCTATGCTAAACTAGACTCCCAGCTGGCAAGTCGGCCAACCGAGCAACCACCATCTCAAATCTTCCACCATTCCGTCTGCTGTGACTTGAAATCAACCATAAAATACAAAGGTAAAACATTACAAAAAAACATAACATTTTAATAACATAGCTTGAATGTCGCCTCAAAGAGGGAGATAACATTGAGTAATCAGCAATATAAACCCCCAAGTCCTGTAGGAGGGGAGGACGTCATGAGGTAAGCAACAGGGGAGGGGTGAGAACACATCTTAGAGGCACTGATCACCAACCCTATTAAAGTGAAATAGTACCCACACTTTTAACCCTTTTGCATCTAATAACATCAGCCCCCAGTCTAGGGGTACCTTCCTTATACAGTCAGGTGTACTCCACAAATTAAAAGATAACCTAATCTTTATCCATGAAGACTTACTGTAAGTTATACTGGATGTTGTCTAACCTATAGCTGAAGTGACTGAGCCAATAATGTCCACAACCTTCAGCTGTGCAATGCCTTTATATTTATTACCCCCATAAATCCAACTTCTGTCTCCTTTCGGGATTTTTTATTTGTGTTAAATAAGCAACCCATTCCAATGTGCGTGATCTTGCGACACAGTTTTTCCGAATCCGTAGGGTTGTCCGATGGCCACGCCTCCCAATTTCTGTCACGTGCAAGCCGGCGCCGATGCACCACAATCTGATCGCGCGCACCAAAAACCCGGGGCAATTCGTCGCAAAACGGAAATATTCGAGAAACCCAACGGAATCGCAGTCCGTGGACCCTTAGTAAATGTGCCCCAATGCCTCACTTCTTCTGCAGAGGATGGGAATATCTTAAATTAGGATTCTCTACTGGTTATAGATATCGTCTTGCCCCTCCTTCATTATTATGTTCTGCTTTTTTATATTTACCCTCTCCTGTCTGCTCATCCTCTCAGTCCGCCTGTCTCTTCAGCTCTTCAGACTATCTTTTTTTCCCTATGTATATTCCAGATCTTCCTTTCTTCTGCTTATCTTTTGTGGTCATCTTCCTTATCCTTGTATTCCAGATCGTCTTCCTTGTCTTTATGTTTCTTATCTTCCTCCTTATCCTTATATTCTTGATCATTTCCATATCTTTATGTTCCAGATCTTCTTATCTTTATATTCCTAATCATCTTCCTTATATGTGTATTCCTAATCCTCTTCCCTATGTTCTTGATCTTATCTCTTATCTTTATATTCCAGATCATCTTTCCTATCTTTATATTACTGATGTCTTTCTTTCTTTTACATTCTTGATCTTCTTCCTTTTTTGTTCCTAATCTCCTTGTATCCTCCTCATTCTTTGTAATTTCCAGATCCTCTCGTTACATCATGATTATATTCTTGATCTACAAATTCCTGGTCTTCTATCCTTATGTTTCTGTTCCTGAACTTTCTTCCTCCTCATTTCTTCTACTTACTTATTTTGATCTTCATGTTCCTGATGTTTTTCTATCCTTGTGTTTATGTTCTT
This sequence comes from Engystomops pustulosus, assembly GCF_040894005.1. Classification (NCBI taxonomy): domain Eukaryota; kingdom Metazoa; phylum Chordata; class Amphibia; order Anura; family Leptodactylidae; genus Engystomops; species Engystomops pustulosus. The sequence continues at coordinate 71,387,342 of NC_092421.1, forward strand.
GATCTTTTTTCCTTCTCCTTATTCCTTCTCCTCTCTAGATCCGCTCCTTATCATCCTTATCATCATTAAATTCTTGATCTTCATGTTCCTGATCTTTTTCTATACTTGTGATTATGTTTTTGATCTATTTCTTTCCTCCTTGTTACTTTTACTCTTTATACCCCCCCCCCTTGCATCATCTTTATATTGTATATCTTCATGTTCCTGATTTTCTATCCTTATGTTTCTGTTCCTGATCATTCTTTCTCCCCATTCCTTCTCTCTCTTTCTTGATCCTCTACTTACATCATCATTATATTCTTATATTCTTGATCTACAAATTCCTGGTCTTCTATCCTTATGTTTCTGTTCCTGAACTTTCTTCCTCCTCATTTCTTTTACTTTCTAGATTCTCTTGTTAAATCATCATTATTTTGATCTTCATGTTCCTGATGTTTTTCTATCCTTGTGTTTATGTTCTCTATCTTTTTTCTTCCTCCTCATTCCTTCTCCTCTCTAGATCCGCTCCTTATCATCATTAAATTCTTGATCTTCATGTTCCTGATCTTTTTCTACACTTGTGATTATGTTTTTGATCTTCTTCTTTGCTCCTTTTACTCTTTATATCCCTCTTGCATCATCGTTATAATGTGTATCTTCAAGTTCCTGATTTTCTATCCTTATGTTTATGTTCCTGATTATTCTTTCTCCTCATTCCTTCTCTCTCTTTCTTGATCCTCTACTTACATCATCATTATATTCTTGATCGTTTCCCTTCCTGTTCTTTATGTTCTTATTCTTTCTCCTTTTTCATGTTGTAAATCTTCTTCCCTAATCTTAATAGTACAAATCCTCTCTATTCCTTATCTTAACAATCTTAATCCAGTTGCCTCTCCGTTCCTTCAATGTTCATCTTCCATCTTTATGTTTGCGATCTCCTTCTTTTTTTTCATCTTGACTTTATTAATCTTTCCTTCTTCTGATTTATATTCTAAATTAACTTGGCTCCTTATCACGCCGCTGCTCATCTTCCATCCTTCTGTTATTTATCCTTTTACTAGATCATCTTTACGTTCCTGATCTCCTTCCCTATCTTTATGTTCATGATTTTCTCTACAGAACTTCCATGTTCTTGATCTCCTTATATCATCATCGTGCAGTCTTCAATCTTCTCCACCATTACCATTCCAACCCACTTGTCTCTCCATCTAACCATTATACATTTTTTACCTTTTGTTTTTCTTATTAAATTTCCAAAAATCAGGAGGTAGATTTGTAAAAGATGTAGAGACACAAGATGGAAATCCCTTCCCTATGGTAATATCATCCTATACCAGTACTACAGTTATTGAATACTTGACCCATGACGTGAATCTTAAGTGTTTCAGCCTCTGTCTTGGCGCCGGTCTCTATTATACAGAACTGCTCCCCTGGTTCTATTCCACTGCGTTTGTCGTCACAAATCTATTGTCCCTCTAAATGTCATAGACCGACTGGGAAGACATTGTAATCCCACAAGACACTCAAGAAAACACTTCTTCTGTCTGTGAAGGTCATTGCAGTCAGTAGCTATAACTCTGCTGAGATGACACTAACTTGCTTTGCAAGAATGCAGATGCTGGCACTAGTCCGTGTAAGAGGGGAGCAGATGGCTGCCGGAGACTCTGAATGAAAGCCGCTTACCGAATCCCTTGGATTTTGGGTGCCAGTCAAATACATTCAGAGCATAATCTCAGCGTTTGGAGGTGATTTATTATGTAGAGAGGGAAAAAAGTGAAAAATGTGTTGTATATAGGAGAAGGTTAATATATATATTTATATCATTTAGCAAAGACGGATGTAGATACTTTGAATCCCCTATGATTTTGTTATCAGAAAACTGCTTTTTTTTTTTTGCAGATTGCATCATTACAGGGAAATATGGAAATTTGGTGCTTGCCCTAAAATCTAATGTTTCAAAATGTAACTTGAAGCTATAATGCATTACGGTATTGGTCCCATTAAATGATGTAAAGGGATCAACAACTCAAAAAACTGGAAGGCTTAAGGGAAAATGGTAGACCTCCCAGATTACCGGGATTATTGGCACATCTGCTGGGTGCAGCCCCGGGCCAGGATGACGGAGGGACAGTCTTGTTGACAAAAGCAGGTGGTCTCAATGATACAAGTGGATGGTCTTGATGAAGGTTGGGACATAGTTGATGGTGTAGGACAGTGATGGCAAAACTTATACAGACAGAGTGCCCAAAGTACAACCAACAACCCACTTATTTATTGCAAAGTGCCAACACCTAAATTTAATTTGTTATTTAGATCCTTTCTTTATCACAGCTTTCATTCATATGAGCACTCTGAGGACACAAATAAAGCAGAAAATAGGAGACATTGGATGATCATTGTAAATTCTCTGCAGGGTCCCCTAAGCTGGAAGTATTGTCTGGGGCCGGACCATGAGCTACAATGATAATCCAGATATGTCCACACCTTCCCAATCCTCTAGTAGTCCCGGGTAGAGCTGTCATATCTGTCGTATCTCTGTGAACAGCAAGACCAGGGCTGTCTGGGGCTGCAGGAAGATACCTGGAGTTCTCTCTGGTGATAGACTGGGTGCCCACAGAGAGGGCTCTGAGTGCCACCTCTGGCACCCGTGCCATAGGTTCTCCACCACTGGTGTAGGATGTCCAAATGAATGGCGGGGGCTGATGACAAGGGGCTGGGTTCCACTGGGTTGGCTACTCCTTCTTCCTTGCTCAAAAAGTTGGCAAGTATTGTATAAAGAAGTAAGTTATGGTTAACCAGTACCCATTTAATGCCTGGTGATGTCTCAATCTACCCTGACACTAAATGACCATATACCACCAAGCTTAATCAATACAATGGTGCCCCAACTAGCTGCACGCTGCACAGCCATGCCCAAGCTGTCATGGGACCTCAATATTAAGGTGCCTAAGGTGAAGTGTCAAGATTTCCACTCCAAACAATCAGTATCAGACACTATACCATTGTATGCAACCATAGAACATAAACTGTGGGGAATACAAAAAACAAAAATACCCTGTGGATCCTCACCTGTGCACCTCTTTTTGACATATAAACCCTCATGCCCTAAATAATTACATACAAGGTCAGACATATCCAGCTATATATCATGGATACTGCCGTCATAGCGTGCACAGGTGACAGCGCCGGGGACTGACGTTTCGGATGCAGCTGTCAGCTGCACTCAATTGCCTGATGGATAAATAATGCCAGTGACAAGCACACACACCGCCGCCATCTGTATTTTATCAGGGGTGCATTGTTTTGGATGGACGCCACAATGAAGGGTGGGCTGAGCCGCTGCGAGACCAGGGATTGATCCAGGCCTCAAGCCAACATCTACAGCAAAACACAGTGTCGCTCTATATCTAATCGGGAAAGTTGCCTCCGGCTACCATAGTAGATCAGAGGGAACATGGCGGACTGTATCCCATAATGTATAGCAATTTTGCTATCTGTGCGACAATAGATGAGAATTTCAGAGTTTTATAACAACTATATTGTCTGGTCTGGGGTTTGAGGACTTATATAGGCACCGGCTTTGAGGTCTAGTAGTAATATATGGGGTCTGAATATATTTAGGGCATCTGCTCTGCAGGCTGGGGTCGGATATAATTATAGGGGGACTGAATATATGTAGGAGTAGTTTTGGGTCTAATATTAATTTATATTTTTGGTCAGGGGTCTGATATACATTTTGGAAGACTAAATCTATTTAGGGTAACTGGTCTGAGGTCTGCAATTACCTTATATAGAGGGACTAGATACCATATATACTCAAGTATAAGCCTAGTTTTTCAGCACAAAAAATGTGCTGAAGCCCCAAACTCGGCTTAAACTTGAGTTAAAAAAATATATCAAAACTCACCTTTCCGGCTTTCCCCGCTGCTGGCAGGGGGATGGCTATATACTGGGGAATATGGGCAGGGTGGCTATATACTGGCGGGCTGGTGCTGGCTATATACTATGGGGCAAGGTTTGGCAGGCTATATACTGGGAGGCTGTAACCAATGCTTTTCCCACCCTCGGCTTATACTCGAGTCAATGGGTTTTCCCATGTTTTTGTGGTAAAATAAGGGGCCTCGGCTTATACTTGGGTCGGCTTATACTCGAGTATATGCAGTATATGTAGGCGTAGTCTTGGGTCTAATATTCATTTATATGTTTGGTCTGGGGTCTGATATGATTTTTGTAGGTTTATATCTATTTAGAGCGTCTGGTTTAGGGTCTGCAATTAATTTAGTAGTGTGATATAATTATAGGGTTACTTAAACTATCTAGGAGGACTAGTCTTGGGTCTAATACTAGTGTAAGCATTTAGTCTGGGATCATACTTAGTCTATTTATTTAGTGGTCTGACATATACTTCCAGAGGGTCTGGGTATAGTTAGGTCTTCTGTTTGGTATGGGGGTGTTATATTATTTATAGGGTTTGGTTTGAGTCTGATATTAATATGGGCGGGGTCCGTACATATTCATAAGCTACACCTTACAAAAACGCTATTCCCATGTGTCATGCCCTGCTACTTGAGTATTTCCCAATTAAGGACTTTCCCAAATAAACATCTCTCGAATAGCCTAAACACATATTTGGGAAAATGTTGTCAGAACTCAAATGATCTATACCAGTGATGGCTAACCTATGGCACTGGTGCCAGAGGTGGCACTCAGAGCCCTTTCTGCGGGCACTCAGGCCATCACCAGAGATGACTCCAGGTATCTTCCTGCAGTCCCAGACAGCCCAGGACTTGCTGTGCACAGAGGTATTTTAAAGTGACAGCTCTACCTGGGACTATTTTCTGCTTTATTGGTGTCCTGTGCTGGTATCAATGAAAGCTGTGACAGAGAAGGGAGTATAAATCACAAATTAAATTTCTGTGTTGGCACTATGCGATAAATAAGCGGGTCTTTGTTGTAGTTTGGGCACTCGGTCTCTAAAAGGTTTGCCATCACTGATCTATACTATACAATGGTTTACCTTACATCCCTTTCTCATCCAAACTGTTCCCTTCCTTAGTTGAACTTGCTTCTTTTTTCAACCAACAATAAAGCTATGATCTGTCAATGCGGTTCATTTACTAAGGGTCTTCGGACCGCTATTACGGCAATTACGTTAATTTCCAATTTGCGCCGCATTTAACAGGGTTTTTCCGCGCACGCGATCCGATTTAGGCGCAATCGCAACGACTTTCATGTGACACAAATCGGGGGCGTGGCCATCGGACAACCCGACTGATTCGGACTAGAACAGGATTTAAAATTCAAATTGTGTTGCAAGACAATGCACTCACATACACCGGGAAGAAGATGGTGAACTCCGGCGGACCTCAGCGGGGAAGCGACACCTGCAGGATATTGGGCACACACGATCTTGGTGAATCGCACCGGACTTCATCCTCGTCGGACAGTCCGGATCGGGGATCGCGACAGGACCGGGTAAATAAATGTGCCTCATTGTGTTTTCAGTGGGTTGGAGGAACATGGATAAGCTGGATGAGACCCAGGGATTCATAGGGAGACGAATTTAGTTTTTTATGGAGCAGCTTTATCATGTACATATTAATAATATGCAAAATTTGTTTGTAGGTAACAAACACAAGCCATGGATGGAAGCCCAGTACCAAGGGATCATCATGGAGAATGACAACACAGTCTTACTCAACCCACCTCTCTTCGCCTTGGACAAAGATGCTCCATTGAGATACGCAGGTACGTGTCCTATTAATGGTGCTGAGACAATACTGGATGTATGATTTGCTCCGGTTGTCTTCATCATGGCTGACAGTCAGGAGGACCATTGGTTGGAGATGGGAGAGCTAGAAGATGGTGTTCTGAAAATATTATATTTTTTATCACAGGGGAAATTTGTGGGTTTCGGATTCATGGATCTGGAACTCCCTTTGAAGCTGTTGTTCTAGATCGAACAACAGGTGAAGGTCTTATCCGAGCAAAGGGTCCAGTGGACTGTGAAGCCCAGAGAGAGCACACCTTTACCATCCAGGCACATGACTGTGGAGAGGGACCAGACGGGAGCAACAGCAAAAAATCTCACAAGTGAGCAAATCTCAATGGGCAAAGATCACTTGAAAAACATTTAAAGGCCTCACTACCCCTAACCTGAGATCAAGGGTTTAAATGGCAACTCTCATGGTGGTGTCTGTGATCATCATTTCCAGTATGTCCATCATGTCCATTATGTCCAGTAAAAAAAGAGGTGGCCATGTATGTGTGACTCTCTTTTATAGAGTCTAAAGTTCTTGACAGTGAACAGTTTCCTAGACCTACAGGAAGAGGCCCATGCATATGGGTGGCCATCTTGTATGGGCACACCTCCTGCGAAAACTCTAAAGTTTGGAAATTAAGTACGTATTTCACTTTTTCTTTGTCCACAACAGGGCCACAGTTCACGTCCGAGTCAATGATGTCAATGAGTTTGCCCCCGTGTTCGGTGAACGTGTCTTCAGAGCCTCGGTCACTGAGGGCCGTATGTATGAGCGTGTTCTCCGAGTGCAGGCGTGGGACCAAGACTGTTCTCCTCAGTATAGCCAAGTCTGCTTCTACCAAATCCTCACCCCCAATGTGCCCTTCACAATCGACAACGATGGTGAGTCAGCAGCCAGAACCAGAGGTTCTTCACTGCAATGGAATAAGACCTTTTGTAATGTTCCTTAATGGGTTGAAGTTCCCCAGAATTTTTGACTCATGAGCTTAATAGGTGATTTTGGTATTTGACAGGTTATATAAAGAATACACAACCTCTCCAGGCCAGTGGCGACCGCTTGATCAGATTTACAGTCACGGCATACGACTGTGGGAAGAAGCGAGCTGTGGAGGACGCTGAGGTAGAGATCCAAGTGAAGCCCACCTGCAAACCCAGCTGGAGAGGTAACCTAGGGGGCATTGTATGTTACCTGCAGTAAAACAAAAAATCTGCAACTTTCTAACAGAAATTTCTTGCCATTCATTAACTATGTCAGTATCTCTGCTTGCTGTGATTAGCAATCACAATAACAATTAGTATCATTTTAATGCCATGGAGAAAATTGATGAAACATTTCCATATGATACGACTACCCCCATCCCTAGTCCCTCCTGGCATTGTATATATTCATGAGAACCCAGGATACTGTCATTAGGGGCATAGAGAACAATGGCAGCACTGACTACTTAGCCCCAGAACAATGGGACATTGACAAGCAGGGTCCTGATGAAGGTCTGCCCCATGGATCTGGGACAATGGCGCCCTGATGAGTACAATGGTTACTGATACACGGGGCACTGTCCCATATTAACCCTAGAATGGATAATGTGCAGAACAGATTTACATGAACGGGATGACATGCAATGTTTTCTGCAATGTATCACAATGTATCCCTCCCACTATAGTACAAAACAGAGGGAGAGTTTTTTTTTTAGTTTATATGTACTGAAAGCTTAAAGAAAATCTAGCATCAAATACAAGCACGATAAACCAAGGACATTACTCATAGATCCAGGCACCGTAACTGTGGTAATCTTCTTATATTTGTTCTAAAATCAACTTTTAAAATTATTCTAATAAGCCAGAAGAATATGTCTGAATATATTCAGATCTCCTGCATTGGGGGTCCTAAACCTCGGTCCCGTTCCGATTAGCTAAAATCAGCAGTATGTGCACTGTCAAGGGGTCATGCTGCCCTAACGAGGGTCATCTCCTTTGCCCCATCCTGACTAATGCTCCAGGTTCCTGGCTATGATGCATGAAATTCTGATCTGTGGCTCTCCACATTTTGAGAAACTACAACTCTCAGTGTGGTAGTAGATGTGCATCCATGACATGTCTAGGCTAGATCTTCTAGTGTGGGCAGGTCCAGGCCTCACCCTGGTGCTACCTTGGTATCTGTGTATTTTCCACGCTCTGTTGGCGCTAATTCATACGTGATATGAACCGCAATCCCCTGGTCTCTGTCCCCACAGGCTGGAACAAGCGTATCGAGTATGTTCCTGGCAGCGGCAGCCTGGCTTTGTTTCCCACCATCCACCTGGAGACCTGCGAGGAGCCAATCTGGAGTATTCAGGCCACGGTGGAAATCCAGACGAGTCACATTGCCAAGGGCTGCGACCGCGATAACTATTCAGAAAGATCATTGCGCAAGCTGTGCGGTACGTCCACCAGCGTGTAATACAATGCCCGTGGGGCTGGGAGATAAGACCTGTAATTCCCTTTTATTATGCTGGGATTTGGCAGCACTGATACAGGTCACATTTTATATGCTGCCCTGTTTGTAATAGTTAAAGGCAGCGCAGGGTCATATATGGGCCCCTGCCATATCTTATGCATCAGGGACCATGAATTTGGTGAATAAGCAGCCGGCACAGAAGGTTACAACACTAAGGACCTCCAGCAATGCATGAACAGCTCATTGATTTTTATAGGCAGTGTGTAATACTTAGTTTGCCCTGTGGGGGCACTGCTGGGAAACTGAACAGTCTGGCTCCTCTCAAAATGACATCTGACAGTCAGGGGACATTTACAGTAGACTGTTGAAGGGATCTGTCATCAGGTGTGACCCTGCCTGCAGAGTTAGGTATTGTACTTTGTGTACTACTGTTAGTAGCAGCAGGACTGTGAAATATGGATTTGTATTCCAGGATTGCAGCACTGGGGATGTGTCCTTCCACTGCTGTGCACTGTGCTGTGCATTGAGCGGCAGCACAGCCCCCTCCACTTTGTTATAGATAAAAATAATTAGGCTTCTGTTTGGATACTACAGCTTAGACTTAGACAGAAGGTAGGGCATGTGTAGCAATTTAATTCAACCCGAGAGCACAGCAGTGTGAGGACACTCCCCCAGAAATTTCAATCCTGGGATATAGATCCATATTTCACAGATCTGCTGTTGCTGGTACCAATATATGGTACACAGAGGTCTGATTACACATCTCTGTAGGGACAATAGTCACATGTAGCCATCTAACTCGTAAAACAGTCCAACTCATTCCAGGGAGAGCAGTCGTGGGGAATCATATATAATTTTCCAGTCCATCCATTTTTCAATACACATCCCCAAAATTTCAATATATCACAGTCCTGCTGCTACTAACAACAAACTCACACAAAGGTCTAACGAACACATCTTTCCACTAAGGCCACCTATGATCAGAATTAAGGGGATAAACAAGCCTCGCATTACTTTACAAAGACACAGCATCATACATACAAATGTGGCTGTTCCTGGTACTGCAGACCTTTAATCAGACTGTGATGAGTCTATAAAACAATATTTTTATATATTATTCGGTGTTTTTGGAAACTGGATGATGAACTATTGATGATTATGATCTTTTGGGGTTCTGATGGCTTTTCTTGCTTTTAGGAGCTGCTCCAGGGGATGTCGACCTTCTACCCCCATCTAGCCCAGCGTATAACTGGACCCATAGCCTTCCCATACAGGACACACAGGACAGCAGCCCAGTCTTTTGGTTTAATGGCTCTCAATCAGTGGAGGTTCCTCCTGGGCGGTTACCTGCAGGGGGCGGAGCCGCTGATCACCTGACTCTCTCTTTCTGGCTGAAACACGCAGGAGGCAGCGGAGGGAAGAGCGGGAAGGAAGAGGAGGTGCTGCTGTGTAACACTGTCCAGAATGGTAAGAGGCAACTATAGTGATGAGCCAGTCATTGCAGAACTACAACTTCCAGCATGCCCTGTTCTTACTGATACCCCATGTTTCACGTCTCCCCCAGACGGCAGCTTCTCGCACTACACTCTGGCCGTACACGGCTGCAGGATCTCCTTCCTCTATTGGTCTCTCCTGGACAGCGCTCACCCTGTCAAATTCCTCTGGAAGCTGGAACAGGTATTTATATAGGATTGTGGTTATGAAAGGGTTAATGAAGACAGTAATACACATAGGGGCTCATTTACTTACCCGTCCGCGGACTTCACCGAAAGTGCATTGTCATTCACTAAGATTGTGCACCCGATGTCCTGCATGTGTCGCTTCCCCGCTCAGGTCCCCGGAGTTCACCTTCTTCTTCCTGGTGCATGTAAGTGCTCGGGCTTGCGACACAATTTGAAAGTTAAATCCCGCGTTCAGTCCGAATCAGTCGGATCGTCCAATGGCCCCCGATGAGTGTCGCATTGAAGCAGCGCAGCTGAGCCAAAAATCGATCACCTGCGCCAAAATCCCTATGCAGACACTTGCTAAATACCTGTCCAAGCCGCACAATCCCCACAAAACGAAAGTGTGATCTGTGACCCTTAGTAAATGAGCCCCATAGACTGACGAATTATGGAGGGCATGGGACACCGCGGCCCTGTCACTGTCACATATCAGGTCACTGTCTTATACAAGACTCCTCTCCTGAAATACTCTGTGCTGCTGACAGTAGACTGGTCAGGTCACTGCCTTACATAAGACACATCTCCTGAAATACTCTGTGATGCTGATGGGGACTCTGATCTTCCAGCAATTCAATCCTCAGGGCTTGACCTTCTTTTGGTCTCCATGACCTGACACTTGCAGGTACGTCCTCATTATCACAATCACAAACGGATCTCCTAAAATACTCTGTGCTGCTGATGGAAGACTGATCCTTCAACTACACATTGGTTAGTGTGTAACCTCCTACACACTGCACCTACCACAGGCCGCCCCGTCCTCTCTAACACCACCACCCACCACTTGCATGCTCAACTCCTGAAATACTCTGCACTGCTGGTGGCTCAGCCGAATGTGCACGTTAATTTGAAGGGTCTTTTTCGAGTATTATAATGCTGAAAACTTGCAGAGCTCTGATCTGTAGCCAGTTCACTAGTCTGAAAAGATCTCCTGAAATACTCTGTGCTGCTGCAAAGCTCTACACAAAATACATCTTCTTGACAATCAGCAGATGCTAAGAGGATTGCAATGCTGAATGTAAATGCCATGAGATATTATTCTGCAGCTGGTTCTGACTTGTCCTCTGCACATGTCTGTATGTGGATCGGAGCTGATATCAATATTCATGAGCTGTAATGACACGATGAATATTCCATGTACTGTCAGGGGCTGCACAAGCCAAGAAGCATCAGAGATAAAGGAACGAGGCAAAACACATGGGGCGGAACAAGGCTCCTTCTCACTGATCTGTGTGTGAACATTGCCTATTATGTAGTCACAGTCACTTGTAGTAATGGACTGCAAAATAGTATATGTAAAGATTCCCCATGACTGCTCTCCCTGGAATGGGTTGGGAGGGGGCAGGGGCGTAACTAGAGTGGTAGCAGCCATAGCAACCGTTATGGGGCCCACATTGTCAGGGGGCCCCAGCAACGGACCTGACACACTAAAGAGTGGAGGATGTGCATCATTATATCCCTATTATGCTGCACATTGCACTGCATAATATGTATATAACATATATGTGATGTATACACTCATCGGCCACTTTATTAGGTACACCATGCTAGCAACGGGTTGGACCCCCTTTTGCCTTCAGAACTGCCTCAATTCTTCGTGGCATAGATACAACAAGGTGCTGGAAGCTCCTCAGAGATTTTGGTCCATATTGACATGATGGCATCACACAGTTGCCGCAGATTTGTCGGCTGCACATCCATGATGCGAATCTCCCGTTCCACCACATCCCAAAGATGCTCTATTGGATTGAGATCTGGTGACTGTGGAGGCCATTTGTGTCCAGTGACCTCATTGTCATGTTCAAGAAACCAGTCTGAGATGATTCCAGCTTTATGACATGGCGCATTATCCTGCTGAAAGTAGCCATCAGATGTTACAGGATACATTGTGCTCATAAAGGGATGGACATGGTCAGCAACAATACTCAGGTAGGCTGTGGCGTTGTACCAAGGGGCCCAAAGAGTGCCAAGAAAATATTCCCCACACCATGACACCACCACCACCAGCCTGAACCGTTGATACAAGGCAGGATGGATCCATGCTTTCATGTTGTTGATGCCAAATTCTGACCCTACCATCCGAATGTCGCAGCAGAAATCGAGACTCATCAGACCAGGCAACGTTTTTCCAATCTTCTACTGTCCAATTTCGATGAGCTTGTGCAAATTGTAGCCTCAGTTTCCTGTTCTTAGCTGAAAGGAGTGGCACCCGGTGTGGTCTTCTGCTGCTGTAGCCCATCTGCCTCAAAGTTGGACGTACTGTGCGTTCAGAGATGCTCTTCTGCCTACCTTGGTTGTAACGGGTGGCGATTTGAGTCACTGTTGCCTTTCTATCAGCTCGAACCAGTCTGCCCATTCTCCTCTGACCTCTGGCATCAACAAGGCATTTCCGCCCACAGAACTGCCGCTCACTGGATGTTTTTTCTTTTTCGGACCATTCTCTGTAAACCCTAGAGATGGTTGTGCGTGAAAATCCCAGTAGATCAGCAGTTTCTGAAATACTCAGACCGGCCCTTCTGGCACCAACAACCATGCCACGTTCAAAGGCCTCAAATCACCTTTCTTCCCCATACTGATGCTCGGTTTGAACTGCAGGAGATTGTCTTGACCATGTCTACATGCCTAAATGCACTGAGTTGCCGCCATGTGATTGGCTGATTAGAAATTAAGTGTTAACGTGCAGTTGGACAGGTGTACCTAATAAAGTGGCCGGTGAGTGTATGTGCTGCATCTGTGATGTGTATATGTTGTATGTATATACGGTGTATGGCGTCTGCATATACGATATGTGTGTATATATGCTGTGTGTTTGTAAATGTCACTGTATGTGTGTGTGTATATGCTCTATATGAGTGTACATGAGTAAAGGGAAAGAAAGTTCCTGCTCACCTTCTGATGCACATGATAGACCATGACTAAGCCCGCTTAAGGGCGAAACGCGTAGGTCGCTTTACTTGGACCCTCACACCTATGCTATCTGCCTATTCTGGATTTTAACGGCATTCAATAAAGAATTTTTGATTTTACTTGCAACATCCCTGAAAGCGCAGACTTCGTTTGTTCGTTTGGAGTGTACATAAGTGTATGAATGTGTGATTGTAACTTGCATGTGTGACTATACAAATATGTATAATTTTTAAGTGGGAAGGGGGGCCCCATGCCGAAGCCAGCTATGGGGCCCTGCCACTCCTAGTTATGCCACTGGAGGGGGGCTAAGACAGTTCCCTGTAGACTGCAGCCAGTGCACATGGAAAGATGTGCAATGAATACTTTGTGTTGTTAGTAGCAACAGGAATGTGATACACAGATTTATATTCTAGAATTGTAGCTTTTCCAAGTGCACTGGGGACGGGGGTTGTCCTCACTGCATTGAACTGCGCCCCCTCTCATTCTTTCTGCTCTGAGTAACAGCAGTAGCAGTGGTTACTTAGTGTTGCAGATGACAAAGCTCTGTAGTTGTAGTGAGAATATTCTGGAAGTAATCTAGTTTGATCTCTGTATTAAAGGGAACCTGACACTGCCAAACCCCACAAAAAACCCAAACAATTCCTTATAGGTGACAGTATTTGATGTGTAATGGTGCCAGTGTGGCTCCTCTGTGCTTCGGCACAAAAAAAGACTTTAATTGTCCATCATTTTCTTCTGAGATCCGAGCTCCTCCCGGACCCTCTGACTAGTAAAATCTGCCCCTCTACATGCCCCTTGTCACAGCCTCTGGCTCCATGTCACTACAATTTGGTATGAAAATTCTGCGCATGCGCAAGTATTGTCTGCTGCGCCGGCTGCAAGTGAGAGACAAACGTCACTGCGAAGAACTGTTAAACCAAATTGTAGTGACATGGACCCGGGGACTGGGAGAAGGGGCTTGACTGGATCCAAGAGTTCTCCTGTCTATTTGACTGGATCCAAGAGTTCTCCCGCCGACTTGAGTGGATCCAAGAGTTCTCCCGCCGACTTGAGTGGATCCAAGAGTTCTCTCCCCTACTTGACTGGATCCAAGAGTTCTCCTCCTTGACTGGATCCCAGAGTTCTCCTCCTTGACTGGATCCCAGAGTTCTCCCGCCTACTTGATGGGATCCAAGAGTTCTCCCACCTCCTTAACTGGGTCTATGAGTTCTCCTGCCTCCTTGACTGGATCCAAGAGTTCTCCTCCTTGACTGGATCCAAGAGTTCTCCCACCTACTTGACGGGATCCAAGAGTTCTTCCGCCTATTTAAATGGATCCAACAGTTTTCCCGCCTACTTGATAGAATCCAAGAGTTCTCCCACCTCCTTGACTGAATCCAATAGTTCTCCCGGCTTCTTAACTGGATCCAAGAGTTCTCACGCTTCCTTGACTGGATCTCATAAGAAAATGATGGACAATACAAGTTTTTTTTGTGCTGAAGCACCAATGCGAGGAGCCGCACTAGCAGCATTACACCACAATTACTGTCACCTATAAGGTACTATTTGGGGCTTATTGTGACCGGTTTCCTTTAACTGCTATCTTTCCGTGCTGGATGACTCCTCCATAATTTCCTACTACCCTCTTTCTTTCTGTGAGTTTTCTTCGTCCTTTTACCTTTCTCCTATCCTCAGTCTCAGTTCTTGTGTTTTATTTGAACCAGAAGAGGCAGCAGCCCGGGGCCACCGTGACTTCAGTGCCTCATTCTGGCCTCATTAGATTCATTTATAGGAATCAGAACTGAGAAGAACATCATGTGGGCCGTGCAGCATTTGTAGGTCTGGGGGAGGGAGGAGATGGATGGAAGAAACCTGGCATGTTGTGATACCACCTGCTCACAGCATGGATCCCGCTCGTCATCCAACCTCTCCTTCATCTGTAGACTGGGAATACAGACGACCTACATTACCAGACCTAGTACCTGTGCTCCACGCTCTCTATTCTTTCCTCCATCCCTGCTTATCTCTTGGTCCGTTATCTTTTGGCATTTTACATTCCTTCCTTATTCCTTCTTTTCTCCTTATTTATAGTCCTGGATTATACAATGTCCTTGCTCCAATTTGTCCATGCCCTTTTCTCCTTCCCAGTCTCATCCCTTTGATCTTCTCCCAGCCTTTATATACTTTCTCTCCAGATATCTACTCATTGCTTATGACCTCCTCCCATTCCCTTCCCCTATTCTTTCTCCACCTCCTCCATTCTTCTTTCCTACTTAACGCGGCACGATCATGTACTGTGCTGCGATTCACTAAGTTTGTGCGCACAATATCCTGCATGTGTCGCTTTCCCGCTCAGGTCCGCCGGAGATCACCTTTTTCTTCCCGGTGTATGTAAGTGCATTGTCATGCGACACAATTTGAAAGTGAAATCCCACGATCAGTTTGAATCAGTCGGATGGTTCGACGGGCCGCCCCCCGATTTTTGTCGCACGAAAGCAGCACAGCCGCGTCGCAATCCGATTGCGTGCAACACAATCCCCCGCTAAATATCTTTCACAGCCGTGCAAAACCCGAAAATGTCAGAAAGTCTGACGGAAAGTAAATAAGCCCCAATAACTTTCTATTTTCTACCTACTCCTTACTAGTCCATTCACTCCCCCATTCCCCAATTATCCATTCTGTTCTCCTACTCTTCTCTTCCCCTGACCTACAAACCTCCTTCTCCAGTCATCTCGGTCTTCTTACATGTTTCTATATGTCCTTCACTCCCTCATTCTCACCTTCCCAGCTCATGCCCTCTCATTACTCATTTCCACCGTGCCTTCTCATCCATCTTCCCCACCTCCTCAGTTTTCTCTTCTTCACTCCTGCATCTTCCCATCTCATCTTGTCTACCTTCTAACCTAATAATTTATTCTCTAATAATTCATCTCCTCCGCATATTTCACCTTTTCTTCTTTCCTACTTGCCCTTTCATTCTTCCATTCAGTTCTCTCTCAAACTCATTCTTACTTTTCTTTCAGCCTTCATCTCATCACTTTATCATATCATCCTCTCCAACCTCTTTCCTCCTCACCAGTTTCTCGGTTTCCTTTACTCTCTTATACTATATTTCTTCCTTACTCATCCCCGCTCTCCTAACCTTCAAATCTCTTACCAACTCATTACTTATTCCCACCTTACCTCCTCCTCCATGTTCTCCACCTCCTCAGTTTTCTCTTATTATTTTGCACCTTCTAATTTCTTCACTTCATTCCCATCCAATCCTTTGCCACTTAGCATCTCATCCGTCTCCTCTACCTTCTCACTTGTCTTACCTTTCCTTCTCACCATCTTGCCTCTTAAATTTCCTGTTCTGTTCCTCCTCCAGCTCACCTTTACTTTTAACCTTTTCATGAGCACTTAATCTATTTGTTCCTCCTCTCCACCTTGTCTATTTCTTCTTTCCTCCTTATTGATTCCTCCTGACGCCTTCTTTTTCCCTCACTCTCCATATTATGATATTTCTTCAGAACTCATTCCCTTTTACTCTCCTTCTTCTCTCCTTCCTATTTGTATGTCTTCTTATAACCCATTTTCTCCATTCTTTTTTTCTACATGTCTATTTATCCTTTCCCTCCACCTCGTTCCACTCTTCGATCACCTTCACTGACCCTTGCAGGGCCTGTCTTGCATCCATCCTCTCTTCCCGCTACATCTGTCAGGGTCGGGCCAATCCCGCCTTACACTCTTCTCCCAGACACTCCAAATTATTTGAGCATGCGTGCACGTTTGGATAAGAAAAGACAGAAGACTGAAGTTCTGTTTTATCTTAGGTTCATGCTCTTAACTTGCCGAACAGAAAAAAGAGATGAACTGTGTTTATTTCCTGATTACATAGCTTCTTATACCCATAGGGAAAGGTGTGGTCACATACATTAAAATCATTGTAATTGGTTATAGCTAAGCATATATGTCTGGCCCCCGGCTCTTGCTGATTGGTCTTCCAAAACTAGGCCTTAGTTGCTATGCCAGGGGAATTTCCAGTCACCGTTGTCTACAGTAAATTGACCACTAGTCTGGATGCTGATGCTATTCTTATCAAACATCTGCTTTTCCATCTTCTGCTTTCCATCACAAGACTTGAGTTTCGCTGACAATTGCATGTCTGGTTAAAACTGATGTAAGGGAAAAGCTCTGTATTTCTCAACAGACAAAGTACAAAATATAGGGCAAAGGGCACATGTATACAATCATAAAGCATATAATTATTATGGACACATAATCATTACTTTGACCCTCACAATTCCCCCCTAAATACTGAGCTTTTCCCTACACTTCGCTGCGATTCGTTTTTCCTATAGGCTGTCCATGTGGTGGGAGAGGGGAGTGGATTGCTTCACTGAGTCATTGACCCAACGTGCCCTTGTGACACCAGGATCAATTTCCCAGCACTAACCTTACTAACACATGGAGTCCTCCTTCTTTCCCTTACACTAAAGCTTCCACTATTGGGGAGGGGGCTAAGTATTCCGAGATCACAATGGTAGGTAGGTCATTTATCGGGGAAGAATTTGGGTGTTCCAGAACTGGAACATCAGGCTGTTCTGACAGAACTGAGATCTCAGGCAAATCGGGCAGAGTTCTATTTCTCATGGACATATAACAAACAGACTGTTTATCGATATTCGGAAAAACTCCTTTAGCCTTGTTATTCGCAATTTTCTTGGCCAACCTCTTGTATAATGGTATACAACAACATAAGAGAAATAGAGCCAGGATGAACATCCCGAGTAGTACCAATCCTATCTGTTGGAAAAGGGCCTTCCACCCTCCTGTCCAGCTAGTAAACCATGCTGCCCGGGAGGTATCTACCCCTGCACAAGCTATGCATCCGACTGATATGTTGTGTGCCTTTACAGTATACCTTTCCCATTCTAACCATAAGTTCTCTCTTGGGACAACCTGAGTTTCCATAGAGAAAACCTCTTCCCATTTTAACCCGGGAACTGGTATTACCTCGCTTACTTCTTTCTGTAGTTCTTGATCTGCTCCTGCTATGTGATTTACTGGGGCACTTGTGGGTCTCAATTTGGCGTCCCGCAATTCAAACATCCCAAGCTTCCCATTTAGCGTCCCCCTGTAGCATCCTAGCACATATTTACCTAAATCTCCTGGGGAAGGCATCGTAATGCTTATAAACAAAGGAAGACAGTTGCCTGGGTATTTACATGATCTAGTTGGGAACCCCCCCAGATACAGAGTCATCCGATCAAGAAGGGATTTGCCATGTTTGTCTGTCCTTGCTAACCCTTCTTGGGGTCGATATCCCCACTTTTTCCCTGTGTTCCACCCTACATCTGACCATGAATTGCAGTTCTCATTTCCGGGACGGGTTACGCAAATATAAAACTGTGCTTCACCCTTGTACTGGTATGATGGATCCCATCTAATGTCCTCTGTCCCTCGACAATCTACGATATCACAAAAATCAAAGAAATACTCTTCATACGGGGCCGTGGTATGTACCCAAAAGGTTGTGATTTGGCAATTATCTGTGATTATTAAACAACTTAAACAGAAAAGGATATAGAGCTTCATTTTGTCTTCCCCTTGCAGTGTGACGCGTGCATCCAGGTGGGTTTCCCTTCAAGTTTCACCGCTGTAGGGGTTACCAGGACCACTGTGTAAGGTCCCTCGAATCTGGGTTGAAAGCAATCTTTCCTAATATGCTTCTTCACATACACTTGATCACCTAGTTGGAAGTTATGGACCATGTCACCTGATAACTCTGGAAGAGAAGCAACAACTGCAGCATGCAGATTAGTTAATTCCTTGGACAATTCAATTACATATTGTACAGTCTTATCATGACTTTCAGACAATTCCTGTTTACTTATCACGGGAAAAACTGGTGGTTTGCCAAACAAAATCTCATAGGGGGTGAGACCATGCTTGGCCTGGGCAGTGTGTCGGACATGATACAGAGCAATGGGGAGTAATTCTGGCCAGGGGAGGGGACTGTCCTGGGTCATTTTGAGCAATTTGTTCTTTAGGGTACCATTCATCCTCTCTACCTTTCCTGAGCTCTGTGGGTGGTATGGTGTATGCAGGCCCAAATCTACTCCCAACATATTCCATAATTCTCTGAATATCTGAGAAGAAAAAGCAGGGCCCTGGTCTGACTCTATGACTTGTGGCACCCCAAATCTGCAAACTGTCTCAGTGATCAGTTTCTTTGCTGTAGTTTTTGATGTCATGTTAGCTACTGGGTACGCCTCTGGCCATCCGGAGAACATGTCTACTACTACAAGTACATATTCGTGTTTTCCCTCCTTGGGTAGCTGGATGTGGTCCACTTGGATCCTTTGAAATGGGTATTCTGGTCTGGCAAGGTGTTGTTGGGGTACCTTTGTCGTAGGGGCGGGATTGCAAGTGGCGCATACGGTACAGGCCTGGTTGTATGCAGCAATGGCAGGTCTGATTCCTGAGGCGTAATAGATTCTCTGGATGCAGGCATAGGCTTGGTTCTTTCCCCGATGTGTGGCTCCCTTGGTGTATCTATATAAACGTTGTCATCTAGGTGCTTCTCTTAGACCTTCAGAATCCTTTGGGATTCTCTACCTTTTCTTATGTGTCTGCTCAACCTTATCCCTGGGGATCACGAGGAAAGAATGCACAAATCTTATCACCGTACACTAACCTTCCCAGCCTCTAGGCCTGACCTGACTCTCCTATCCCCACAAATCCTGTACATACCAGACACTGCTAATACAGGGTTACCTGTGCTGTCAATGTTAAAAAAGGTCATTGTCTTGTTGCACCAACCATAGGTAAAGTCTCCTACCCTGGGGGCATCCTGGTTACAGTGATAGTCATGGTTGGGGTGTCCCTGAGCATACAGTCAGTCAGAAGAGACCAGCTAGCAGGAAGAATAAGTAAGTTTGCAATAAAAAAACGTGCCAGCATGCTGGCTTCCCTCCTGCTTCACAGACGTGGCATTGGTCAGCAGGACTTGGAAAGGACCGTCGTAACAAAGCTCCAGACTCTCTCTCTAGTGTCTCTTTACCACCACGTAGTCTCCAGGCTCCAGGTTATGCGTCCTGAGGTCTCTGTCTGGATCTGAAAAAGGAATCAGAAACACTTTTGCGGACCTTTTTCAAGGCCTGGCTCAGCTGTGTGGCATATTCCACCTGGTTTCCTGCCATCAGCTCTAGGGTCTGTGGGAAGTAGGGGCCTAGTCTGGGTGCGCAGCCAAAAAGTACTTCAAAGGGGGCAATCCCATATTTCTGTTGGAGGTGGTCTTAACTGAATGGTGGGCAGCAAGAAAGCACTCGCCTGTTCTACACCCAGGAGGGACAAGGTTTCAGGTCTTTACCTGTCCAGTGAAGTGGGTTCTGCGACTGGGCTCTATGGTCTCTGGAAGTCCAAACCTGCAGAAAAATCTCACTCACCAACTTCTTGGCTGCGGCTCTGGCAATAGCCTTGGTCATGGCAGAAGCTTCTGGACACCCTGGAAAGAGATCAATGCACACAGGCACGTACTCCTACGTACCACTTTTTGGTAGCTGGATAAAATCCATCTGCAGTCTTTGGAAGGGATACAGCAGCTTGGGTGTCACCTTCTGTGGGGTCTTTTCCACCTTACCCGGGTTGTGGCGGGCACAGACTATAAAGGCTTTCACTAGTCTAGTGACAGGGGTAGCAACGCCCGGGCAAACCACTTACGGTTTATGAGCACTAGCATGGCCATTTTGGATGTGTGTGTGTCTGTGGGCTACTTGACTTACTGTCGGGTGCAGGGCTCCTGGCAGGCACACCCTCTCTCCCAGCATCCAGGTCCCATCGTCATCTGGGCTCCAGCTTTCCTCCACACTTCCTTCACTTCTGATGACTCTCGGGCCACCAGGGACTGGAACACCTGTGGATCAAACTTTTAGCTCAGAACTCACCGCTGAGACTTCAGGACAGTCTCTGGGCTCCATCTGTGCAGCTGCCTTCACCATCCCGTCAGTCACATCCTTGCCCTTGGCTTGTGGAGTTACCAAATTGTGTGTGCTTTTGCTTTTACTATCCCCACCTCTTGTGGAAGTAGGAGAGCATCCATGAGCTCTTTACCCAGCTTGCCATGCTTAAAGGGGGTCCCTGCAGAGGTGAGGAAATCTCTAGCCTTCCATAAGGGTTCATAGTCGTGTTTAGACCCCAGGACTATACCTTGAGTATAGATGTTTGCCCTTTTACCTTCCACCAGCTGTAGCAATTCCCAGAGTGCCATCACTTCACCTCCTGCGCTGACCTGTGTGGAGGGAGTGGTTCTGCTTGTACTACCTCATGTGCGCCACTGACCACTGTATATCCAGTGTAGAACCGTATGTCTTCTCCTGCAGACCTGGAGCCATCTATGAGAAAAAAAACTCAACATCTGGGTTAATCACCCTTCTCTCCCCCCCCCCCCCCCCCGAATCCTGGAAGACTGGTGACAGAACGGCAGGATTCAGAGCTGTGCACCTTATCAGTGTATCCTGGGGCATCAGGAGTGCACACTGGAGTCTGAGCTGTCTGGCCTTTCTTCAGATGTTTAGGCTGTACTTGGGTGAGGACACTGTGCACGGTAAGTGGGGTTTGCACTGTAACTGAGTGATCTAGGGTCTAGGATCAGCTCACTGGCCTTGCTGAGCAGATTGCTGGCTGCAGCTACTGACACATGAGGGGCTCCCCTCACGACTGAGTCTAACCGGGCCTAATAGTGGGCCACTGGGGAGGCCACCATATTCCTGGGCTAAAACATCTATGGCATGGACTGAATACTCAAAGCGAAATAAAATAAAATGTCTGGTTCAGTGGAATGTGCCTAGGGCCGGGGCAGACAAAATTTACCAGTTTAGGGCTATGGAATGCATCAATTGCCTCCTGACTAAGGGCAAATGGGGAAGAGGCAATTCAGTTTATCAAGGGGCAACATCAGGCTGGAGGCAGCAGACCTTATCCTAGGCTGCAGGAACTGGCCAGTCCTAGAATCATGTAAAGAGGCTCAGGGCCTCGGGGCAGGGGCACATTCTGGACCACCAGCTTTCTTTCCTCTGTCAGGTGTCTGCCTGTGTCTGAGAAGCAGTGGCCTAGGAAGACCACCTTCTCCTGGCAGTACCGGAGTTTGTCTCTGGAAACTTTTCAACCCTTCTGGAACAGAAAACACATAAGGTCAATAAATGCATCCTGGCAAACAAAAACAGTAGGTCCTCCGCATACTGAAAAGGAGAACATCCAGTAAGGGGCTAGTCTGCCAGTCTACTCCCTGTAGGGCCGTGGGGTATTTGCTGGGTGAGTTTTACCCCCCTTGTGGGAATCTGCATCAGATATACTGGAATACTGAACTGGTAAAGGCAAATAGGTACTGGCAATTTTCATGCAGGGGCACAGAAAGGAGAACATTTGCCAAATCAATAACAGTGAATAATTTGTCACTCTCAGGGACTGCTGCCAGTGTGGGACACTCATTAGCAGCTTGGAAATCATGGACCATCCTACATGTATGTTGTTCTTTCTGGGTCTTTTTCTTGACTGTGAATGGGTTAAAATCATCACTGGGCTTATTTGACAATAAGAGATGCTGTCTGGGGGCATGTACTTGCTGACGTCCTTGTTAGTTACCGCCCCCCTATTAGAATATGGCCACTCACTTTAGTCACTTCA
The DNA here is from genome assembly GCF_040894005.1 of Engystomops pustulosus. Taxonomy (NCBI): domain Eukaryota; kingdom Metazoa; phylum Chordata; class Amphibia; order Anura; family Leptodactylidae; genus Engystomops; species Engystomops pustulosus. The sequence goes on from NC_092421.1 coordinate 71,409,795, forward strand.
GTAATGTCTCCTCCCAGCAAGTGGAAGCACGCCCCCTTGAACTGGGCTCCTCCGGAATCGAAACTTTTGTCAGTCATACTTTGGTGTGGTCTGTGAAACACTGATCTCAGTTTCCCTCTGTCGCCCCCCCCCCTCCTTGTAATCTTGCACTTGCAAAGTCACTGATCGCTTCAAGACCAGTTCTCAGACACCAATTACAAGCAGCTATGGAGAAATTTAGCCCTCAAGAAATAAAATCTCTTTTTCTCAAATTCTGTACACATCAAAATCTCTAAAATGTCCCTTATCACCTGTCTCTTTCTCAACGGGCACTCTGAAGAATTCCTGTCACTCTGTCCTGGTGTCCGTCTGTCAAAGTCAGAGGCTCTAAGTGTCTATTTGAAAATCTGAGCAAGTTTTTTTTTTTTTTTTTTTTCCTCTCACCGTCCTTTTAATTCTAATTCTTCTAATTCTTATCATGACTCCGCCCATTCCAGGTTTTATAAACCACACACTGTACAGGTCCACCCTTCCGAACCGGGTTGGCCGCCATTATAGGGCTGTGGCTGGGCACATGGCACTGTCGCCATTTTGGTTCTGCATTTCACATCTCTATCTAAAAGCTTCACATATCCATATAGCACTTCCGCTTTTGTTGAACAATCATCTCCTCGCACTTCTGACCATCCTACAACTTGCAATGCTCTGACCACTCTGTAGTGAGCCTGAGCAGCTTCCAATATGCCCTTATCTTCTAACACACCTCTACTTGTGGTTAGAATTTTGCTTCCACACTGAAGGCTGCAGCCTTCCCTTTGAGGGCATATCAACATACTTGTACAACCTCACACAATTATTAACATACTTTTTTCCTTCCCTTTTTTTCAACAAACCTGACTGCAGTCTCTGCCCCCTCGGGGAGGGTATGCACTTTCTTAAACACACCTAACATCATGTTCTAACAAGGTACACGTTAGTGTAGCTACTCACTCAACGCAGGGGCCCCGGCTCACCGTCGTGTGTCAGCAAAATAACAAAGTCCCTAACCTACCCGACCTCTGATCACACACCCGTTAGAGCTATTAATTAGCTCATAAACCGTGCTTCCCTCGGTACCTCAATCAGCCGGTCTCCTAGTGAGCCAATGCTATCTTCTTTCCGGTCTCTAACCCTAGACCACCTTAATTCCCTCCCCCCGTATAAAATAATAAAAACAATAGAAACAATCCGGACACGTAACCAGTGCCCAATATCCCCAGAACAGAGGATGTCAATCTGTACTATTCTCAGTCCGCAAACTTCCTCCCCAGCTTCTACAGAAGGGGGGCAGAGACTCTATATGTCACAATGAAGCCTTTTACTTTCACTTTCCACCCAAAGGTCTGACTCAGTGCCTGAGAGAATGAGGCGTGGTGATTCAGTGACACACCATAGGGAAGTGTCACTATGTATCAGTTCTGAACCATCCCAGCGATCACCGTAAAGAAAAATGAGTCTCACCACTCAGACAATCAGCCCTTAGACCCGAAAAGTATCAGAAGCTACTAACTTATTCCACACCAATGATCACAGGGAAGTCCAACACATATATAATATGCATCAACTTACCGTGATTCAGTGAGGCCGCGGTCCTCTATTGGTGTGGACAAGCGTTCGTCCTCCGTCCTCTGGTTCGGGTCCTCGGGTGTACGGTATCAGCGGGGATGGCCCCACGTTGGGCGCCAGCTGTCAGGGTCGGGCCAATCCCGCCTTACACTCTTCTCCCAGACACTCCAAATTATTTGAGCATGCGTGCACTTTGGATAAGAAAAGACAGAAGACTGAAGTTCTGTTTTATCTTAGGTTCATGCTCTTAACTTGCCGAACAGAAAAAAGAGATGAACTGTGTTTATTTCCTGATTACATAGCTTCTTATACCCATAGGGAAAGGTGTGGTCACATACATTAAAATCATTGTAATTGGTTATAGCTAAGCATATATGTCTGGCCCCCGGCTCTTGCTGATTGGTCTTCCAAAACTAGGCTTTAGTTGCTATGCCAGGGGAATTTCCAGTCACCGTTGTCTACAGTAAATTGACCACTAGTCTGGATGCTGATGCTATTCTTATCAAACATCTGCTTTTCCATCTTCTGCTTTCCATCACAAGACTTGAGTTCTGCTGACAGTTGCATGTCTGGTTAAAACTGATGTAAGGGAAAAGCTCTGTATTTCTCAACAGACAAAGTACAAAATATAGGGCAAAGGGCACATGTATACAATCATAAAGCATATAATTATTATGGACACATAATCATTACTTTGACCCTCACACATCTGCTACTCAGAACGTCCAAATTTTACTCATCCATCTTCTCGCCCTTACATGTCTCCTTGTCCCTTAATCTTACCTGATGTGGGTTTACATGCTACAGTATAGAATGTGACATTGCAAAGCCGGTATTTCTTCTGCTGATGATCATGTTGCTACTCATCTTAAAGCATTTGAAAAGAAAAATAGTAGTTGTCCTTCTACCTTCCTCTCCTCTTTATGTCCTCCTTGCTCCATGATCCAGCAGTGTTGTCGTCCCATCTCCCTCTTTATGTTCTCGTCACATCCTTGTACATCATACCGTCCCCTCAGTCTATATCTAAATGACTTCTTGTGTCTCTCAGATTTGTGATGTGGAATGGCATCATTATGCTCTGAGCCTTGAGTTTCCTACGGTGGCTCTGTATGTGGACGGAGTGACGTACGACCCTGCGCTCATGCATGACAATGGAGCTCTTACACCTCCCAAGCGCCAGGCCAGGATGATGATTGGTGGCTGCTGGACAGGTAAGGAGCGGTGGAAAACGTGTACAGAAAATGGACCAAACTGTTTACGACATAACAATAGGAGCTGACTGGAGGGTCTTAAATGGGCCCCAACTTATTCCCATGCCTCATTCTTCCCCTTATCCGGATTACTCCTCCCTTCATATCTGCTCATCGCTCTTCGGATTGGCGACCAGTTTCTCCCAGGCTCTTTAATTTTTTTGCAAAGTTTGTTGCAAGAATCTCACTGAGAGGTACCGCCCCCGAGGACAAGATTTTCACTGAGAGGTACCGCCCCTGAGGACTCAAACTGTATAAATTACATGAAGATTATACAGTCACAAGCATACATTTTTGTTTTGTTTGTTTTTGTACAGATGAGAAGATTTCGGTAAAAGTCAACGATGGTGAAACGTCAAGAACATCAGGTACAACATCACATCACCTCCTGTAAACATACATGTGAGGGATTAGACTGAACCCCCAAACTGGAAACCATTGGTCCAGTGCATAAAGTGATCATAACACAGTATATATACAACATACAATATTTTACCATTTTGTATCCACAGATCCCACTCAGACTGATGTGTCTCCATGATAACAGACAAATGTTGTGTAGTCTGATCCTGCGGCACTACTCCCATATATCTGTCTTACTATACTAACAAGTGTACATAAACATTCAGCGCAAGACAGATGGAAGAAGAAAGCAATGACTGAAGGCTTAGACTACACAGGTCTGGCTGTTGTCTGTTACCATGGAGACATATTGCATAGAAACTGTAGAACCAAAACAATCATATAGTTTTTCCTTATAAAAACCTATTGGGATTCTTTTAATTTTTTTAATTAGATACATTAAAAACAAAAAAATTGTAAGAGGAGGTGGAAGTTACCTTCTGCGGGGGTCCTAATAGTTGGTCAACTGGAGATTTAATGGACCCTTTATATGTGGATCCTGACACCCACTTGATGTATAATTTTTTTTGGAGAAGTCCCCAGCCATCTTTTGTAATCTATACCTTGTCCTCTGCTGACGTTCTATCCCTCTCCTGCACCAAGGCTCCAGTGTTGGCCGCTTCCTCCGTGGTTACGTCTCCGGCCTGTCCTTGCGGCTCGGTCCAGTGGATTCTCGGGAAGTGATTGAGTGTCTCTATGCCTGTAAGGAAGGCCTGCAATACACCGACTTTGACAGCTTGGGGAAAGGCATGAAGGTAACACTTCTGATAGGGGGTTGGTGAATGTCTTATGATGGATTATTGTATCTATACCTATAGTATATACAGGAACTGTGGGATAATCCGGGGACAATGGTGCAAACGAAATATCGAACTGAGAACATTTCATATTTGTCGTAATTTTTACTTTTAATATATGATTTATATTTTCCAGTCTCTCCATATTCCACATAGTGACATTAGAGGGTTTAGTCCATCACAGTCTCTGCACAGTGTCTGAAGTTGTAAGTCTCTGGTACAGGGTTTAATACAGGTGGTCCCCTACTTAAGAACACTCAACTTACGACCCCTCTGGATATTGGTAATTTATTGTACTTTAGTCCTAGGCTTCAATAAACAGCTGTAACAGATATCACAGGTGTCTGTAATGAAGATTTATTGTTAATCCTGGTTCTTATGACAACCCAACATTTTTAAAATCCAATTGTCACAGAGACCAAAAAAGTTCTGGCTGGGATTACAATGATAAAATATACAGTTCCGACTTACATACAAATTCAACTTAAGAACAAACCTACAGACCCTATCTTGTATGTAACCCGGGGACTGCCTGTACACTTGAAGGTTCTGACATGGTCACATTCTCATGCATACAGTCCTTAAAGTCCTTTGGAAGGGGTTGTCCACTTTCAGCAAAGAATTGATATCAATAAAGTTATACAGTTTTCCAATGTACTTTCTGTAAGAATTCCTCATGGGTTTCTAGATCTCTGCTTGCTGTCATTCTATAGGAAGCTTCATTGTTTACTTCCAGGTTGATAAACACTGGATCTGGTCATGTGATGTCACACAGGGGCACAACTTGTTATCACAGAGGGTAATCAGAGCTTTGTGATATAACAAGCCGTGCACCTGTGTCACATGACATGATATAACGAGCAGTGTATCTGTGTGACATGACATGATATTACAAGCCGTGCACCTGTGTGACATGACATGATATTACAAGCTGTGCATCTGTGTGACATCACATGACCAGGGATACTACGAGCAGTGCGCCTGTGTGACATAACATGACCAGGGATATAAGAGCTGTGCACCTGTGTAACATCACATGACCACTAGTTGTCAGCACAGCACTAAGTATATATATATATGTATATAATGAACTAACCTATAGATAGGTATAACGTGCCACATATCAGATGATAGTCCATGGTGGGATGCTCGCCAGATGAGGGGGTCCTTGCCACCCATTGTATGGGACAAGATACTTATTATTCCATTTTCCCTCAGGTTCATGTGAACCCTGCTCAATCCCAGCTGAGCCTGGAAGGGGACGACGCGCTATCCTTCAGCCGAGCTCTGCAGCATGTAGAATACCTCAACTCCTTACAGTTTCCAACACCCGGAGTAAGACCCCTAAAACTGCAGACAACAGTCAGGTGGGTGCATTGTATCATGAAAATGAATCCTATACCTTTAGCCTTTACCCCAGGGCATCTACACCCGGGCAAACAACAGCATTCATGATTAGGATTGTGGACCCCTGATAGTGTATACATAGTATAGACGACCTTCCTCCAATAGGTAAATATCTGTTACCACCACTAGGAGGCATTGTGCACGTGGCTTCTATTAAAGGGGTTTTCCCAAGAAGAAAATTCTCTCAGTGTGCTGAGACCCCACAGATCACGAAAACGAGGGGTCCTTCAGCTCCGTCAGATCAATAGAGATTAATGGAGGAGAACGGTCATGCACGGCTGTCTGCTCCATTAGTCTTACGAAGCGATGAGGGGTCCAATGGAGGTACGTGGGTCACCATTGGACCCCTCCTTTTTCGTGATCTGTGTTGGTCTCGGCACTGAGATCCCCACTGATCAGCAAGTTAGCCTAATTTTTCTTTGTGGGAAAACCCCAATAAGGTTAATGGAACATGTCTGCAGCTTCATACACATCGCCCTCTAGTGGCAGCCACGAGTCAATAGCACAGTGCTATGTTTAATGCTGCTGATTTCTCACATAGAAAGCATTGCTCATTCATATAATTTAAGATCTTAATGAGCTTCGTGTCTCTCTCCAGGTGTCTCACTGATGAAGGATGTCTCACGGTACCAGATCTAGATGGGTACCTTGTGGTTCTGCAGCCAGATGCCCCACAGGTCCAATTGGCAGGGTCCCCTCGATCAGCACACCCTGTATCTGACTTCCAGGGGCAACTGGGTGTTCCCATCTTTCCAGACCTGAGGATTACCTGCACCGTTTCTCATAATTTACCTCCTAACAAGCTGGAAAGAGCGCCAAGATCAGGTGGGTGACATGTCAAAATCCTTGACCCACTGTTGTCTTTTGACTCAATGTTGTCAGATTTCCTTCCAGATTAGCATGAAGCCTGCATGACTACATTCCCTCTGGGGTGTCCTCACACTGCTGTGAAATAATCATAGAATGATGAAATTTTCCTTATAGGACCTTAGATTTCCTCTTGTTCCTCTCTATGTCCAGATGTGCAGTCTCCAGATGGAATAGAGTGCGCCCTGGAGAGATGTGAGATTGGAGTGGTGGGGGATGATCTGAATTCTGAATATGAGAGCCTGTCCCTAGATGTCTCCTCTGCATGGCAGCGCGGTCTGGAGACAGAGAACAGCTCCAGGAGTCTGCGAGTTACAGGTAATGAATGCGCCTCCCTAACAACATCACATAATAACCAGAACTCATAAAGCATGGAAGCCCTGACCTGCATGTCTCATCCAGGTGTACAGAACGTAGCAGTGTACGAGGACATCCTCCGCAGTGTCAGCTACCGCACAGGGGCCCGGGCCACATTGTATGCACGGAAATTTCATGTATCCTGCAGTGAGATGAATGGAAGATATATCAGCAACCAGCTCTATACTGAGGTATGTACAGATTATACAGTATCCTTAGACAGAGGGGAATTTACAAAACTATAACTACTATAATACTGCCCCCTATGTACAAGAATATAACTACTATAATACTGCCCCCTATGTACAGGAATATAACTACTATAATACTGCCTCCTATGTACAGGAATATAACTACTATAATACTGCCCCCTATGTACAAGAATATAACTACTATAATACTGCCCCTATATACAAGAATATATCGACTATAATACTACCCCCTATGTACAAGAATATATCTACTATAATACTACCCCCTATGTACAGGAATATAACTACTATAATACTGCCCCCTATGTACAAGAATATATCTACTATAATACTGCCCCCTATGTACAATAATATAACTACTATAATACTGCCCCTATATACAAGAATATATCGACTATAATACTACCCCTATGTACAAGAATATAACTACTATAATACTGCTCCCTATGTACAGGAATATAACTACTATAATACTGCCCCCTATGTACCGGAATATAACTACTATAATAATGCCCCCTATGTACAAGAATATAACTACTATAATACTGCCCCCTATGTACAAGAATATAACTACTATAATATTGCCCCCTTTGTACAATAATATAACTACTATAATACTACCCCCTATGTACAGGAATATAACTACTATAATACTACCCCCTATGTACAGGAATAAAACTACTATAATACTACCCCCTATGTACAGGAATATAACTACTATAATACTGCCCCCTATGTACAAGAATATATCTACTATAATACTGCCCCCTATGTACAATAATATAACTACTATAATACTGCCCCCTATGTACAATAATATAACTACTATAATACTGCCCCCTATGTACAAGAATATAACTACTATAATACTGCCCCTATGTACAGAAATATAACTACTATAATACTGCCCACTATGTACAAGAATATAACTACTATAATACTGCCCCCTATGTACAAGAATATAACTACTATAATAATGCCCCCTATGTACAAGAATATAACTACTATAATACTGCCCCCCTATGTACAAGAATATAACTACTATAATACTGCCTCCTATGTACAAGAATATAACTACTATAATACTGCCCCCTATGTACAAGAATATAACTACTATAATACTGCCCCCTATGTACAAGAATTTAACTACGATAATACTGCCCCTATGTACAGGAATATAACTACTATAATACTGTCCCCTATGTACAAGAATATAACTACTATAATACTGCCCCCTATGTACAGGAATATAACTACTATAATACTGCCCACTATATACAAGAATATAACTACTATAATACTGCCCCCTATGTACAAGAATATAACTACTATAATACTGCCCCCTATGTACAAGAATATAACTACTATAATACTGCCCCCTATGCACAAGAATATAACTACTATAATACTGCCCCCCTATGTACAAGAATATAACTACTATAATACTGCCCCCTATGTACAGGAATATAACTACTATAATACTGTCCCCTATGTACAGGAATATAACTACTATAATACTGCCCCCTATGTACAGGAATATAACTACTATAATACTGCCCCCTATGTACAAGAATATAACTACTATAATACTGCCCCCTATGTACAAGAATATAACTACTATAATACTGCCCCCTATGTACAAGAATATAACTACTATAACACTGCCCCCTATGTACAAGAATATAACTACTATAATACTGCTCCCTATGTACAGGAATATAACTACTATAATACTGCCCCCTATGTACAAGAATATAACTACTATAACACTGCCCCCTATTTACAAGAATATAACTACTATAATACTGGCCCCTATGTACAAGAATATAACTACTATAATACTGCCCCCTATGTACAAGAATATAACTACTATAACACTGCCCCCTATGTACAAGAATATAACTACTATAATACTGCCCCCTATGTACAGGAATATAACTACTATAATACTGCCCCCTATGTACAAGAATATAACTACTATAATACTGCCCCCTATGTACAAGAATATAACTACTATAATACTGCCCCTATGTACAAGAATATAACTACTATAATACTGCCCCCTATGTACAAGAATATAACTACTATAATACTGCCCCTATGTACAAGAATATAACTACTATAACAATGCCCCCTATGTACAAGAATATAACTACTATAATACTGCCCCCTATGTACAGGAATATAACTACTATAATACTGCCCCAATGTACAAGAATATAACTACTATAATACTGCCCCCAATGTACAAGAATATAACTACTATAATACTGCCCCCTACGTACAAGAATGTAACTACTATAATACTGCCCCCTATGTACAGGAATATAACTACTATAATACTGCTCCCTATGTACAGGAATATAACTAATATAATACTGCTCCCTATGTACAAGAATATAACTACTATAATACTGCCCCCTATGTACAGGAATATAACTACTATAATACTGCTCCCTATGTACAGGAATATAACTACTATAATACTGCCCCCTACGTACAAGAATGTAACTACTATAATACTGCCCCCTATGTACAGGAATATAACTACTATAATACTGCTCCCTATGTACAGGAATATAACTACTATAATACTGCCCCCTATGTACAAGAGTATAACTACTATAATACTGCCCCCTATGTACAAGAATATAACTACTATAATACTGCCCCCTATGTACAGGAATATAACTACTATAATACTGCTCACTATGTACAAGAATATAACTACTATAATACTGCCCCCTATGTACAAGAATATAACTACTATAACACTGCCCCCTATGTACAAGAATATAACTACTATAATACTGCCCCCTATGTACAAGAATATAACTACTATAATACTGCCCCCTATGTACAAGAATATAACTACTATAATACTGCCCCTATGTACAAGAATATAACTACTATAATACTGCCCCCTATGTACAAGAATATAACTACTATAACACTGCCCCCTATGTACAAGAATATAACTACTATAATACTGCCCCCTATGTACAGGAATATAACTACTATAATACTGCCCCAATGTACAAGAATATAACTACTATAATACTGCCCCCAATGTACAAGAATATAACTACTATAATACTGCCCCCTACGTACAAGAATGTAACTACTATAATACTGCCCCCTATGTACAGGAATATAACTACTATAATACTGCTCCCTATGTACAGGAATATAACTAATATAATACTGCTCCCTATGTACAAGAATATAACTACTATAATACTGCCCCCTATGTACAGGAATATAACTACTATAATACTGCTCCCTATGTACAGGAATATAACTACTATAATACTGCCCCCTACGTACAAGAATGTAACTACTATAATACTGCCCCCTATGTACAGGAATATAACTACTATAATACTGCTCCCTATGTACAGGAATATAACTACTATAATACTGCCCCCTATGTACAAGAGTATAACTACTATAATACTGCCCCCTATGTACAAGAGTATAACTACTATAATACTGCCCCCTATGTACAAGAGTATAACTACTATAATACTGCCCCCTACGTACAAGAATGTAACTACTATAATACTGCCCCCTATGTACAGGAATATAACTACTATAATACTGCCCCCTATGTACAAGAATATAACTACTATAATACTGCCCCCTATGTACAAGAGTATAACTACTATAATACTGCCCCCTATGTACAAGAATATAACTACTATAATACTGCCCCCTATGTACAGGAATATAACTACTATAATACTGCCCCTATGTACAAGAATATAACTACTATAATACTGCCCCCTATGTACAGGAATATAACTACTATAATACTGCCCCCTATGTACAAGAATATAACTACTATAATACTGCCCCCTATGTACAAGAATATAACTACTATAATACTGCCCCCTATGTACAATATTATAGCCGCTTTATTACACCAATGCCTGTAGAGCTGTTACTTTCTCACACAGATCAGCCTCTTATGTCTGTACGGCTATTATCATTGTGCTGCGGTATTATATTGTACCACATCCCATTACATGTAATATATCCTCAGTAAGGAGATTTATACAGGAGGGCTGTCGCCATATAATACTGTAAGGGACATTGCTGTATAGCGGATTCTGCAATGTGATATAATATTGGCTCCCTGCTTCTTCAGATCACTCAGAAAACAGGGCTCATGTATCCTTCAGGTCAAGTGTAGAAGATGATCCCAGAATAATGTTGTCTTAAAGGGATCTCAAAATCTGCCTCTTCATATTTAGACAATACCATCCACTAGTAGTTAAAGGAGATGTTTTAGAAGGTGCGACCATCCAGACTGCAGCCAATGTTAAAGGAAACCTACCACCACAGAAGTACCTATTACCCCGGTGGCAGGTTCCTCTAATGTATATAGATGTATAATTCTTTTGTGGCCCTGAAATTTTAATTCCCCCAATATGCAAATTTCCTAAAGCGGCTACTGGGGCGCGGAGTAGCCAGAGCTGAGGCTACACAGAAGCTGCACGCACTTGTCTGCGGAGGTGGGTTCTGCGCATGCGCAGTAGCTCCGGCTTCAAAGTCGAGACTGCATAGCCGGCGCTCTGTGCATGCGCAGAAACCAGTTTGCAGACGACTGTGTGAAGCTCCTGGTTAGTAGCAGCAGGACTGTAATATATGGATTTATATTCCAGGATTATCGCTTCTCCAACTGCACTGGGGACATGTCCTCACACTGCTATGCTCTGTGCAGCCAGTGTTAGGAATTGTCCTTTAAGAGATATGTAATCAGACCTCTGTAGAGCTAAGAGCACAGCAGTGTGAGGACACGCTTGGGAGAAGTAACTACAATCCTGGAATATAATTGCATATTCACAATCCGGCTGCTGCTACTCCCAACATTTTGCTATATGTACTGTATGTATAGTGTGTGTATATATATATATGTTCTCATTGAATCTCTCCCCATAGGTTGACGTGTTACATGGGATTCACGCCGTGTCGCCCAGTCACCTCCTATCCGCTCAGCAGTTTATCCACAATGCACACCAGGCCCCAGCCGAGTTATCCGGACACGCACTGGTCAGCGCCAATCGCAGTTCAGGTCGGTGGAATTGCACACATGATCTACACCCACTGGTGACCATCACCCACCCACAATAATCTCTCCCTCCTCACAGTGTTCCCTGGCGTTGCGATGGTCATTATCGTGGTCTGTGTCGGTTTCTTGGCCCTGATTGTTACACTGGGGCTTTCGAGGATACACAACGTGAGGCAAAGAGGCTCCGAGGGGGCGGAGCTAGAGGCAGCCAATCAACGTGACCCATTCTGGGAGGACTCTGCAATGACTATAACTGTGAACCCAATGGAGGTGAGTAGATGCACATCAATATGACATAGTCAGGAAACATAGTACAGAAAGTTTTGCCTTTTTTTCAGGATCTCTACTTGCTGACAGTGAATGGAGATTGTATAGTTTACAATTAGAGGCTGAGAACCTCCACTGCCCTCCACGCGGTAACATGTTGCGATTTGGTTGCGTTTTCAAACATGTGGAATTTTATTAACACAAATTGTTTTGGAATTGTGTTTTGGAAACAAAAATTTTAACGGTAATGTAATTAGGCAAATCACCTCTCCTCAGCTGTAGGAATGAAAACGCAACCAAAACGCAATGTCTGACAACGTGGAGGGCTGTGGAGGGCTGTGGAGGGCTATGGAGGGCTATGGAGGTTCTTTATCTGTAAGGGCGCGTTCACACGTTGCGTTTTGACCTGCATTTAAAACGCATATACAACAGCTGAGGAGGGGTGATTTGCCTAATTACATCACTGTTAACATTTCCGTTTACAAAATGCATCGTAAACTCGATGTTAATGCATGCGTTAACATTGTGTTAACAAACATAAACGGTAATGTAATTAGGCAAATGACCTCTCATCAGCTGTTGCGATGCGTTTCAAACGCAATGAAAACGCAACCAAAACGCAACGTGTGAATGCGCCCTAAGGGTGATGCCACACATGGCATTTTTATTCAGTTTTTGGTCCATTTTTAGTCCGTTTTTCCCAATTCTCTTAATAGATAAACAGGTTGTAAGCAGCCAAATGCACGGTAAACTGCCAAAAACGGACTGAAGACTGTTTAAGGGCGCTGTCCCACGTTGCGTTTGCAAACGCAGACGCAGACAAAACCGCGCCCACCGAGGCGGTCCGCGGTCCGATCGCATCGGCGTTTCTATGGAAACGCCTGCGATCGGGTACGAGCCGCCGGTGTTTTGCATTAAATTAATGCCTGCCCCGGGCACGGTTTTGGCTGCGTTTGCAAACGCAATGTGGGGCAGCGCCCTAAAACATGCCAGTATAGTTTAGGGTGATGCCACACATGGCGTTTTAAACCCGTCTTTGGTCTGTTTTTAAGCTTGCGTTTTTGAGAACGCATCCGTTTTTGATGCGTTTCAATTAAGATAATTGGTAAAACCTGTCAAAAACGGATGCGGTTTCCAAAAACGCGAATGCGTTTTTTAACAGACTGCTTGAAAATGGACTAAAAACGGGTTCAAAACGCCACGTGTGGCATCACTCTAAGGCCGGCGCCACACGTGGCGCTTTGTCTGCGCTTGCAAACGCAGACAAAGTCGCGCCCACCGGGGCGGGCCTAGGCCCGATTGCATCGGTGTTTCTATGGAAACGCCTGCGATCGGGAACTAGCCGCCGGTGTTTCGCGTTAAATTAATGGGCGCGACTTTGTCTGCGTTTGCAAGCGCAGACAAAGCGCTACGTGTGGCGCCGGCCTTAGAGTGATGCCACACGTGGCGTTTTGAACCCATTTTTAGTCCGTTTTTTATTGTTTATTTAATAAAAAGTGATTACATTTTCCATCATACTTTCTGTATCAATTCCTCTTGGTTTACTGTATCTCTGCTTGCTGTCACTCTATAGAAAGTTTAATTGTTTCCTTCCAGTGGACAGAAATCCGACCATGGTCACACAGGTGCACGGCTCGTTATATCACAGAGAGTAATCAGAGTTGTGGGTTATAACGAGCCGTGCACCTGTGTGACCATGGTCAGATTTCTGACTACTGGAAGTAACATAGAAGCTTTCTGTAGAAGAACAGCAAGCAGAGATCTAGAAAACTGTGAGGAATTGATACAGAAAGTAAATTGGAAATGTGTATAACTTTTCATTATACAAACAATAACATTAATTTACCGAAATGGGAACAGCCCTGTAACCATACTTGAGGTAAAACCTCTTGTGTGTGCTGAATGCTAATAGCTCTAGCTTCAGCTGTGTGATAGCAATCACTATGCATCCTATGACTAGGCCAGGACTTGCCTGTGTAATGCGGCTGCACACAGGGGTCTGTATTATGCTCACGTGTGAATTGTCATGTGCAGTGTTGTCATGGAGACCATACGTCGATCCAGTCGACCAAATAAACCAATATTCACACGTATTCGCCTCTCTTCGTGCTGGGAATATTGATGATGATGTTCATTTCACTCCAAAAAACAATCTGCACACAACATTGCACCTGAGGGCGCGTTCACACGTTCCGCTAGCGCCGCGTTCCTAACGCGACGCTAGCGCACAGGGGGCGGAGTTTGGGGCGATCGCATATGCGCTTCCAGAGAAACGCATGCGACCGGGTTATTAATCGCATGCGTTTCCTGGGAAACGCATATGCGATCGACCCGAGCCCCGCCCACTGTGCGCTAGCGTTGCGTTATGAATTCGACGATAGCGGAACGTGTGAATGCGCCCTGAGAAAAACTCAACAGAAGACGTGTTGACATGGAAACCTTTGAGTAGTGCAGCCGCTAGCGCACAGTGGGCGAAGCTCGGGCCGATCGAATATTAATAACCCAATCGCATGCGTTTCTCTGGAAACGCATATGCGATCGCCCCAAATTCCGCCCCCTGTGCGCTAGCATCGCGTTATGAACGTGGCGCTAGCGGAACGTGTGAACGCGCCCTCAGGCCTTGGGCCTGTAACTTTCCCGGGTCATATCTCCGCATAGAAGGGAGATAATTACAAGCGGTTTTCACATTTTTATTAGGGTGATGCCGCACCTGGCGTTTTAAACCCGTTTTTCGTCTGTTTTTAGGCAGTCCGTTGACAGGTTTTACCAATTATCTTAATTAAAACTGGTCAAAAACTGATGCGTTTTCAAAAAACATACGTGTTTTTCAAAAACGGATACGTTTTTTAACGGTCTGCTTAAAAACGGACCAAAAATACGGGTTCAAAGCGCCACGTGTGGCATCACCCTTACATGTTCTTAGGCCCTGTTTCTTTTCCATTCCTCTCTCTTTAGTCTTTGCAGTCTCGCGGTCTGGTCCCGGCACAGAAATCATCCGCCTCAGAGAAAGAGGAGCCAGAAGAGGAGTCGCGTTGAGAGACGTCTCTTTTACCAGCCGTGCATCTGTGTACTTCTCGCTTATGTGTCATCCCCACCATTGTCTGGTGTGTATGCCACATCCTGACACGACTGTGCGGCGCGTGCCACGTGTGACTGCGCTCTAGTGCTACTCCTCCCACACTCTAATGAGTGCAACACATAGACACTCAGCCTGGGACACGTCCCACCGACGTCTCCTCTCTATGGAGTGTGTGTCACAGCCTGGCTGTCTCTCTGAGAGCGCCACCCACCCCGACACTGGCTGGGTTGTGTATTACGTCCACAATGTCTGTCATTCCGGACGCCTCGCCCTCTCCCGCACCTCCCTACGTTTATGTCATCATTTCTCAGGGGAAAACTCGCCGCCTCCTCTCCTCCATTCCGTGTTTGTAACCGTCTCATGTGATGTTTTTTACATTATGTCCCTGAGAGGCTGCTACCGATTCCCTTCTGGTCAAATAGGCCCCGCCCCTCCGACTCGTTTTCTGGGGGTTCAGCTTCACTTTAACCACAAAGACTCAAATACTGAGAGTGACACCTCAATGGAGGAAAAGTCCACAGAAATGGCTGATAACCCATAGATGGTCCAAAGCCGCTCATCTCCCCCCACCCCATCATGTTTTTTTTTCATCCAGACGTCTCCTTTTGTTCCTATTTAAAGTGTTACCCCCTCCCTGTCTACCCCAACCTCCACCTCGTTCACGTCTCTGCCCCTGTGACGGGGGTGTTCGGATAATGGGGGTCACGACAATGAATGAAATAACACTGATTTCTGGTATAAATATATATAAAACTATATATAAAAAATATATAGAAAACACAATGGCTCCAAATGGTTTTATTAATGGGCATCATGACTGTATGTACATACATCTTGTATTATATTCCAGAGCTGCACTCACTATTCTGCTGCTGGTGCAGTCACTGTGGACATACACTCACCGGCCACTTTATTAGGTACACCATGCTAGTAACGGGTTGGACCCCCTTTTGCCTTCAGAACTGCCTCAATTCTTCATGGCATAGATTCAACAAGGTGCAGGAAGCTCCTCAGAGATTTTGGTCCATATTGACATGATGGCATCACACAGTTGCCGCAGATTTGTCGGCTGCACATCCATGATGCGAATCTCCCGTTCCACCACATCCCAAAGATGCTCTATTGGATTGAGATCTGGTGACTGTGGAGGCCATTTGTGTCCAGTGACCTCATTGTCATGTTCAAGAAACCAGTCTGAGATGATTCCAGCTTTATGACATGGCGCATTATCCTGCTGAAAGTAGCCATCAGATGTTACAGGGTACATTGTGCTCATAAAGGGATGGACATGGTCAGCAACAATACTCAGGTAGGAAAATATTCCCCACACCATGACACCACCACCACCAGCCTGAGCCGCTGATACAAGGCAGGATGGATCCATGCTTTCATGTTGTTGACGCCAAATTCTGACCCTACCATCCGAATGTCGCAGCAGAAATCGAGACTCATCAGACCAGGCAACGTTTTTCCAATCTTCTACTGTCCAATTTCGATGAGCTTGTGCAAATTGTAGCCTCAGTTTCCTGTTCTTAGCTGAAAGGAGTGGCACCCGGTGTGGTCTTCTGCTGCTGTAGCCCATCTGCCTCAAAGTTCGACGTACTGTGCGTTCAGAGATGCTCTTCTGCCTACCTTGGTGGTAACGGGTGGCGATTTGAGTCACTGTTGCCTTTCTATCAGCTCGAACCAGTCTGCCCATTCTCCTCTGACCTCTGGCATCAACAAGGCATTTCCGCCCACAGAACTGCCGCTCACTGGATGTTTTTTCTTTTTCGGACCATTCTCTGTAAACCCTAGAGATGGTTGTGCGTGAAAATCCCAGTAGATCAGCAGTTTCTGAAATACTCAGACCGGCCCTTCTGGCACCAACAACCATGCCACGTTCAAAGGCCTCAAATCACCTTTCTTCCCCATACTGATGCTCGGGAGAACTGCAGGAGATTGTCTTGACCATGTCTACATGCCTAAATGCACTGAGTTGCCGCCATGTGATTGGCTGATTAGAAATTAAGTGTTAACGAGCAGTTGGACCGGTGTACCTAATAAAGTGGCCGGTGAGTGTATATACTACAGAGCTGCACTCACTGTCCTGCTGCTGGTGCAGTCACTGTGTACATGCATGACATTACTTATCCTGTACTGATCCTGAGTTACATCCTGTATTATACTCCAGAGCTGCACTCACTATTCTGCTGGTGCAGTCACTGTGTACATACATGACATTACTTATCCTGTATTATACTCCAGAGCTGCACTCACTATTCTACTGGTGCAGTCCCTGTGTACATACATGACATTACTTATCCTGTACTGATCCTGAGTTACATCCTGTATTATACCCCAGAGCTGCACTCACTATTCTACTGGTGCAGTCCCTGTGTACATACATGACATTACTTATCCTGTACTGATCCTGAGTTACATCCTGTATTATACCCCAGAGCTGCACTCACTATTCTGCTGCTGGTGCAGTCACTGTGTACATACATGACATTACTTATCCTGTACTGATCCTGAGTTACATCCTGTATTATACCCCAGAGCTGCACTCACTATTCTGCTGCTGGTGCAGTCACTGTGTACATACATGACATTACTTATCCTGTACTGATCCTGAGTTACATCCTGTATTATACCCCAGAGCTGCACTCACTATTCTGCTGCTGGTGCAGTCACTGTGTACATACATGACATTACTTATCCTGTACTGATCCTAAGTTACATCCTGTATTATACTCCAGAGCTGCACTCACTATTCTGCTGCTGGTGCAGTCACTGTGTACATACATGACATTACTTATCATGTACTGATCCCCAGTTACATCCTGTATTATACCCCAGAGCTGCACTCACTATTCTGCTGGTAATGTACATTACTATACAGATTGCTCTTCTCCTTGCATCCTCCATCTCATCTGCACACAGAATATCCCCTGCAGACCTGGCTCTAGTATTACTGAGTGGTCAGACTCCCAGCAATCACTCTGTTCCTTCCTGCACTGAAGGACAAATTGATGCACTGCTGCCCCCTGCTGGTCAGAAAATTATAGCATCCCTGGCAGTTCAGGTAATATTACCATTCATGTAATGGCCTGTAATGCCCAATCAGAGCTCAGCTTTCATGCTCTCTGCTCTGACAAAATGAAAGATGTGCTTTGACTATGGGTAATATTTTCTTTAATGTTATTTCATGAATTACCCTTATATGTGAAAAGCAGAAAATGTTACTTCAGAAACGATACCAGACATCCACCGCTCAACTATCTATATATTGTTATCCTGGGACTAAATATAACCTCTACACTGTTACTAAATAAAACCCACCATTCACAGAGCAATCTTACCAAAATAATACCGCCACACCGTGACTACTATCGTAATACTGAAACCTATGCAGTCCCGTATTACCAGGACAAAATATTACCTCCGTACAGGATATAGCAAGTAGCACCTGCATCCGGGTGATGGAGGGGCCTTGCTGGGTCCATGCTGCGCACTTGGAAGCAGGAAAAAGATTTCCAAATTTCAACGCTAATAACCTTTTCCATTTACCTTACAAGTTGCAAAATGGTAAAAAAAAAAGTGACTTTTTTGGTAGGCATTTTCTGTTACAGGGTTAACCACCAGGAATAACGGCTTTCAAATTTTGATAGAAGTAGAATTTTGGGACGCAGCGATACCCAACATCTTTATAAGTTTATGGTTTTTCTTTAGATTGCATAATATACTAACTTTTACGTTTAAAAAAAGGAGAATTATTCTCACCGTTAATTCGGTTTCCATTAGTCCACCATGACGGCCCCAACTGGAGGATGACCCTTGACCTCTGTAGGGACAGGAAGCAGAGAGGTTAAATACCCCACCCCGGCATCCGTACACCAGTGGCTTCCAAATAACTACACCGGCCTTGGATGCAACCCATTTATTGTATGTTATCAATGCACACAGAACAAATAGGCAATTTCAACTTTTTTCAAATTACAGGGTGGGAAATATATATGGGCCGTCATGGTGGACTAATGGAAACCGAATTAACGGTGAGAATAATTCTCCTTTTCCATAGCGTCCCCCATGACGGCCCCAACTGGAGATGTACCAGATAAATAATTAGGGTGGGACAACAGCTTGTAAGACCTTCCTTCCGAAGGACTGGTCTCTAGCACTTTGAACATCTAGCCTATAGTGTTTGGCAAAAGTTAGGTGAGTAGACCAGGTAGCTGCTCTACATATGTCCTCTAACGAGGCGCCCCGTTTTTCCGCCCAGGAGGCTGCCACTCCTCGGGTCGAGTGGGCCCTAACAGTCCCTGAAATGTCCAGGTTGTTGGCATCATAAGCTTCTTTGATGACTGTTCTTATCCACCTGGCGATGGATGCCTTTGAAGCTTTTCTGCCCTTGCACTTTCCTCTAAATTGTAGGAGAATGTTGTTGTCTTTTCTCCAGGATTTGGTAACTTCAAGATAATGTAGCAGGTATCTTCTGACATCTAGCGTATGCCACTCCTGTTCTTTGGGATGTTTTGGATTCTGACAGAAGGAAGGCAGAATAATCTCTTGGTTACGATGAAAAGATGAAGCTACTTTGGGAGTAAAGGCTTTATCTAACATTAGTACAATCTTATCTTCACATATTTTAAGATAAGGTTCTTTAATAGACAAACTCTGGATCTCACCCAAACGCCTAGCTGTTGTTATGGCTATGAGAAAGGTGAGTTTTAGCGTTAATTCTCTAAGCTTGACCGACTCCAGAGGTTCAAACGGTATTTTTGTGAGATAATCCAGTACTAATGAAAGATCCCAGTTGGGGATATTCTGTTTTATTTGAGGTCTTAGTCTAGCCGTAGCTTTGACAAACCTTTGGATCCATCTATTTTCGGCTAATGGGGTGTCGAAAAAGGCACTGAGGGCTGAAATCTGGACTTTTAAGGAATTCGTCTTAAGGCCCTTGTCAAACCCTGCTTGCAGGAAGTCGAGCACCTGTGAGACATTAGGGGACATTTGGTTAGGAGGAGTCCTGCCACAAAAAGACACAAATCTTCCCCATATCCTGGCATAGATTTTGTGGGTAACTGGTTTGCGGCTCGCTTTGAGTGTGGAAATTACCTTGTTTGATAGTCCCCTGGATATCAGCAATCGCCTTTCAGGATCCAAGCCGAGAGCCGGAGAGCCTGTGGATCTGGATGGTAAACTGGACCCTGGAACAGAAGGTTGTTTAGAGGTTCCAGCATGACAGGTCCTTCCAATGCCATCTTTCCTAGCCATGGAAACCAGTTCCTCTTTGGCCACCAGGGAACAATGAGTATAACCTTTGCTTGGTCCTCTCTGATCTTCTGAATCACTCTCGCTATGAGAGGTATAGGAGGAAATGCGTACATTAGAGGTCCGCTCCAGGACTGGCTGAAGGCATCCCTTTGGCAAACCGGAGTATTTGGATCCAGAGAGAAGAAATGAGGAACTTTTGTATTTTTGCTGGTGGCAAAAAGATCTGTCACTGGTTGTCCCCATTTTTGTATGAGACTTGAAAAGATGTTCTCGTTTAGACACCACTCGTTGTGGTCTATCGTCTGACGACTGAGATAGTCCGCTACTTGATTCAATTCTCCTTTTAGATGGGTGGCTGAAAGAGAGCGGATGTTGGTTTCTGCCCAGATGAATATCTTGTCTGAAAGACTGAGAAGATCGGGGTTCCTGGTACCCCCTGATGACGGAGATAAGCCACCGTGGTGGTGTTGTCTGAATAAATTTTTACATGTTTTCCCCTCAGGCTTTGAGCACTTGCTCTTAAAGTCTCTAGTACAGCTCTCAGTTCTCGGAAGTTCGAGGAACGGGATCTGGTCGAGGACGGCCAAAGACCTTGAACGGGAAGGCCTGCTATGTCCGCTCCCCATCCTGACTGACTTGCGTCCGTCCGGATATTTATCACTGGCCAGGGATGCCATGATATCCCTCTTCCCAGGTTGGAAGTATCTATCCACCACTCCAGGGATTGCTTGACAGCTTCTGGAATCTGGACCTTTTGATTTAGATGTTGGGGATCTTTGTCCCAGGAGGCCAATATCCAACTTTGAAGGACTCTGGTGTGACTCTGGCTCCACTGTACACTCTGTATGGAAGATGTCATAAGGCCCAGTATCCTCATGGCTTCCCTTATCGTGCAATGACTTCTTTTTTGAAACAATATGACATGTTGCATTAGTCTTGTTGCTTTCTCTGGCGGTAAGAAGGACATCTGCTGGATCGAATCTAATAACGTTCCTAGAAACACAACCTCTGTACTTGGGTTTAGTTTGGACTTTTCCAGGTTTATTATCCATCCTAACTGATGTAGGATCCTCATTGTGAAATCTCGGTGGTGTATAAGCTCTTGTTTCGAACTGGCCACCAGTAACAGATCGTCCAGGTAGGGGATGACTAGAATCCCTTTCCGCCTCAAGAAAGCTATCACCTCGATCATGATCTTTGTGAATGTCCTGGGGGCCGAAGAAATCCCAAAAGGCAGCGCCTTGTACTGATAGTGGGCCTCTTCTCCCCAAGGTGATCGTACTGCGAATCTGAGGAATTTTTGAGATTTTTGATGTATTGGCACATGGTAATATGCGTCCTTCAGATCTATCGTACACATAGACGCTCCTGGTTGGATCAGAACTGCTGCCGAGCTCACTGTTTCCATCTTGAACTTTCGATATCGTATGTACCTGTTCAGATTCTTCAGGTTGCATATCATCCTGAAAGAGCCATTCGGTTTTTTTATCAAGAAGAGGGGAGAGTAGTGTCCTTCTTTTAACTGTGTCTGAGGTACCGGGATGATGACATCCAACTGAATGAGTTTTTGTATCTCTGACCACAGCGAGTTTGAGAGGTTTCCTGAGGGCTGCTCTGTCAAAACAAATTTTCTGGGGGAAGAGAGGTTAGTTCTAGATGGTAACCTTCCCGAAGAATACTTAGTATCCAGGGATTTGATGTTATCTGAGTCCACTGGAAGTGGAACTTCAATAGTCTTCCCCCCACCCTGGCGTCATTGTTTTCTAAACGCTGGGGCCGAGTTGCTGGCACTGAGAAGGAAGCCCCTTCCTCTCCCTCCTTTAGGGTAGCTCCACCTGCCCTGTTTGCCTTTCCCTCTAAAGGGCTGTTTTCTGTCCTTAGAGTCTCGAAAGGGCTGCTTTCTTTGGTTACTTCTGGATTCCGGAAACCCTTTCTTTCTGTCTGCCGCTTTTTCCAACAGCGTGTCAAGTTCGGAACCGAATAGGTATTCCCCTTCAAATGGAATACCACATAATTTTGACTTCGATCTGAAATCACCAGTCCACTGGCGAAGCCAAAGTGATCTTCTAACTGAATTTGATAGTGCCCCTTCCTTGGCACTTATTCTAACTCCTTCCGCTGAGGCATCTGCGATGAAGGCGGTGGCTGCTCTCAACGTTGAAAATGTACTCAATAGCATCTCCCTAGGAGTACCATCTCTAACATGACCCTCCAGTTCGGTAATCCAATGAAAGAGAGTCCGTGCCATGGATGTTGTGGCAATATTTGATTTTAGATTTAACATGGCACACTCCCATGTCTTCTTTAGAAGGCTGTCCGCCTTTCTATCCAGGGGATCTCTTAACTGGATTGCATCCTCAAACGGGAGGTCCGTCTTCTTGGTCATTTTTGTGACCTGGATGTCTACTTTAGGGGTAGCGTTCCAAATTTTGGCTTCTGTTTCATCAAAGGACAGACGACTTTTAAATTCTCTAGATATGGAGATTTTGTTCTCCGGTTCTCTCCATTCTTCTAGTATTAGTTCCTTAAGAGTGTCATTTATGGGAAACACTCGCCTCTTCTTAACTTTAAGAAGTCCGAATAATTCATCCTGAATAGATTTGGTCTCTTCTATTTCCTCAATTTTGAGGGTATCCCTCATAGCTTTTAGTAAGGGTTCCAGATCTTCGGATGCTAACAAATATCTCGACTCCATCTTACTGGCTGAATTTGAGGGACCTGGCTCCATATCCGTAGACTCCTTGGTCCCTTCTGAGTCTGATGTATAATCCGACATGGATTCTATAACTCTTTGTTTTTTATGTGGAGGCTCCTGAGGTATGAAAGCTGTTATGGATGATGCTATAGATGTTTTAACTTCTTCTCTGATAAAGCTACGCATTTCATCCACAAATGAGGTTCCCTCTTCTCTGAGTAGATTATCTACGCAGGTTTTACAGACCGGCTTTTTATAGTCCGTAGGGAGTTTCTCTAAGCACATATTACACTTTTTGGAAGTGGTTTTCTTTGTGCCGGACTGATCTTTAGCTCTCCCTTTATCCTTCTCCTTTTCCCTGGGCTCCTGCCAAGGAGAAGGAGAGGTAATTAGTCCGTAACCGACACCTCATGTGAAAATATAGGGACATGTGGGTGACCCACCACCCTATCCCCGGTTGACCCTACTTACAGGGTTCAAGGATATGAGGTGCAGACTTGAAGCCTCCATGCCATGTGTCTCCATATTCCCAATTGTGGGACCACTGATATCAGCAAGCCTAAACATTTATAGAAATGTGAGATAGACTGTGACATTTAATCAAGTGGAATATAACAAGGGAGTACCTGAGGTATCTTGAGGGTTACACAGCACAAGCCCCTAAGAAAGATATACACATGTCTATATAGACCTGAATTGTATATAACACATATGACACATATGAGGCAACCATACAGCATGTTAACCGACCTTGTTGGCTGGAAAATGCTCAGAATAGCGTCCGATTCTAGCGACTACTCTCGTCAGGACCAGAGTGCGACTATTAGACCTCAGATCAACGTGAATACCTGCTTTTTCAAGCTTACCGCTCCACGCTCCTGCTTCCGGGTCGCGCCATCGTGACGTCACATCCGGTCCCGTCATTTCCGGCGGAAGTCGTCACCAGAGTCGGACGGCGGCCGGCCCACGTGACCTCCGCGATGGACACGCTCCGGGTGTCCTTAGCTGCGCAGAGCCGCGGGCAGAGCCGGAGAAGAAGGCATCTCTGTCTTGTGGCAGAGGAAAGGACCGAAGTCCGATCGAGGCCGAGACTGCCTTAGGGTAAGGGACGATTCCCTGCGCCACACTGGTCCCCCCTCACCGTCCCAACTACTGGGGATGAGGAGAGACTTCTCTCTACTCCCTGCCCTGTGTAGGGACAGGAAGCCACTGGTGTACGGATGCCGGGGTGGGGTATTTAACCTCTCTGCTTCCTGTCCCTACAGAGGTCAAGGGTCATCCTCCAGTTGGGGCCGTCATGGGGGACGCTATGGAAAAAAATTATAATTTTTTTTAGACCCCCCCCCCCCCTTAAGGTACTTTAACCCTAGGGCAGTGACGGCGAACCTTTTAGAAGCCGAGTGCCCAAACTGCAACCCAAACCCCCCCTTATTTATTGTGAGGTGCCAACCAAAAATTAAATCGGTAACTTATTGCTCCCTGTTCTTCAACAAGGTTCGATCATATTGGCCTCCTGAGGACAAGATGGGAAATGTGCATCATTTTAGCTTCTTTCCAGTGTCCCTCTGCACACAGAGAATTGTGGGGCCAGCAGAAGGTCGTTCAAAGATAATTCGGCCCCGTCTACTCATTCTCCCTCTTCCTACAGTCCCAAGCAGCGAAGTAAGTATCCCACAGAAGTGCCCACAGAAAGAGCTCTGAGTGACACCTCTGGCACCCGTGCCATAGGTTCGCCACCACTGCCCTAGGGGGTCTGATCTACAACTGAATGTGGCATTTTTACACATGATCTTGTGCAATGTGCCACATTGTAACAGATCTTCAGAAATGACAATGCCTGGAGTCTCACATAAACTCCAAGCGGTCACAGCAATGGGTCTTTGCTCTCCAATGCCATGATAATGAGCGGTCTGCATAAAAAGGGATCAGCTGGTTAACCCCCTCCATAACTTCTTGCTACAAACCAACGTGCGGGGCCCCTGTAACGACAATGGCTCGTGCGGCGGCCCAGTTAATTTAGATGAGCAGCACAATCTTGGAGTAAAATTTCTGCAGCAAAATCTGTCTGGTGTGAACAGACCATTCCTAGAGTAAAAATGTTAAATTCAGGTTTTTTATCGGAAACATTTACAGCAACTACAAATAAATGGTTTAATATTCGACAAAGAAAATATAAACACAACAAACAGGTAGAAGCAGCAGCAGCATCTTGTGTCTTCACACTACGCCCCAGACTTCTTCAAAGGCTGTGCAGACCTTGGCGCAGGTCAGGGCTGCCGACAGTGGATACTGACTGATGGATACACAGCGCTCTGTATAATCTACATTGACCTGCAAGGAGAAAAATATCTGGCATAAGCAACAACTCAATGCAGAGAGCACAGAGCACAGCAGTGTGAGGACACACTCCCAGTGCACTTGGAGAAGCTACATTCCTGGAATATAAATGCATATATCACAGTCCTGCTGCTTCTAACAACACACACAAAGGTCTGATTACACATCTCTCCAGGCACAATACATAACACTGTCAATACAGAGATCACAGCAGTGTGAGGACTCTACAGAGAAGCTACAATCCTGGAATATAAATGGATTTACTTGAACCTTTAAAAATAATTTGACACTTCTCTGATGCACTTTGTGTTTCATTTCTTACCTATTTCTAAAATCTCTGCATGCTGTAAGTGAATCGCATTTCAAGGCTGAGGCCGCATTCACACATTGCATTTTGGTTGCGTTTACAATGAGTTTAGAAACGCATTACAACAGCTGAGGAGAGGCAATTTGTGCATTTACATTACTGTTAACATTTGAATATATATAATGCATGTGTTAACACATGGTCTTTGTTAACGCAGTGTTAACATAATATGTAAACATTGTGTAAACGCAAATTTTAACAGAACTGTAATCAGGCAGATCCAAAACGCAATGGGGCAGATTTATCAAGGTTTCTGAAAGTCAGAATATTTCTAGTTGCCCATGGCAACCAATCACAGCTCCCCTTTAAAATATTCATGAGCACTGGTAAAATGAAAGCTGAGCTGTGATTGGTTGCTATGGGCAACTGGAAATATTCTGACTTTCAGACACTTGAGAAATCTACCCCAATGTGTGTATGCGGCCTGAAAATCTGCAATGAATCCACACTCCTCACAGCTGAGGGTTTGTTACAATTACATTCAGGCTGGGCAGTGCTCTGCTACAGCTAACCAGTCAGTGAACTCCCTATATAACAGCCGTTGTTCAGGTGATGACAGATCGGGATGTAGGATTCCAGGATTCCTGCTGTTCTTTTAGGTTTCTTCGTCAATTCCTATTGAACTAAATAGGAAGCTCAGGTTTGGGTCCAGTTGAACACATTTGAGCAGAAAACTAGGAGGGATCAAAACATGGTATTTGGATCCCACAGCTGTAGGGTGCATGACACATGACCAGTGCAGGGGGTGACCTACTGACAAGCAAGCAGAGATCTTGCTGTAAATATTTAATCATATCTAAAACACTTCCCGATTTACTCACCGAGCCATGTGCAAACGCTCCGATTACAATCATCATCGGTTTGTCGGACGGGACAAGGTCTCGCACACAAGGAACGCTCTCGCCCTGGAAGGAGGTGGCGACCCTCATACAGCCTGCAGGGAGGTGATCTGTGATGGGATTCTTTATAACCTAGAGACAAGAGAAAAATGACAGGCTAAGCTGCCGGATCAGGAATAACCACATCCCCAAAGAATCCAGCCAGAGAATGGCTCCCCATCTGGTGAAACTAAGGTAGTGCCCAATGATCCAGAGTACAGGCAGTCCCCGGGTTACGTACAGGATCGGTTCTGTAGGTTTGTTCTTAAGTTGAGTTTGTATGTAAGTCGGAACTGTATATTTTATAATTTTAGCTCCAGACAAATTTTTTTGATCCCTGTGACAATTGGATTTTAAAAATGTTGGGTTGTAATAAGAACCAGGATTAACAATAAAGCTTCATTGCAGACGCCTGTGATAACTGTTACAGCTGATTATTATGAACTAAAGCTAAAGTACAAGAAATTACCAACATCCAGAGGTCCGTTTGTAACTAGGGGTCGTCTGTAAGTCAGGTGTTCTTAAGTAGGGGACTGTCTATTTAAAGGAACACTCCAGCCAAAGGGAATTCACTGACTAATACACAGTGCAGGGCCTAAGGGGAGGAGCAGGACTCATTTTCATTGTATTGCTAGAACCCAGAGTCCTGCTCCTCCCTGCAGAAGGTATATTCCAAAGAGTCAGCTGTGACTGGGGAGTTCCTTTAATTTTAGGAGAAATATAGACTTTTTGAGGTGCTCTCACCTTTAGGAGTTTCAGGGGTCCATCTGCAGCTCTTACACTCAGCTTATGCAGAAGTTGCACTGGAAAAGACAGGAATAGAGGTCAATAATTCTGTAGATGTCAACCAGACATTAAGCAGGTTGATCACACTAATTAGGGTTCAGAGAATTACTCAAATGAAATCCGATTCGCATCTACGGTAAAATGTAAATTACCTTTATAGAGTCATGGGGGCGGGTACTAGTGGATAAAGTCACGCCTGTTATACACAGAGCCTCGCTGCTTCCCTCTCATGTGTTAGGACTTTACATTCTTCTGACATTGGTACTACTAAATATTGCATTGCATAATTCATACTCCACTGCACCATGTCCCCATTTTTATTCTATTAAAGGAAGTGGTAGGTGTAATATGGGAATACCAAGCACAAGCTCAGGGTGAGCTGGTGCCGGAGCTTATTTTTTTTAGTGTCCTAAACTGCTGCATCGCGATTTAAAACACTTTTTAATCTTTATAGCCGAAGCTGCTTAGAAGTGAAGGAGGGTCGCACGCTTGGTGCGCCGTAGCAGCTTCGGCCATAAAGATTGAAAAGTGTTTTAAACCGCGATGCAGCAGTTTAGGACACTAAAAAAAAAATAAGCTCCGGCACCAGGTCACCCTGTGCTGGTGCTCGGTATTTCCATCTTACACCTACCATATCAAGTGGTAGGTTTCCTTTAATATTGTAAATGCACTGGACTGTGGTGAGGTCACACTGCGCTGGAGCATAAATTACACACTGCAGTATTTAGTAGGTCAGACACATCGGTGTCACAGGAGCCAAGGCCATCCGAATAATAATAATAATAGGGTCTTCCACAACTTACCCATCAGCCCACAAAATCGTGGGAAGGTTCGGGGGATGCGGGTCTGTGGGTTCACCTCAATGAGCACGTTCCTCTGTGTGTGGATGTAGACCTGTAACAAGCCGGCCCGGTTCAGAGGACTGTCCAGTAACATCAGCAGGCTCTAAAGAGACCAATACACAGACATCAGTGCTATACTATGTACAAGGTAGAAGCTATACCCCCAAAGATGGGGGTTAAGGGGCGACTAATGGGAACCAGGAGCAGATTTTCTTCCAAGTTCTAGATGGGAACCTGCCTGGAAGGATCAGCTATGGGTATGGGCACCTCTAGTACATGTTATACGGATGCGGGCGAGTATCCTGCTAAAGAAATCAGCATAGATAACCTCCTTTCACTTTCTCATTTATCAGCCAGGGTGGAGGCAAGCTTCTCAAATAAAGGGAATGTTAACCTAGCCATAAAAAACTATGTATATGTAGTCGCATCAACATGAATGTCGCATCAGACGCAATATTCACGCTCACGTACCTGATGAGTGATGTCCGGCCGCATCTCCCCTGGGTCTCTCTTATTCTTTATCAGGATGTTTTTATGTTGGTCACAATTTAATAATTCATATGATTTTCCAACCTGGAATGAGAAACAGAGTTATAATACCAGAGGAGCAGCAAAAGATCTGATAAGATCCATCAAATGGATCATCTTGAAATCAAGACTACAACTCCCAGCATGCTCTACAGCTCCAGGAGAGGAAACAGGGAAGGAGCACAATCACCTGAAGGTTTTTGATCACCCCTGTTACCTGTTGTATATTTTTGGCACCTTCCACCAGTCCTTGATGGAACATGAAATATAGGATTCACCTAAACCCACCCAATAATAAAAATGGAACGTTCCGCGCTGAGGAAAGATCACGTTACAAGGCGCAATGGACCAAACCATTTAGATGTTTAGTAGGGGGAAGCATTGCAGGTTCTGTGTAGAGTGGAAGATGTCAGCCCCTGCTCTCGCCCCGGACATTCTGATGCTTCTAGTCCCCCACACAAGTCTCCATTACCCGCACGGTCTCCAGGCTAGCCCCCTCCAGTAACACGATCAGCCTCTTGTCCTTCCGCCGCTTTACTTTGGGAGCATCTTCATCTGTGTGCTTCACACTCGTGGGTCCACCGCGCGCCGCCATGTTTGATTTTCGGTTACGGATGGCAAGAGAGTGACTTCCGGTCCCGCCGCCATGTTGGGGTTGGCCCGTGGGTCACGTGACGCGGGTTCAGCGGAACCATAACGCTGGAGGAGAAGAGGCTGCCCGGAGCTGACAGGTGGGGGAACACTTCCGGTGTCCTTCTACTGCCGGGGCTGACATCCAGGAGGGGACACGTGAGAGCAGCGGCAGAGAGGTGAGGACACCGGGGGGCTGTGTGTATGTGTCATGTGTGCGAGCGGTGACGGCTGTCACACGACCACATCGCATGTCACTTATCGGGCGATTTTTATCGCATGTGACTGAATTCTTACTTCCCATAATACCACTCGTCCTTTTAACTCAGTCTGTGGGTACAAAGCATCCAGCAATGGTCATGTGACAAAATAGCGTAAAAGTAAGCTTTAAGCTGTGCGCGTTATTTACCGTCATGTGACCGGTGTCCGTTTTTTTAAAATATAGGATTGTCTCTTTCATAGTCTTATAGTAATTGCATCCGAAAAATGGTTGTGACAGGTCACGTGATGCATTGCAGTCATCATGGAGCCCTAGGACTGCGCCATTGCCCCTAATTAGGGGGGCTCAGAGCACAGCGGGGGCTGTCACTGCATAGTCTCCCCATAACGTGACTTTATTTTTCATCTGATTTATTTAATTTTAATTTTTTTTTTTGCAGTTACGATTTCATTTGGGTTGGTTCGTGGGGGGGGGGGGGGTTCATACGTGTGATTTGGGTCAATTTGAGACATGATAAAGCTTAATCTGCCAGGTATGGATTGGAGAAAAGGGGGAAGGCAAGGATAGGGCTAGACGGAGTTTGGAGGTCAAGGATAGTGATGGGTGAGTGAGGGGTTAGAGGTCGGCTGAGCGGGGTCATAGGAGGACTGAGTAAGAGGTCAGGTTTACAATCAGAATTAGTTTGTTTCATTCATACAGGACTGGGGGGGGTTGTAAAACCAAGAAAATCCTCAAGGTTAACATCTATTGGGGGGTCAGTAGGAACAGTAGGGGTTAGATATAGATGGGGGTTAATGGAGGTCATGATTAGGGTCAGAAGGTGGAAGCCCTAAAGATAGAGGTTACAGATGATTGAGGCTGTAGATATCATGGATGTGAAGGATCTGATGCAACCTGCTGTAATCCTCCCATCATCAGGCCTAGCCTCAAGTATGGAAAATCCCTTCAAATAATGAAAATGTCTAAGAGATCTCTGCTTGTTGTCAGTGAGTGGTAACTTCCTTCAGTCCTGATTACAGGTGCAGAGTATAGAAGAGATACTCCTAGGGGCAGATGTATCATAGTTTTTCGGCTGCCACTTTTTCAGGTTTCCTGAAGTCGACTACTTAATCCCTGCAATGTATAAGGTTTCCCCTTTGTGATAGTTTGTGATGAGTTGCCCGTTTAGTCTCACTTTTGGGACTTTTTGTGGTGTGCAACTTTATAGTCCAAAATAGTAGCTCCCAAAGGAAGGTCTGGGTCTAGCGTGCTCTTTTTTTGGGACTTATTAGGCGCAAGAATGGGACAATTTCAGAGACAAAATATTTCACAAGTTCACCAAACATCTGGGCTACAAAGATATATCGGGCCATTGCATTACATCCTGGAGGCAGCTAACGCTGGTACAACGGTTGATTCTGCACCTAAAAAGTTTCAAACAGCGAAACAACAAAAAAAGAAAGCAATAGGGATGATGCATGTCCCCCCACTGACTGCAATCAGAGATCTGGAAATGGGTGCGGGACTCGCTCCACATCTGACTGTGAGACTGATTCTCTTCTCCTCTGCAGATCATGGCTCAGAACCTGAAGGACTTTGCTGGTCGTCTTCCTGCCGGACCCCGTGGTCTGGGGACGGGTCTGAAGCTGCTGCTTGGGGCCGGCGCTGTGGGTTATGCTGTCAAGGAATCTGTCTTTACAGGTAACTGCCCCCTCTTCCCCCACATCCCCCGCCCCGGAATTGGTGCCCTCTCTCACCCCTGTCTCTGCCCACAGTGGAGGGAGGTCACAGAGCCATCTTCTTCAACCGCATCGGGGGCGTGCAGAAGGACACCATCCTCGCAGAAGGCCTTCACTTCAGGTATATGATTCTATATGTACTTGTTACCCAGCTTTCCCAGAGTCAGAGGTGGAAGTACTGATATGGGGCGTGTGAATGGTCACCCAGCTTTCCAAATTCTGTTGTTGTGTTTTCAGATGTAAGAGGGATGGGTTTGGTTGTTATTTGAAATCTATCATTTTGCATATACAGGGATCTCTCTTTCATGCTGAAGGTTTGGTACAGTGTTTCAGTGCAGGTAACACCTATGCTTCGGGATCCAGGCACTCAGAGGATACAATAGTAACAGATCCATGGCTTGTAATATGCTCTCTGCCCAGGTTTCCATACACACAATGCTTTCTAGGCTCCATGCAGAAACATTTTACCTGCACTGATACATTGTAACAAATGTTAAAAACACCAGAGTCTGCACATTCATTTTAGGTCTGTACCAAGGCCTGGGGCCTAGGATGTTGCTAACGGTTTCCTACATGTTCTGTGTCAATCTATAATGTGTCTTGTATTTTTCAGGGTTCCCTGGTTCCAGTATCCAATTATCTATGATATAAGAGCAAAACCCCGAAAAATCTCCTCCCCCACTGGGTCCAAAGGTAAGAACATAGAGCAAAAGCGTTATGTCATCCACATTGCTGAATTAAGTCAGATGTGTGTGGATGTAAATCTCCCAACTGCTTTTTCAGTGTCTACACAGTAATATCGTAGAATAGTGAGTGCAGCTCTGGGGTATAATACAGGATGTAACTCAGGATCAGTACAGGATAAGTAATGTCATGTATGTACACAGTGACTGCACCAGCAGCAGAATAGTGAGTGCAGCTCTGGAGTATAATACAGGATGTAACTCAGGATCAGTACAGGATAAGTAATGTCATGTATGTACACAGTGACTGCACCAGCAGCAGAATAGTGAGCACAGCTCTGGGGTATAATACAGGATGTAACTCAGGATCAGTACAGGATAAGTAATGTCATGTATGTACAGAGTGACTGCACCAGCAGCAGAATAGTGAGTGCAGCTCTGGAGTATAATACAGGATGTAACTCAGGATCAGTACAGGATAAGTAATGTCATGTATGTACACAGTGACTGTACCAGCAGCAGAATAGTGAGTGCAGCTCTGGGGTATAATACAGCATGTAACTCGGGATCAGTACAGGATAAGTAATGGCATGTATGTACACATGATATGAATAGTGAGTGCAGCTCTGGAGTATATATGTCTGTACATGGTTGGCTTCCAGCATGTTGTGTGCTGGCTATGTATGTGGTATTGTACTTGTCTGTGTTTCGGGTTATATAATGCTTCTGTTCTCTTCTCTCTTAGATCTGCAGATGGTGAACATCACCCTGCGTGTCCTCTCTCGCCCTCTGGCCTCTGAGCTCCCCCAGTTGTACCAGCGGCTGGGCCTGGATTATGATGAGAGAGTCCTGCCCTCTATTGTTAATGAAGTCCTGAAGAGCGTTGTGGCCAAATTCAATGCCTCCCAGCTCATCACTCAGAGAGCCCAGGTGAGGAGGGTGGTCGGGGGCAGGTTACAGAGGGTACAGAATGACTGCTTTTCTTTGTTTCATTGCAGCCAATTTGTAACATCAACATTTTTTTTATTTATTTTTTGCTCATTAATGTACACTCTGCCCGCAGAAAAATACTGAATTGTAGATATTTTTGATAATTTTAAAAAACTGAAATATCACATGGTGATGAGTATTCGGCCCCTTTTCTCAGTGTTGGGTAGAAGCAGCTTTGGAGCTGGTGCAGCCAGGAGTCTTTTTTTTATCTTAACAATTGGCTGCAGTGAAACAACCAATTTAAAGGGGTCTGAATACTTTCCGTACCCCCTGTAATCTGTGTACCTCACCTTGGACCCATGTCTATAAGCAAGGCAGACCCCAGGGGGAAATATTTCAATGCTGCACACATCACTCTCTCCTTTGTGCATGACATGATCTTGTCTTCCTGCTCCCTCATATACTAAGCTCTTCTCTTGCTCTCCTGTCTCTCTCAGGTGTCTCTCCTGATCCGCCGGGAGCTGACGGAACGAGCAAAGGATTTCTCTTTGATCTTGGATGATGTGGCCATCACAGAACTGAGCTTCAGCAGAGAATACACAGCAGCTGTTGAGTCCAAGCAAGTGGGTAAGTGATCGCCACACCTTCTCCTCCACTATCTTCAATATGTATAGACCGCAGCCACCACTAGGGGGAGCTCCCTGCGTACGTAGAAATACAACTGCCGTATGGCTTCATCTTCATTGTGCTCCCCCTAGTGGTGGCCACCAGCAGTTATAATTTTCTGGCCATTTCTATCTTTTGTAGGGGCTTTGGAGCCCTGTATAAGAATAAAGCTCTGACCCCTGTAAAGTTAAACAAAATCCACACCCCGATGACCTGTCTGCCTGTTACTGAGGGTTTTGGGTGTCTCTACAGCTCAACAGGAGGCGCAGCGAGCTCAGTTTTTGGTGGAGAAGGCCAAGCAGGACCAGAAACAGAAGATTGTCCAGGCCGAGGGAGAAGCCACCGCTGCAAAGATGATATCCTTATAATCCGGGTGTAATCTGGCACCTCCTCCAGTAGAGCGCGGCTGATGGGGGAGGGGCATGGGTGGGCTCCTAACAATGGCCGCCGTATTCTTCTTTGCCTTCCCTTTTCCTTGACTGCCTGGTACATCGGTGATGCTCTCGGTAAGAACCCCGGCTACTTGAAACTGAGGCGGATCCGGGCGGCTCAGAGCATAGCAAAGACGGTGAGTAGAGGGTCTACGGGTACAATGTATAAAGTGTATAATCTCTGCAGTTCTGGGCTGAATTTGTAGGGACTAGCAGGGGCTGCTGGAGGTTTGTGGGATCTACTTCAGTTTAGGAGGGATAACCAGGTGCTGCTGATCATTGCTCCACCACTAGGGGCGCTGTAATGTGAGAACACACGGGTGACATTTTCTATGTCTTTCAGATCGCTGCATCTCAGAACCGTGTATATCTGAACGCTGACAACCTGGTCCTTAACCTTCAGGACGAGACCTTCACCAGGTGAGGATGAGTGTGACCCCCGCCCCCAATATGACTGAGAAGTGGGGCCTGCACACGGAGACCATGTTACATGCAGTCTACATCTAGATTATGTGTATGATACACAAATGTCTTCTTTCTTGCACTGACCTGTGTTTTTTTTTTTTGTTTTGTTTTTTTCTCCTCTCCTCATAACTTTTCTCACCCGGGACGTTGTGAATCCTGCAGAGGGAGGTAAGTCTCTGCTACATAGATGGTTGGCAGTTATTAGTATAGAATGAATCTATTGTCCCATGTTATCAGCCAGTTCAGTAACATGACCAATAGGAAGGCATCCAGTGTAGTATTTGATAGAAAGGGGACAGCCCAAGCCCACAAGATAGAGGGATAGGCCTTATGCTGATCGGTGGAGGAACATCTCCTGGGAGGGGATTGTACATAGTGTCCTATCTGCAGGCAGCAAGTTACACAGCAGGAGGAGCTGAGCAGATAGGACACTATGTACAATCTGCAGGCAGCATGTTATAGAGCAGGAGGAGCTGAGCAGATTGTATATAGTGTCCTATCTGCAGGCAGCATGTTATAGAGCAGGAGGAGCTGAGCAGATTGTACATAGTGTCCTATCTGCAGGCAGCATGTTATAGAGCAGGAGGAGCTGAGCAGATAGGGCACTATGTACAATCTGCAGGCAGCATGTTATAGAGCAGGAGGAGCTGATGTCAGAGTCTTGTATAGCAGTTGAATAGATGAAAGTAGGTTCAGTATATTCGCTGCTCATATTTTCTCATATTCTCTTTGCAGCGACAGCCTTGTCACACAGAAAGGCAAGAAATGATGATTGATGACCAAACAACTGAAGACCTCACACAGATCTTCATAACCCTTAACCTTTCCCCCCCTTCCCCAGAATGATCCGAGCCCGGCCCACACACTTGCTGTGGAGCTGGACACGCGCCACGGTGACATTAACCCTAGTTGGATAACATTTACTGGACTGTGCCCCCGGGAGGGAGGATGCAGCCGGGTGTAAAAATTTATAAAAAAAAATCCTTCAAATGAAATCGACTTTTGTTTGTTTTTGTTTTTTTTGAGGTTTTGGCTTCAACACCTTTAGGATCTGTGTTTGACTCTTGTGGCTGCCTGAGACAGCGCCACACTAAGGTTGTGTATAGTATTACTGCTCACTGAGAAATGTGAGAGGCTCAGAGGCTGGTATATAGGAGAGATGATCTAACCTGGGCAGGGGAGGTTTTAATGGGTGCTTTGGTCAGGCAGGGGGTCCCTTTGGTAGAGGAGGTTTAGGGTCTCCTAAGCTTGAACAATCCCACGGACTGTACACGTTGCACAATATAAGAGTTCATCGTATAACGCTAGGACTTCCTGTCTGCCGGCTGAACTGTAACATCAGCACAGAAGTGGTTAATACAGTGCTTTCAGCTCAGCCAGCTGATGCAAGGACCCCCGTCCTACGCAAGGTGTGCACGAGCCCTTAGTTAGTACAGAAAAATCTGATTACCGACTGTAGAACATCTTGGACCACAGCATTTTGTAAAGAATTTCTGGTGAGTAGTAAAGGGAATCCTGGCGTCGCTGTGTGCAAGGTCACTTTATTAAATTAGCAGTAATTTCACATCATTTTCTAGCAAAACTGTCCGGGTTCTGTGCTGTGGGGGGCAGGGCAGTGGTAGGTCAAGTACAAACAGGCTGTGGTGCAGAAGTTCTGGTGGGATCCGACCTGTTAGGAAAAAGTGAAGAAGAAAACATTAAACCGTCTTCAAAGTTGCTGTGTCTAATCCTCCCGTGTGTGATACTGTCTGCTCAGATGTATCTAATCCTCCCGTGTGTGATACTGTCTGCTCAGATATTGTATCTCATCCTCCCGTGTGTGATACTGTCTGCTCAGATATTGTATCTCATCCTCCCGTGTGTGATACTGTCTGCTCAGATATTGTGTCTCATCCTCCCGTGTGTGATACTGTCTGCTCAGATATTGTATCTCATCCTCCCGTGTGTGATACTGTCTGCTCAGATATTGTATCTCATCCTCCCGTGTGTGATACTGTCTGCTCAGATATTGTATCTCATCCTCCCGTGTGTGATACTGTGCTCAGATGTATCTAATCCCCCTGTGTGTGATACTGTCTGCTCAGATATTGTATCTCATCCTCCCGTGTGTGACACAGTCCTCACCTGTTTCACTTCTTCTTCACTGAGCTGCGGGATTTCTCTCGTTCTGATGAGACTTTTTTGTTCACTTTTTCCTTTTTATCCTTCTTGGCGTTCAGATTCTCGTAAACCGTTCCTTCGTCTTTATTCCTGTAACATGGCAGCGGGATGGACATGAGATCAGGCGTGTGCGGGGCAGGGACATTACACGTTAGGATGCGGGGGTCTTACTTGGAGGAGCTCCGTGTAACCTTCATCTTGGCCAATGTCAGACCCAAGTTCCCGTATTCCGATTCTGTAGACTTTGTTTTCTATAAGGGAAGGCGACACCTAATCAGTTTCTTGTGAGTCACTTGTTTCTTTAAAACTTCTCCCTGCTCCGTTACTGTAACTCCCAGCGGCGGATCCTTCTACCCTTAGATACCACGGGGCAATGGCAACATCTTTCATTTTCAGGTCCCTGCTCCTGTGCTATGCAAGATCAGAGCACCCCATAGTCTAGTCCTCTACTAGAATTAAAGGGGTTGTCTCACGAACCGAGTTGGGCCCTATCCAGACGATGGGGCCTAACTTGCTGATCAATGGGGGGGTGGGGTCTCTGTGATGAGACCCCCACAGATCATGAGATCCAGGAGTCCAATGGGGGGCCGCACATGAGGAAGCAAGGCGCCCGGCAGTCATGTGCAGCCGTCTGCTCCATTAATCTCTGGGAGCCACGAGGGGTCCAACTGGGACCCCATTGGACACCTCTTTCTGGGGGATCTGTGTACGGGATCCTGTGAATAGGTCCTAACTTGGTTTGTGGGACAACCCCCTTTAATATCTTTCTTATATTATTTTGTCCTCTTGAAAAAATTTTTTTCATATTATAATAACCTGTACACTAAATACAACTTAATTATGACAGAAAACATCCAAAAAAACAGAAGTCCTATTTTTACATCCCCTTGCTGCAGAATAAAAGTACCGTAATGTATTCCGAAACGTTTTCCATTAAAAAGGAAATTAATCTAAAATGAGAAAAATGCAGACGAACCTGAAAAAAACCAAGCCCTTTTGATAAAACTTGGTGGCACAAAAAATTTAGCTTTTTGTAAAATGAAAAAATGTCAAACGTTGCAAAATGAAGGGAAAAAAAACTCAAAATAACTAAGGCTCGCGCACATTGTGGAAAATCTGCATAGTAAAACAGTGGCATAAAAATGAATGTGATTAGGAAAGAGTAATGTAGACAATAAAATTTAAAAAATTTGATTTTTTTGAATACGTGGATTTTCCGCTTTGACAATCCTCAATGTGTGCAGAGCCTAAACCTTTTGGATCTTTATAATCAGACGGAAGAAGAGTAGAATGTGGTTAATGCTGTACACAAGAGAAAAGGTGATCAATAAGATACAAGTAACACAAAAAGGCACCAAAGGAAAAATCAAATGTATCCCACAAGAAACAAGTCCTCAAACTGATGCACTGACTTAAAGGAAATCTATCATTTGATTTTATGCATTGTGCACCAAACATACCTTGAGAATGTTACACTGATGCAGAAACATATCTTGTTTAATCCCTGAACTGAGTGGCTTTGCTGAAAAAGCAATTAAAAAATTCAGGCTTTGGAGAAAGCTGGGTGCATACTGGCTGCTGTGTTTTATGGAGCTTCCTGAACTGTCTAGACAGGACTAATCGACCTGAGCTGGATGACTCATACACAGCAGCTGGGGGATGATGCAGTGATTGATTATTTCTGCCTGTCAGGGACAACACGCTGATGACATCATCCTCTGGTGCAGTGCATACTTAATGTGAGAGGAAAAGTGCTGAGCCCCAGGACAGGAGCAGCAGAGCCTCATTATCATAATTTTATAGTTTATTTTTTTCACCAAAACTCAGCTCAGGGATTAAACAAGATATGTTTCTGTGTGAGTGTGGCCACAGCATTCTCACGGTAGGTTTGGTTCATAATGCAGCAAATCAATTGGTAGGTTTCCTTTAAGAATTTTTTTTTTTTAACAGAACTTGAAAAGTTTTGTTAGAAACTTATAGGGTTAATGTGGCATTTTCCCCTGATATTCCTGATTATCCGGGGGTTTGGTGCTGGATGATGGGAGTAGAGGAATGTAGTGATCTCCTATGGGTGGGAGGCACATGTCTCGTACCTCTAGCGCGTGCAGCTTGTGTTTGGCTGAGTCGATGTACTGGGCGATAGCGGCGTAGATGAACTTGTACTGCGCCTCGGTCTGCACCATCCCGGAGCGCTGGGACCGCACCATCTGGACGGTTTTCTGTACGTCGATGTCACAGTCCAGACCTGCAATCATAGACACCAGATTGTGCTTTACACTGCAGCTCTGCTCGCTCACATTGGTCACTGTGAAGCACAAGCTGGGCGGAGCTGCGGGCGGAGAGATTTCTTACCTTTTGTCTGGATGGTGTCCACCAACATGTCAATCACTATGAGGGTCCCAGTGCGGCCAATCCCGGCGCTGTGAACACAACGCGGAGACAGTTTAGAGGGTGGATCCGCTAACTCCCCACCCGTCCACATGTATTTCTCCAGTCACATCCAGAGCTGCGTTCACAACCCTTCAGCAGTCAGAGTCTCCCTAACAGTGTTGCATCAGAGTTCAAGTCTTGTATAATTTTGATGCAGCTCTGGATGTGACTAGAGGAAAAGAAGGTTGTGGCATTACCTGCAATGTATGATGATGGGTCCTGCTCCGG
Source organism: Engystomops pustulosus (assembly GCF_040894005.1). Taxonomy (NCBI): domain Eukaryota; kingdom Metazoa; phylum Chordata; class Amphibia; order Anura; family Leptodactylidae; genus Engystomops; species Engystomops pustulosus. Next base: position 71,449,344 of record NC_092421.1, read on the forward strand.
GAATGTTGTCCTGAATACGATTGACCTCCCCTAGAAAGCTCAGGACACCGCCGGGGTCGGAGGGCACGCCATGGTCCGGCCAGGTCAGGTACTGGTAGTGATAGATTTCCCGGGTCTTGTCAGGCTGAAACCACAGACATGTCACATAGGGGCTAATACATCCTCTGTGGTGCTGATCACTATCCCCTCTGACTCCCCCATACACATGCACACTTGGTTCATCCCACATACAAATGTGCAAGAGGGGTAAAGTCTGTTCCCTAAATTATCTGCATTGCTTATACCTAATATTAAGTTAAATGTTTCCCCTTTAAAAATGGTCTTGGACAGATATCTGCAGTTTTGTGTATACAGCTCCAGGGCAGACCTATGTGTCGCTATAGTTACAGACTACAAAGAGACTGTGTGTAGTCAGATCCTACAAGCTTCCATGTTTATTGTGGCATAACACAGAGGTGCAGGATGAGACTGTAGTCTGTTACAATGGAGACACTTAAAAAAAAAAATATGGAGAATGTTTTTAAAAATACCAGGTTTGGTTTTTAAATTCAGACCTTCTGAAGATTACATAGTAGGAAAGCTGAGTGTCTGGATCCCGGATACTCACATGGTCTTTAATGGAGACCTGCAGAGTCCGGATCTTGTACTCCATAGCCTCGTGTTCCGAAAGAATTTCAACCCAAAAGCGTCCAAATTCTGTTCCGGGAGACCTCATATCAGGCCAATAGGGGACACATTTTGTCTAGGGGGAAATAAAATGGTCAGAGACAGGAAGGAAAAAAAGTATTGTTAGTAGCAGCAGGACTGTGAAATATGGATTTATATTGCTAGGGGGTATAAGCTCACACTGCTGTGCCAGTGTTGGGTATTGACTCTGGATGTGCAAGATATGTAATCAGACCTATTCATATATTGTTAGTAGCAGCAGAACTGTGAAATATCATATTTTATTCTCCATAGAAGGATTGTAGCTTCTCCAAGTGCACTAATGCTCTCTGCTGCCAGTGTTCGGTATTGTGCCTGGAGAGATGTGTAATCAGACCTTTGTGTATGCTGTTAGTAGCAGCAGGACTGTGATATATGAATTCATATTTCAGGATTGTAGCTTCTCCAAGTGCACTGGGGATGTGTCCTGTCACTGCTGTGCTGTGTGCTCTCTGCAGCCAGTGTTAGGTATTGTACCTGAAGAGATGTGTAATCAGATCTTTGTGTATGTTGTTAATAGCAGTAGGATTGTAGCTACTTTAAGTGGATTAGTAGTGTGTCCTCACACTGCTGTGCCCCCAGGTCTCTGCATTAACCTGCCCCGCAGCCCCTCCTCTTTGCTCAGAGTAAAATCTGTATCAGAAACCCTTTATTGCATATCTTTACACATACGCTGAATGGGTGGAGCCCTTGCTGTAGCCCCTCTCCTCTCCTTTTACGTCTATGTACCTCAGTATCGTCCGTCCATCTTTGTGACCCAACATGAGACATCATAGTAGAGCAGCACTTACCCGGCCCTTCTCTATTTCTTTTGTGGTCATCACTATGACCCGACTGTTCTCCTGCCAAACCATCTGCCAGAAGTCTGAAGTGGTGGCCGCTAGACATCCCTGACAAGCGATGAAACGTTTCGAAGGTTCGTCTTCGCCAATCAGTTGGTTCTGAGAGAACAAGCAACATCATACAATCTGGAATTGGCCAAAAATGTTTTACTTTCCAAATTATTTTTTTTTATCTTTTTTGTTGAATGAAAGTGCGAAAAGATGAAGAGAACATTCATCTATCAACAAGTAGGAATGGTCCAGGGTGTAGGAGAAGCCTGTGACACCACTAGGCACTGATCAGGTCCAAAGGACCAGGGGCGTAACTTTAGGGGGTGCATAGGTTGCGGTCGCACCAGGGCCCAAGAGGTTTAGGGGGCCCTTATGGTGTCACTTTCCCATATGAGAAGACTATTACTATAAACCATACATTATAGTCGGGGGCCTGGCACAGACTTTGCACTAGGGCCCATCAGCTTCTACTTCCGCCACTGTTAAGGACCCTTGTGGTAGGAAACCTGGAAACCTTTGTCCGATCTACCAGAAGTTCTTCTCATGTTCTGCAAAACCTATGAAGTCCTCAAGGTGCTTTTTTTATGCCCCCTTCTGCCCAAGGTCCTTACCGTCACGTAGTTGGCATTGATATAATCTGATCCTATCTTATCCGGGTCTCCGCCCTGTAGGATTACTCTTGTGTGGTCAACTGAAAGAGAAGAGGAAAAAAACTAAGAGCTGAGAGAACATTTAGGAAGGGGTAAGAGGTAATTGGTGGGACAAGTCCTTTGACACCCGAGATGAATGTAGATGTGAGTTTCCCTGGTATTCAATGAGGGCCACAGACTGGTCAATAGTGGAAGTGTTTGACCTACATCTGGACCAATAACATTAGACAAGAGTTGGTGGCCAGGTCCAAAAAAACGTACATGGAAGGATATTTTTGTATCGATTTTTGCTTTTGTTTTCCGGCCTTTGACCCTCCTTTCTGTCGTACAATAACTTGGATTCTTGTTTCTGAAGAGCCTGTAGAGGAGAGACACAAGTCCATGAAGAAGCCACCAGCCAACTCTAAGCTACTGATGGTCTACGTAACACTCAACAAACATGCCCAAAACCTGATAAATATTTTAGATTTTTTTTTTGTCTATAGTATTCAGCGGTTTGACCTTTATCGTCTGCAGGACCTACCGAACTTGATGGACCTCAACCAGATGTAGGTGATGATCTCAATGTCTACTACATGCGCCCGAGCTTCACCCCATGATAAAGCATTACACCCAGCGCTCTAACTCCGGTCACATATAGAAGACCCCAACCCACCAGGGGTCTCCTGACTCTCCCTCAACATATTTTGCTCCAAGATGAAGTCTTAAGACAACGTTTTGGTAGAGAAGGTCTTACATCAAACTCCTCCCAGAATCCCGCCTTCGATGACTCCTCTTTTTCTGACTTTTTGTCTAGTTCCTTCATGCGGCTCTCAATGTCGGCTGCGTTGACCCTGGTGGAGTGGTACGGCTGGAGGAGAGAGGAAGAGGTAGATGAAGAAGGCGGAGGAGACCAAGGACTATCATGTCTGGCCAAATGATAGAGAGTTCAACCAAATCATGAAACTATTTTAAGACGTTAAACAACTGATATAAGAGGATAAAGTGGAGCTCATCTACAAGTTATGTTATAGGGACCCCACACTTACCCCTGAGGGCCCTGATCCAAGTCTGTAGTAAAATAATACAACACTTCTTGTGTTTTACAATATGAAGAAAAGGGAAATAGCTGAGGAATGACGCAGGAGATCTCCATAGACCTAATGAAGAGGCTCTCACCTTCTGTAAGTACACACGAGTGCCGGATACTTCTTCTATATGAGTCTTCTTATAAGCTTCAATAAGATCCGTGAGAGAATCATATTTTACATCTCCCAGTGTATACTTCTCACCCTATATACAAATCACATGTGAAATCAAGAGGCAGTATTATAGTAGTTATATTCTTGTACATAGGGGGCAGTATTATAGTAGTTATATTCTTGTACATAGGGGGCAGTATTATAGTAGTTATATTCTTGTACATAGGGGGCAGTATTATAGTAGTTATATTCTTGTACATAGGGGGCAGTATAACAGTAGTTATAGTCTTGTACATAGGGGGCAGTATTATAGTAGTTATATCCCTGTACATAGGGGGCAGTATTATAGTAATTATATTCTTGTACATGGGGGCAGTATTATAGTAGTTATATTCCTGTACGTAGGGGGCAGTATTATAGTAGTTATATTCCTGTACGTAGGGGGCAGTATTATAGTAGTTATATTCCTGTACGTAGGGGGCAGTATTATAGTAGTTATATTCCTGTACGTAGGGGGCAGTATTATAGTAGTTATATTCCTGTACGTAGGGGGCAGTATTATAGTAGTTATATTCTTGTACGTAGGGGGCAGTATTATAGTAGTTATATTCTTGTACATAGGGGGCAGTATTATAGTAGTTATATTCCTGTACATAGGGGGCAGTATTATAGTAGTTATATTCTTGTACATAGGGGGCAGTATTATAGTAGTTATATTCTTGTACATAGGGGGCAGTATTATAGTAGTTATATTCCTGTACATAGGGGGCAGTATTATAGTAGTTATATTCCTGTACATAGGGGGCAGTATTATAGTAGTTATATTCTTGTACATAGGGGGCAGTATTATAGTAGTTATATTCTTGTACATAGGGGGCAGTATTATAGTAGTTATATTCTTGTACATAGGGGGCAGTATTATAGTAGTTATATTCCTGTACATAGGGGGCAGTATTATAGTAGTTATATTCCTGTACATAGGGGGCAGTATTATAGTAGTTATATTCTTGTACATGGGGGCAGTATTATAGTAGTTATATTCCTGTACATAGGGGGCAGTATTATAGTAGTTATATTCCTGTAAATAGGGGGCAGTATTATAGTAGTTATATTCTTGTACATAGGGGGCAGTATTATAGTAGTTATATTCCTGTACATAGGGGGCAGTATTATAGTAGTTATATTCTTGTACATAGGGGGCAGTATTATAGTAGTTATATTCCTGTACATAGGGGGCAGTATTATAGTAGTTATATTCTTGTACATAGGGGGCAGTATTATAGTAGTTATATTCTTGTACATAGGGGGCAGTATTATAGTAGTTATATTCCTGTACATAGGGGGCAGTATTATAGTAGTTATATTCCTGTACATAGGGGGCAGTATTATAGCAGTTATATTCCTGTACATAGGGGGCAGTATTATAGCAGTTATATTCCTGTACATAGGGGGCAGTATTATAGTAGTTATATTCTTGTACATAGGGGGCAGTATTACAGTAGTTATATTCCTGTACATAGGGGGCAGTATTATAGTAGTTATATTCTTGTACATAGGGGGCAGTATTATAGTAGTTATATTCTTGTACATAGGGGGCAGTATTATAGTAGTTATATTCTTGTACATAGGGGGCAGTATTATAGTAGTTATATTCCTGTACATAGGGGGCAGTATTATAGTAGTTATATTCTTGTACATAGGGGGCAGTATTATAGTAGTTATATTCTTGTACATAGGGGGCAGTATTATAGTAGTTATATTCTTGTACATAGGGGGCAGTATTATAGTAGTTATATTCCTGTACATAGGGGGTAGTATTATAGTAGTTGTATTCTTGTACATAGGGGGCAGTATTATAGTAGTTATATTCTTGTACATAGGGGGCAGTATTATAGTAGTTATATTCTTGTACATAGGGGGCAGTATTATAGTAGTTATATTCTTGTACATAGGGGGCAGTATTATAGTAGTTATATTCTTGTACATAGGGGGCAGTATTATAGTAGTTATATTCCTGTACATAGGGGGCAGTATTATAGTAGTTATATTCTTGCACATAGGGGGCAGTATTATAGTAGTTATATTCTTGTACATAGGGGGCAGTATTATAGTAGTTATATTCCTGTACATAGGGAGCAGTATTATAGTAGTTATATTCTTGTACATAGGGGGCAGTATTATAGTAGTTATATTCTTGTACATAGGGGGCAGTATTATAGTAGTTATATTCTTGTACATAGGGGGCAGTATTATAGTTATATTCTACATGTCCTTATCATGTTACCTCGTTATAGATCTTGATGTGGGTGACCCGGAGCTTGTCGTCTTTTACATCAGGTGTCACGACAGAGATGACAAAATCTCCAGGTTTACTCCGGCTCTCCCTGACGAGGAAGGTCCAGGGTTCGCCCTTCTGCTGCAGTAACTTCTCTGCCTCTGCCCCAGATAGATAGCCATGATACCAGCTGTGGGAATAGTGAATATCTGTATGAATTTCTCCTTCTACATAGAATTCACCCCATTGCGTCCTTAGGACATCGCCCTGTAGGAGACCCCATCCTCACCCCAGCTAAATCATCATTAGAACAAGATAAGATTTATGAAGCCTTCCTTTGTAATTGTATCTCCAGCTCATCTAGGATTTCTCACAGCCAGCTCGCTATTCCTGGCACTGTCCACTGGGTGGCGCTATCCTGAAGCGTATATGGAAATTAATGGAAACTGACACATGCAGTTACTATATCCTGATAAGCAAAACAGAGTAAAAAATATCTGCAGCAGATAACAAGTCCAAAAATAACTGCGATCTTCAGATAAACAAAAGTGAGGCGCTAATACAGAGATCACACCCGACATGAGAACAGCAGAGACAAGCCTGAGAATAACCACTAACAAGAAACACCGTGCCAATGAAATTTGTGCGGCTTTACATGTAACTAGAGTACATGACGTTCAATGTATTAACCGCACGAATATAATATCAAAATTATATCACAGAATATAATTGATATTGCAGGATTGTAGTTGCCGGGGACGTGTCCTCACACTGCTGTGCTCTGAGCATTGGGTTGCTTCACCAGTTCTTAGTATAAGCTTTAGTAGTTAACCATACTCCATCTACAGCACTTACTCAGAGCATGGCAGGGCACATAAGTCAGGGGCATAGCCAGGAGTATGGTTAACTACTAAAGTTATACTAAGAACTGGTGAAGCAGCCCAATGCTCAGAGCACAGCAGTGTGAGGACACGTTTCCAGCAACTACAATCCTGGAATATCAATCCATATTTCACAGTCCTGCTGCTTATAACAAAGTACACAATGCTATGATTACACATCTCTCCAAATACAACGCTTTACACTGGCTGCAGAGAGCACAGAGCACAGCAGTGTGACGACACACCACTCTTTCACCTGGGAAAGCTACAATCCTGGAATATCAATCCGTATTTCACAGTTCTGCTGCTTCTAAAAACATACAGAAAGGTCTAATTACACATCTCTCCAGGGTCAATACATGACAATGGTTGCAGAGAGCACAGAGCACAGCAGTGTGACGACGCACCACCGTTTCACCTGGGAAAGCTACAATCCTGGAATATCAATCCATATTTCACAATCCTGCTGCTTATAACAAAGTACACAATGCTATGATTACACATCTCTCCAAGTACAACACCTAACACGGACTGCAGAGAGCACAGAGCACAGCAGTGTGATGACGCACCACTGTTTCACTTGGGAAAGCTACAATCCTGGTATATGAATCCATATTTCACAGTTCTGCTGCTTCTTACAACATACAGATAGGTCTGACTACACATCTCTCCAGGGTCAATACATGGCACTGGTTGCAGAGAGCACAGAGCACAGCAGTGTGAGAACACACCACTGTCCTACAATCCTGGAATATAACTCCATATTTCACAGTCTTGTGCTACTAACAGCATTGGTAGGATTGGTTGTGATTGAAGATCATCCCCACTGACAGCTTTGGATGTGACTGGAGCATAATATTTATGCAGCTCTAGATCAGGACGTGGTAAATTAAGGGAAGTATTTGCAGAGTTGCTGAAGATTCCCTGGCTTTATGTGAAGTTGTTTGCACGTTGTGGGATGCAGGAGGTCATATCCCCTGCTCTCCAATTATCTGAGCGCCTGCGCCTGGCCCTGGCGTTACGCGCCACGGTTTGCATTTTGCACAAGAGGATCGTGTGGTTGAATTGTCAGAAGTCACATGATGGAAACTTCAGTGACAAATTATTTCAAAACAGGGCAGAGAATTTTCCAACCGCAAGAAGGAAGCTGAGAGGGACACGGCGGTGAGGGTGGAGAGAGAAGAAGAAGGGGAAACTGAGAACAAAGACTGGAGACTACGGGGGCCCGGCATGTACTACTACAGGGGCGGATTAAGACATGGGCCCTGGGCTATATAATATCTAAGTATTTAATGGCATGTTCTTCCTTCACATGATATCATACTCAAGCTATTTGGGAAAAGAGGGGTGTCTCTTCTTTCCACTTTTAGTTCACCTTTTTGAGGACCTTTGGAGGACCTTCAAAGGTCCTGAAAGGACCCTTTTACACATGTTTTTTAAAAGCTTGAGCATTCCATGCTAGGAGATCCTTCTCTTTTTTATCTGTACAGGCAGTCCCCGGGTTACATACAAGATAGGGTCTGGAGGTTTGTTCTTAAGTTGAATTTGTATGTAAGTCGAAACTGTATATTTTATAATGGAAGTTCTAGAAAAAAAATTTTCTTTTGCCCCAGTGACAATTGGAGATTCAAAATTTTTGGTGTAATTGGACCAAGAATTATCAATAAAGCTTCATTACAGACACATTACAGCTGATCATTGTAGTCTGGGACTATAGTAAAGCATCCAGAGAGCTTCACCAGAGGTCACAGTGGGCAGAGGGGTCTATCTGTAACTATGGGTTGTCTGTAAGTCGGGTGTCCTTAAGTAGGGGACCGCCTGTACATGATTTGGCGATTGGTTCATGTGGTCATGGGCCCCCTAGAAGCCTTTAGCCCCGAGTGGCCGCCCCAACCCTACTATATTATAATCCGGTGCCAGATACATAGAGGAATAGATAGAGTTAATTGACATTGCAAGAAGGATAGAAACGACTGTCAGGCACTTAGGGCTATACCTACCCTTGGCCTGGTCGTTACACCTTATATATATGCTGGCTATGAGTGACCCTCAGCTTGTGATGGTTGAGGGTTATTTGCTCAATCCGAACCATAAAACCAGTCACATGTACAAGTCAGGTGTTATACCTTATCAAGGATCCCTAACTAAGGAACCACATTCCTAAGATCCCTCAGTGGGCACCCTATGGTGATTATTCCACACCGATGACCCATGTCATGGAGACACTCCACCTGTGGGACCCACAACACTTATATTGATAGTAACCCCTGTGAACTGGCTATAAATAAGCAACCATAAAATAAACTACTACTAAATAGGTGTAACCGATCCATCAACAGCAACTTGTTGGTGGTCTCCATTCAGCTTCAAAAACTCTTTTCATTGTGCATAATTATTGTAGCAGATCAACAGCAGCTTGCTGATGGTTTTCATCTCGAATTCACATTTTTCGATTTCCATTTTCTGTACACGTACACTGGGGGGGCAGATCCCTCAGTATCAGCTTGTTGGTGGTTTCCAAATAGCCATCACATTTTGTTTGCACTGTACATGTATGGTTAGTTTGGCAGATCAGTCAAAAGCAGCTTGCTGATGGTTTCCATGTCGAATTTGTGATTTTTCTACACAGCATGCAGGAAAAATGTCCTGGTACAAGTCTGAATGGTGAAACATTTGACATGGGCAGTACAGCTTCCTCTATTCTACACTTTACCCCGTTTCGTCTTCTCATCATTTATGGCGGTCGCCATTTGATGTTGATTTATATTCCCGACACATACCCCGTGAGGGATTCTGGGAAAGTTGGTAGTAACAGGAACCTTTTTCTTAGAAACAGATATGACCTAAACTTCTACTTCCTAGTACTTGCTTGTGATATAATTTCACCCACCGCTGTCCAGTTCTGACCCTCGCAGCAGATACCGCAGCAGATTTTACTAAAACGAGCCAAATACTGTCTAAATTTACAAAAACACCACATCCTTAATTCATAAGACGAGGTGTGACGTGCGGCCAGACCTCATCCTGTGCCCAAAATAGCATCAGCTCTCAGACTGTGAGCGAGCGAGGTGCCAATATACTACGGGGATTCGGAACCATAAAGGGGAACCCACCCCAGGCCCGATCACGGACACACACACAGGATAGTGAGACAAGTTGAGGCCTTCATCACCCTTCCACTGTCTGCTGAGGGGTGTATCTAAGCTGTCCTGGGTTACAGTGGGGAAAAAAAGTATTTAGTCAGCCACCAATTGTGCAGGTTCTCCCACTTAAAAAGGTGAGAGCCAGAATTCTTGAACATTAATAGGTGACCAAATACTTATTTTCCACCCCAATGTGCAAATAACGATGTGATTTTGTGGATTTGTGTTCTTTACATTTTGGGGCTTATTTACTAAGGGTTGCGGATCGCACTTTCCTCAGACTGTTTGCCGTTTTCAGGGATTTGCGCAGCTTTGACAGGTATTTAACATGGGTCTGCGCTGGGATTGTGTCGCACGCGATCGGATTGTGGTGTAGCTGCGCTGCTTTCATGCAACAGAAATCGGGGGCGAGCCGTGGGATTATCCGACTGATTCGGAATGGATTGAGTTCAACCTCCAGGAGGGTCCCTTGGCTGCCGTATTGAGAGCGTGGGTCCCATCGCCATCCACCGGCCAGACCTGGTCCGTGGGAACACCCCGGCCGCCTTTCCAACCGCTAGTGTTGCCGGATCCCAGGTGTCCTCTGTGGCAGGAGATATTTCCCGATGGATGAATCACCCCCTTGGTCCCCAGCAATAGACCCCGTCCGGCAGCATCCTACCAGTGGGGTGATGTTCCGGCCCCAGAAGAACTAGAGGATGAAGAGGGGACTATGGCGCGGCCACAAGCTCCCATCTACCTGTCCCTCGACCTGTTCATGATGGCGGGCCTTGCAAATCAACCAGCTGATATTGCAGACACTCCAGAGGCCAATGTTCCTGCTCCTTGATCTCAAAAGATCAGTGACGACGTGGAGGAACGTGCAGTTCCTGAGATCACCACCGGATGTCCCCAGGCGGGTGCTGTCCTACCAAGGGATCCAGAACAGGCTTCTTCAGTACCAAGCTCAGACAGTCAGTAATTCCCTGATGGGCTGTAGCCAGAGACTATCCTGGGACTATCTATTTCTAAAAAGCCAGAGACATTGCTGGACTTCTCCCCAGTTGTGCTCTGAAAGCACCCCTCTCTGCTGACTGCAGGGCAAATTCCTCTTCAAAGGACTGTGTCCCTCATACTACAAGGAGATCCTTTGCTTTTACACCTTTTTCCTCTTCTTGAAGGACTGTGCCCAGAGAATGGACTCTGATGTATTTGAGCTCTCGAGAGACTTAAAGTCATTATCATTTTTCAGGGGAAAAGGATAGCCTTATTATTGCTGTTTTCAATTTTATGCCTTCTTTTACAGGAGACAGACATTTAATATTGATTGTAATGCATTTTATGCCTTACCTTTCAGGTCAAAAGGACTTACGTTTAATTTCATGAGGACTATCATGCATCTCATGCCTTTTTTCCAGGGAAAAGGAGATTTCTATATTCGATACTCAAAGTAGCCAACCTACTGTAACGTTATGTAACGTTTCTAAGTAATGTACCCTTTGTGCTACCTGCTGCCAATGTGAAGTTTACACAAGTACAGTAACAATTACTATATGTTAGTTTTGCATTAACCCTTTCATAGGCTTTGCAGCCAGGTGGAAAAGACTGTGTCGGACCGTCTATATCCGTGTTTATGTCAAATCCTCACCACAGGCTCAAGCCTAAAATCAGAGCTCTGTACTTGTGTTGCCTCTGTAAACCGCAGGTCTTTAAGGGCCTGGGGGTGTCTAAGTAGTGACCCCTAGACGTTGCACACTAGGGTAAGACTGTCAGACGTCAGGTATACCATGTGTACTGTATGTACTATATATGTTTATGATTATGCCACCTAGGTGACGTGTCTTCGGACAAATTTCAGGCCTTGGTGCAAGAAGTGGATTACAGGACATGACACCACACCTTTCCTAAGAAAACAATTGGTTTAAGGGTGTTAGCCACAAAGTGCATGGTCCTCATTTATGTACTTAGTCCGATACCAAGCCCGGTGCCTGTAACCAGGACCGTGGGCGGTTTGTCTTTTACCCTAAAGTGCACTTTATTTTTGCACCCCTAAACGTAGTGACCATCTGGAGGCTGTGTAATGCTAGCCAGCTCCAGCCTATATTCCCAAACCAGTCCATAACGAGCCATGGGCGGCACATTCAATTACCACGGGGGTATGCAACACCCCTGCCAATGCATGGACAAGGTGGTCGTTGCGAATAGCGCCCTCTCCATGTCAGGAGCTGTTAGGGAAACTGATCACCTCTCTAGTAGGTCTCTAGGTATTGGGGAACTTAGTGATTGCAGCTGTAGGTACTGCCTAGCAAGGCAAGTATTAACATTGTGAGATGTTACTGTCCAATTATGTTCTTGTAAACCAAGCTGGAAGGTGATTGGAGAAGTGCTCCACCTGACCAGGGGAGTATATTGACCCCTGCTGGGCGGAAACACATGGCATAGAGTCTGCAGACAAAGCCAGACTTTAGGGTCTGTGTGCCACAGCCATTGTCCTAATTCCAGGAACTACAGGTGCCTCAGGCCATCACCTTGCACCTAGGGCAAGTCCGGAGACATAAACCCAGAGCTGAGATCCATCACCAGGACTCAGTTCCATCTGCACCAGCCCAGCCTGAAGCTACTACCAGGTTTAGTGCAATCTTCCTGTGGACCAGCTCTCCATGACTCTTCCAGCTAGAGAATCTGCTGCTATCGTTTGGCTATTGCCTGTTGTTAAATAAAGTACTGTAAGTTGATTTGCACAACGTTGCCTCCATCTGATCCCTGGATACGGCTGGCTGCAACCAAGGGCTTCCCCATCCATCACCCAGGGATTCATCCTACAGATACCTCAGGGGTTGCCCCAGTAAGAAGCAATCAGCCTCCTGCATCAGCATATTTCTTGCACACACCACCTGCTGGAGACCTGCCAGGCTGTAGATCAGCCCTCCGCTCCCCATACCAAGCACTGTGCCTAGGCCACAATAGCCAGCCACTCAGGTATTCAGGGCCCCTGCTGCCTCCAGGCCCCAAGAAAAGGCTGGAGTATGTTGCACATGTGCCACCTTGAAATATAAGATGTTACAAGCTTTCGGGAGATCTTAGGTCCCTTCATCAGGCAGGTATAACAGTCTTTCTGAAGTGACACAGATCTTATACACCGTGGACAGAGAAGAAATGAAAAGAAATGTAAACAAAAGGACAATAGCAAAAACAAAGTCACTTATTAGATGACATGTACAGAACATGTACCACCTCACACAGTACACGCACCGCCTCACACAGTACACGCACCACCTCACACAGTACACGCACCGCCTCACACAGTACACGCACCGCCTCACACAGTACACACACCACCTCACACAGTACACGCACCGCCTCACACAGAACACGTATCCCCTCACACAGTACACATACCACCTCACACAGTACACATACCGCCTCACACAGTACACGCACCGCCTCACACAGTACACGCACCGCCTCACACAGTACACGCACCGCCTCACACAGTACACGCACCGCCTCACACAGTACACGCACCGCCTCACACAGTACACGTATCCCCTCACACAGTACACGCACCGCCTCACACAGTACACGGACCGCCTCACACAGTACACATACCGCCTCACACAGTACACGCACCGCCTCACACAGAACACGTATCCCCTCACACAGTACACATACCACCTCACACAGTACACGTACCGCCTCACACAGTACACATACCGCCTCACACAGTACACATACCGCCTCACACAGTACACGCACCGCCTCACACAGTACACGCACCTACTCACACAGTACACGCACCGCCTCACACAGTACACGCACCGCCTCACACAGTACACGCACCGCCTCACACAGTACACGCACCGCCTCACACAGTACACGCACCGCCTCACACAGTACACGTATCCCCTCACACAGTACACGCACCGCCTCACACAGTACACGGACCGCCTCACACAGTACACATACCGCCTCACACAGTACACGCACCGCCTCACACAGAACACGTATCCCCTCACACAGTACACATACCACCTCACACAGTACACGTACCACCTCACACAGTACACATACCGCCTCACACAGTACACATACCGCCTCACACAGTACACGCACCGCCTCACACAGTACACGCACCACCTCACACAGTACACGCACCGCCTCACACAGTACACGCACCGCCTCACACAGTACACGCACCGCCTCACACAGTACACGCACCGCCTCACACAGTACACGCACCGCCTCACACAGTACACGCACCGCCTCACACAGTACACGCACCGCCTCACACAGTACACATACCACCTCACACAGTACACGCACCACCTCACACAGTACACGCACCGCCTCACACAGTACACGCACCGCCTCACACAGTACACGCACCGCCTCACACAGTACACGCACCGCCTCACACAGTACACATACCACCTCACACAGTACACGCACCACCTCACACTGTACACGCACCGCCTCACACAGTACACGCACCGCCTCACACAGTACACATACCACCTCACACAGTACACGCACCACCTCACACAGTACACGCACCACCTCACACTGTACACGCACCGCCTCACACAGTACACGTACCGCCTCACACAGTACACGCACCGCCTCACACAGTACACATACCACCTCACACAGTACACGCACCACCTCACACTGTACACGCACCGCCTCACACAGTACACGCACCGCCTCACACAGTACACATACCACCTCACACAGTACACGCACCACCTCACACAGTACACGCACCACCTCACACTGTACACGCACCGCCTCACACAGTACACGCACCGCCTCACACAGTACACGCACCGCCTCACACAGTACACGCACCGCCTCACACTGTACACGCACCGCCTCACACTGTACACGCACCGCCTCACACTGTACACGCACCGCCTCACACAGTACACGCACCACCTCACACAGTTCACATACCACCTCACACAGTACACGCACCGCCTCACACAGTACACGCATCGCCTCACACAGTACACGCACCGCCTCACACAGTACACGCACCGCCTCACACAGTACACGCACCGCCTCACACAGTACACGCACCGCCTCACACAGTACACGCACCGCCTCACACAGTACACGCACCGCCTCACACAGAACACGTATCCCCTCACACATTACACGCACCACCTCACACAGTACACGTACCACCTCACACAGTACACGTACCACCTCACACAGTACACGTACCACCTCACACAGAACACGTATCCCCTCACACAGTACACATACCACCTCACACAGTACACGTACCACCTCACACAGTACACGCACCGCCTCACACAGTACACGCACTTCCTCACACAGTACACATACCACCTCACACAGTACACGCACCGCCTCACACAGTACACATACCGCCTCACACAGTACACGCACCGCCTCACACAGTACACGCACCGCCTCACACAGAACACGTATCCCCTCACACAGTACACGCACCGCCTCACACAGTACACATACCACCTCACACAGTACACGCACCGCCTCACACAGTACACGCACCGCCTCACACAGTACACGCACCGCCTCACACAGTACACGCACCGCCTCACACAGTACACGCATCGCCTCACACAGTACACGCACCGCCTCACACAGTACACGCACCGCCTCACACAGTACACGCACCGCCTCACACAGTACACGCACCACCTCACACAGTACACGCACCGCCTCACACAGTACACGCGCCGCCTCACACAGAACACGTATCCCCTCACACATTACACGCACCACCTCACACAGTACACGTACCACCTCACACACTACACACACCGCCTCATACAGAACACGTATCCCCTCACACATTACACGCACCGCCTCACACAGTACACGTACCACCTCACACACTACACACACCGCCTCATACAGAACACGTATCCCCTCACACATTACACGCACCGCCTCACACAGTACACGTACTTCCTCACACAGTACACGCACCGCCTCACACATTACACGCACCGCCTCACACAGAACACGTATCCCCTCACACAGAACACGTATCCCCTCACACATTACACGCACCACCTCACACAGTACACGTACCACCTCACACACTACACACACCGCCTCATACAGAACACGTATCCCCTCACACATTACACGCACCGCCTCACACAGTACACGTACCACCTCACACACTACACACACCGCCTCATACAGAACACGTATCCCCTCACACATTACACGCACCGCCTCACACAGTACACGTACTTCCTCACACAGTACACGCACCGCCTCACACATTACACGCACCGCCTCACACAGAACACGTATCCCCTCACACAGAACACGTATCCCCTCACACATTACACGCACCGCCTCACACAGTACACATACCACCTCACACAGTACACATACCGCCTCACACAGTACACATACCACCTCACACAGTACACGCACCGCCTCACACAGTACACGCACCGCCTCACACAGTACACGCACCGCCTCACACAGAACACGTATCCCCTCACACAGTGCACGCACCGCCTCACACAGTACAAGCACCGCCTCACACAGTACACGCACCGCCTCACACAGTACACGCACCGCCTCACACAGAACACGTATCCCCTCACACAGTACACGCACCTCCTCACACAGTACACGCACCGCCTCACACAGTACACGTACCACCTATACATTATGCGTTGACCCTGAGGGTTATATTTTACAATCTGACATCTACACATGGGTCTTAGTTGTCAGCGGACCATGTGTGTCTGGCTGTACCAGCCTCCTGCACGGCACATCAATGTGTCTTAGAGGAAAGTTGGGTGACACCCACATTCTAGGAGCTGAAAGGAGTGGTGACAGGATGACATTAGGCTCACCGCTCGCTGGTGGGGTCGGAGCAGTTCAGGGGGTATTTCAGCGGGATGATAGTTCCATCTGTGTCCTGCAGGTAGTCTTGCTGTCCCATATAATACTCCACCAGTTCTGTCAACGTTGCAAACTGTTCTCCCCCATACAGGTCGTAGCAGTCCCCCGTATTCTGTATCCGGATATGGGTGACTGTGTCCTCCAACCTAAAGGGGGCAGAAGAAGAAAAACCCATTGTATCACCTCCATGTCACCAGAGTATTTCCTGAAATACTCTGTGCTGCTCTGACATAAAGGAATACAAGAAGCTGAAGTCATTGCACACACGTGACTGTTGTGACAACGCCAGGCTGCGAGTAAAAACATCTAAAAATGTGCATTTTAGTCAAGCAGGAAATCTGTGACATATATTGATTGTGAAAAAAAATAAGTTGCACTTCCTCATTGTGCACAGAAAGCACCGCAGCCATCTCCATGGGAAAAGCAGAAAGAACAGCAAAAGCGGAAAAAGGAGAAAGACAAAGCGGCAATGCAGATCTATGCAGAGGGAGGATTTACTGTAAATCCCATCTCAGGGGCTTATAATAGCCCCATAGTGTAATAGCAAGGGGCGGCTGATGCCTACACTTTTTCTCCTAACTAGCCCGAAAATAACTGATAACAGAGAGCAATAGACTAAGTTCATAAATGGGGGTCATCCAGCCCCTGTCTCCATGTGCAAACACCTATCCACACGCAGCTGCTGTAGTAGGGGAGTCAGTGACCCCATATTCTAGCTACGGTTAAAACTCAAAAATAGCTTCCACAAAATGGGCCAGAACTTAAATAGGCTTAATAGGGAGTGGGACTCAAAAGCAATGGGCCTATATGGCTGAATTCACATGTGGTGTTTAGAGCATACACTTCAAAACGAATTGCGACAGCTGAGATTAGCATCATTAAACAGCTGTAAACATTAGCGATTACAAAGCATTGCGTTTTACATATGTGTTAGCGCCACGTTAACAATGCGTTTTGTAAACGCAAATGTTAACAGCAATGTGATTAGGCAAATCTCTTCTCCTCGCCTGTTAGGGCCGTTCCACACTTGCAAGTGTGATGCGATGAACTCGCATCACACTCGCAATGCATGCTGCCCGGATCGCTTGGGCCGAACATTGCAAACCCGGGAGTGAACTGACATGCTCTGATTTCAGTCCCGGTTTGCAGAATTCGGGCCGTGCTATCCAGGCAGCATGCATTGCAAGTGTGGAACGACCCTTATTTTGTGCAATTTAAATGCCAACAGCTGGATGACAGCGCTGAATTCCTAATTATCTAGGGAACAAGTTACCCACACCTCATTTTCTCTTGGTAATATTGGACACCTAAATTTGGCTTCTTTTCTAGTGGCCACATAGGAACCACGCAAGATGTCTGATGCCCCAGATGTTCTTGCCTTGGTGGTATCTAGAGACATTTTATAGTACAATGGCAAAGGGGCCCTTAGGGTGCCACCAGGGCTGAACTATGAGGTGCACCACATGGCCCCCAGCACTTTACTCTTAGGGGGCCCCATTAGAAGTAATCTGTCCCTGGTGGCGATGAGCTGTGGTGGTGCCACTACGCTGCCTTCCTCCAAGCTGTGACAATGACTCACTGTCAGTGTGAGCGTGCCTGCCCAGCCGTACTCAATAGCATTCTGCATGCAGCGTGTTTCCCCGGAGCTGTGCTGCATGCAGAGTGACACCTACCCCCCCCCCCTTTAGTACTTAATGCTGGTTCGCTGAAGTGCTTGCCACCATTGCCACAAAGAGCCATCAGGACTCAAAAATAAGGACTTTAGAGGCGTAGCACAAGCATGATAGTGTGTTAGTTTACGGGGGATCAGGGGATGCCAAATCCCACATTTTGTATTGGTCCCTGGTGGACTGACCTGACAGATAATGAAAAGTCTTCCGGCTTCTTCCTGCTTGGACGTACGAGAAAACTTCCATAGACTCCTCTGGCTTTCAGGCGGGTCTCGGCCTCCAGCCCGGTGATGTCCCTGTGAAACCACCTGCAAATGTTACACAGAGAATAAGATCGGATTATTCCAAAATTCATAGTGGGACAAGGATAAAAAAAGAGATTGTGAAATCCACATGTAAGTACAAAAAAAGAAAAAAAATTGTGAAAGAAAACAGTGGTCCTTTTTGAACTCCTAAAGAACTATAATACCATCAAAGTGCACCCCAGCAGCATTAAACATATTTTACATCTTGAAGTCCAAGCACTTTACATTTTTTTATAAGTTTATCATTTTTCCATGAATTTTGCTGTTTGGGGCTAGTTTTTTGTTGGATGAGTAACATTTCCAACCATTTTTTCAATGCAACATTTTTTGGGCACATATAATTTATTGATTAGCTTTTAGGGTTTGACCAACTTGGAGGCAAATGGGAGTAAATATGTGCGCCCAAGCATCACGCTCTGAGGCTCAGAGTGGTGACACGGGTCACAGGTACATAAGGTCGGACATGTTTCCTTCTCTGTGTATTCCTCTTAGGACATCTTTCGGAGTACTCATTTTAATTCCCTGGGTGACATCATGCCTTCTTCTCCATTCCAAGTAAAAATTTGTGAGGGCGACTACTTGGAAGTGACTGTGTCTATTGTCACTAAGCGGCTCTGTTGTTACTGTATGTCCGTCATATGATGTCCCTTATAGTATTGATAGCCCCCTAGGCGTATAGCTGTTGGGCTAATGACTGCTCAAAGGTGGCTAGCAGTCAGGATACAATAAGGGTGTGTGGCCCCTTTAATCGGAGGTTGCTCTTCCCTCTCTCATCTTCATACATGAGAAGGACATGCGCTGGGGGCGTGGCTAGTAACGTGGGCGGTACAAGAGGTGGGCGCATGCTCGTATACTCAGAACAGCAGACTCACCCTCTTTTTCATCGGTTTTCCCTCCCTCCCTTTTTTATACAGTTTTTTCATATATTTTTGTCAGAGCGGGCATTTTTTCAGGGGTAACATTGCCCTACACGCCCTGACATAAGGATAGGCATACAGGGTGTTGTCTGCTGTTATGTAAAGTGGAATGGTTAAAAGTGTCTATATATTCAAGAAATGGTTAAATTATTCATAGTTTCAATAAAGCTGTGCCCGACCCCGAGTCAACCCACAATTGAGAATGGTTAAGCAATGGTTTTCTGTGTGGTTATTTAGATTTGGACTATGCAGTTATTAACCCCTTTCCGCACCCTGACGTAGAATCACGTCATGGCGATCACCCGAGCTCAGAAGCTGAGCCCGGGCGATCGCCTTGGGATCCCGGCGGTACGCGGTAGCCGGGATCCCGCAGTAACTGCCGGGATCGCGACGATCGCAATCCCGACTGTTTAACCCTATAGACGCCGCGGTCATAGTGGTGCAGTGGTGAAACTGCGAATGGCTCATTAAATCAGTTCGGGTTAAATCAGTTCGGGTTGGTGCATGGCACAGAGGTGCCGATCTTTACCATGGCAACCCTGAGTTCCGATAAGGACCCCAGGGCTGCCTATAGTAGCTGCCTGCTAGGATCGTGCACTGTGCACGATCTAACAGTGCAGCTGTCAGCCTATGCAGAATGCCTATACATTAGTATTGCAGTATATTACAATGAACAAGTGATCAAATGAACACTTGTTCATGTCCCACCCTGGGACAAAATAAAACAGTAAAAAAAAAGTTTAAAACAAAAGTGCAACTTAAGTCCCATCCCATGCAGTAGAAAAAGTGAAAATCACCAAAAAAACCACAACATATAGGGTATCACAACGTCCGTAACAACCCGTACAATAAAATAACATGGTCACTGAACCGGTATGGTGAATGCCGTTAAAAAAACACAAAAAAAACCTCACAAAAATTATTACATTTTCACATCTGACCACATAAAAAGCGCATAAAAAGTGATCAAAAAGTAATATTTAGTCCAACATGATACCAAGTAAAAGTACAGCTTGTCCCGCAAAAAATAAGCTCTGTAAAAAAAATATATAAAAATGTTCTGCCCATTGTTACTTGGCGATACAAAAACAAACTCACAAAATGAGTTCTATATTCTGCAAAACAAGTTAACCATAAAAAAGCCATATAAATGGGGTATCGCCGTAATCATGATGACCCAGAATAACGATAATACATTAATTTTATGGTACAGTGAATGCCGGGGGAAAAAATGCTAAAAACCATAAACAAGAATTAATGATTTTTTTAATCCAAGAAACCAAGAAAGAGTTAATAAAATCTGATTATTGGCTATTAAACCCCCCTGTAAATGATGTACCTGAAAAGTGGATCTCACCACCAAAAAAAAATAATCTCCCATGTGTCCAAATTACAAAAAAAGAAACATTTTATAGCCTGTAAAATGTGACATTGCAGATCTGCTCTGAATGGCGCTGCTTCCCTTCTATGCCGGCCGTGTGCCCATACAGCAGTCACCACCACATATGGGGCATCCTCATACTCGGGAGACATTGGGTATCAAACTTTGTGGAGTTTTTTGTCATTTAATACTTTGTGACGGTTTAATTTTTGTCCAAAATTTATATATTGTCTAAAAAAAAATTACAGCTGCATTTTGTTTTAACCCCTGTGAAGCATCTAAAGGGTTAACACACTTCTTAAAGTTGATTTTTTTTACACATTGAGGGGTGTAGTTTCTAAAATGGCGTGATTTTGGGGGTTTTACTGCTGTTTAGGCCTCTCAAAGTCAGTTAAAGCTGAGGAGGTGCCTCTAAATAAGGGTTTTGGCGATTTTCATAAAAATGAGAAAAATTGCACCCAAAATTCTGAACCTCCTAACAACCTAGAAAAGAGAGAGGAGGTATAAAACCCTATGCCGATATAAAGCAGACATTCCAGAAATGTTAGTTATAAAGTTACTTGGGTGCTATGACTATCTGCCTGAAAAGCAGAAAATTTGGAACTTTGAAAATGACTAATTTTTAGAAATTTTTGCCAAATTTCATTTTTTTTCATAACTAAACACAAAAGATATCATCAAAATTTTTCTATTACTTTGAAGTACAATGTGTGACGGTAAAACAATCTCAAAATCCCCTGGATATGTTAAAGCGTCACAAAGTTATAACCTCCTATAATGACACAGGGTAAATTTTAAAAATCAGGCCTGGTCCTAAAGGTCTAAAATGGCTTAGACACAAAGGGGTTAAAGGGGCCAATCCGGCTCCGGGTCAGTAAGTGTTTCGTATTTGAGCAGTCCTGCTCTCTAGCAATAGGAAGCCGGCAGACCTGAATGCAGAAGTGGTGTATGTGGCCATGTGGGGTGACATCACCGCCGGTGAAGATAAGGGTCCACAAATGGTGGTGGTAGCAGCCATGTTAAATCTTGAATGTCTGTGGTGTAACCATCAAGCTTCAAGCTTGTTGCCTCCTATGTACACCTTACTAAGCATGCCCACAATACTCTCCTATATTACCTCCTGACAATGTTCTTATGGCAATGGGCCTTGTGTGGAAATGCATTAGCCTGGTCATGATGGCTTCCCCATAAGGGTGATGCCACACATGGCGTTATGAACCGGTTTTTGATCCGTTTTTAAGCAGTCCGTCCAAAAATGCATCCGTTTTTTACCAGTTTTAATTAAGATAATTAGTAAAACCTGTCAAAAACAAATGCGTTATCAAAAATGGATGTGTTTTTTTAACGCATGCGTTTTTGGACGGACTGCTTAAAAGCGTACCAAAAACGGGTTCAAAACACCATGGGTGGCATCACCCTAACTGAAAGTGGAGTATATAATAGAAACATTAAGGAGGTGGTGGGGGGGCAAAAGTACAAGAGGTCTTTACCAGGTGAATTACTGATATGATATTTCAATACTGTATAATGAAACAACAACCTAACGGGTTCTTCCCTTCGCTAACATTAGCCCCAAATCGCATAGAGAAGGGGCTGGGGACTGTAGGGGATTTCTGGTGATGGTGCAGAAGGCGGCTAAAAAGGCGATTGGCCCCTTCTTTAGGCGGTCCCAAAAAGAGGCTGGATTGGGCGGGCTTATTGCGGCCCGCCCCGTGGTTTTAAAAGCATTGGGGGCACGTGGCGGGGCCTCTTTCCTTCTGCCCTCAGGACCGAGCGGTGTGAAGTCGCCCACCCACCCTTGCCCTCAGGTTAATTTTCGTTTACAGGTGGTGTTCCGGTTTCTGGCTGTTCTCTTTCTTCCTTTCAGATGTCACAGCATTGGCGGATTTTCACATGCCCGAAGGCGAGATGAAGGTGCCCACATGACGTCTGACACCATTCGGGTGAAAGGTTTTTGCTCAAGAAGAAGCGAAGGGCCCGGATGGGCATGAATTTTGTTCCAACTATTTTGCATTTTTTCTATTGGTTATTTAATTAATTCATTGTTTCTCTAAAAATAAATGCTGTGCCCCCCCCCCCACCCCACACACACACACACACCCACCCACCCACAACAAGGAACATGGTGTGGTGTCCATTGATGGCTGGTTTAATTTTGGAGGATTTAAAATTTCTGGGTCAAGAGCCTGAATATTTTGGGCTAAGTTTACAAGTCCCTACAGTCCAGCCCAGACTAGACTAGAAACCTACCGTATTTTCCGGACTATAAGGCGCACTTAAAAGCATTGGATTTCCGTGGAAATCCAAAGTGCGCCTTATAGTCCGGTGCGCCCTATGTATGGCGCTGGGCAGCGGACCATACTTGCATAGGTCCCCGCTACCGGAGACCGGAGACAGCAGATCTCCAGCGGGAACTGCAGACCACGCGGCACGAACAACTTCTGCCGCGTGGTCTGCAGTTCCCGCTGGAGATCTGCTGTCTCCGGTAGCGGGGACCAATGTAAGTATGGTCCGCTGCCCTCCTCCACCTCCCCCTCACCTTCCCCGCTCACCTTCCCCGCGTTCCCCGTCGCGTCTCGGCGTTGCGTCCCGTCGCCGCGTCCCGTCGCGTCTCCGCCACGCCCCCGGACCCCGCGCCTTATAGTCCGATGCGCCTTATATATGTAATTATTACATATATAAGGCGCATCGGACTAATGCGCCTTATAGTCCGGTGCGCCCTATAGGGCAGAAAATACGGTAATGCCACCTCTATGTATATTAATTTAGAATATCACATTAATCGACAATCATATAACCAGCTTTATATCTAATTCTCAGTTGTCCTTGAGCATGGCGTGCATGGAGACTAGCTATTATAGGGTCTCCCATACACTACACATGGAGAAAATGTGCCCCATTCACTTGAAGGACATTATATAGCAGTATGAGACGTGTGGCGTGATGCCTGCAGCATTTCTGTGCATAAAGTGGTATAATCAAATTCTGCAACCCATTTATGATTGCGATGTGCCAAGGTGTCAGTCCAGCAGGACAATATTCCACTTCCCAGTGCACGGCATGGAATATTAACCCCTCCCTGATGTGCGCCATACTATCGCAAGCTGAGGATTTTTTTATTTTATATTTTGAAAAATATTAAACAATTCAATAAAAAGTGATCAAGGTCGTACAGTCCTAAAAATGGTAGCAATGAAAACGTAATCAAAAGTCGCAAAAAATGACACCACTCACAGCTCCATACACTGAATAATTAAAACGTTATTAGCGCCAGAAGATGGCTAAATAAAATAAAAAATTGTACAGGAGGTTTTAATTTTTGTAAATGTATGAAAACATTATAAAACCTATACAAATTTGTTATCCCCGTAATCGTACCGACCCAAGGAATGAAGAAGACATGTCATTTGGGGCGCTCAGTGAAAGCCGTAAATTCCAAGTCCAAAAGAAAATGGCGCAAATGCGTTTTTTCACCATTTTCACTGCATTTGTAATTATTTCCTGCTTCCCAGTACACAGCAGGGGATATTAAATACCATCTCTATGAAGTGCAATTTGTTACTCACAAGCTCTTTACGGGTAAAAATAAAAAAAGTTATAGATTTTTGAAGGTAGGGAGTGAAAAATGGAAATTAAAAAAAAAAAGGGCCAGGTCGTAGTGGGGTTAAATCCCATCCCTATGAAATGCAATATTTTACTCAGAAAACAAGCCCGCACACAGCTCTTTAGAAATGAAAAATGGAAACGCAAAAACTGGTCTTTAAACCCCGTGCCTTGGTTGGTATAAGGCCGGCGGCACACGTGGCGTTTTGCACCTGTTTTTTGGCCGTCTTTAAACAGTCCGTTAATAAACGCATGTGTTAAAAAACTCTGCATCAAACTGCATTTTTTTAAAACGCATCTGTTTTTGATCGGTTTTACCAATTATCTTAATTAAAATGGGTCAAAAACGCTTGTGTTTTTAAACGGAGAGCTTAAAAACGGGTTCAAACACCACGTATGCCGTCAGCCTAAGAGATGCGCCTCTACACTGAGAGTAGGGGCATAATCACCAAGACTGGATCATAATGGGGGCTTTATTCATACTGGGACAAAGAGGGTGGTTAAGGGGGTTCATGGAGAGAAGGGAGAAAGAAATTATGCTTTCCTCTGTTTTACCAAGCTGGACCAGAGGTAAAGATAGAGGTTAGTAAAAATTCTTTCTTCATTTTACACCACCTGGGGACACAAACAAAAAAAATCCCATCCCCAAGAACCCCTTTAAGGTTGTGTTCACATGATAAGTTTACATTGCCTTTTTTCACATAGCAACGTGTGTTTTACAATTTCTTTTAAACTCGCTTATTGAACAAGAAAATAAGGCACATACACTTGTTACAAATCATGTACAAGTCTTACAAATTACATCACAAGTGCCATATACAAAGAAAACATTGTACATACAAAAGCCTTGGCATGAAAAAATACAACCTAGTTCCTTCACAGTCCCAAGGCCTCAAACCTTGTCAGGCAAAGTGAGCAAAATCCAGTATATTTAACAAACAATCTACCTAAGTGCCTCCTGCGAGGAAGACAAAGCCCATCATAAGCGGAGATTTATCCTAAGTCTCTTAGAGCAGAACTGTTCTAGTTGCCCATGGGAACCAATCAGAGCTCAGCTTTCATTTTCCCACAGCTGTTTATAAAATTAAAGCTGTGCTCTGATTGGTTTCCATGGGCAACTAGCACAGTTTTACCTCAGACACTTCTGATAAATTTCCCCCGTATAGTCAAGGGGGGGGGGGAGTCGCACCACCTGCCCCAGACCTTTGCAAATTTCTCAGGACGGTGTCTAAGGAGAAAGACCACCTCATGTGTTTTGCATATAACATTGAAAACATATGCTGCTACGTAAAAACTGCATGCGTTTCGAACACACACCAAATGTGAACAAATGTGAATCATGTGAACACAACCACAAGTGTAAGGGACCAGAAGATAACGGGCATTATTAAGAATGGGGGGCGCCATATAGTGTGCAGTGGCCACTATAGAACATGGTGACTAATATGAGGGGCATTATAAGATATCAGTCCCGCAATAAGTGGTGTATTATTAAGTATTGGGGCCACAATCGTGACAGTACACTGGGTGCGACTAGAGCAGGGGGTATTCTACAGTGTAGGGATCACCACAAGGGGATTTTACTGTGTGATGACCACAGTGGAGGTTACATTATGGCGCACTATTTGTGTGGTACTAGTATTTCATGGGGGGGCTCTGTATTAGCTCTATTACAGTATTTGGGGGGCATAGTATTAGGGGTAGCAGAAGAATAACATTGTTAACATTGTAAACTCTGCAGGGATGGTGCGTGGCTGGTGGTAGAGACAAGGTGAAGGTGGACCTTATGGAGAAGATAAGGAGCGAGAACATGTACAATCCGAGGACAAATCACTTGAGGTCACTTGGGGTAATAGGTAGGGATCTCTCCTGTGTTTTCTATAGCTGTATATGATAAGCACTGTTTTTTTCATGTTCGCTTGTGTGTATATATGTTAGGGTCCGGCCACTACTTAGTATTTGGTACATGTGCACTGTGGCCAGTGCCTGGCTCTTTTATGACCCTAGAAACGCCCCCGGATAACCAAAAAAAAAAGTACCGTAATAAAAAGTGATTAAAATATACAGGCGGTCCCCTACTTAAAGACACTGGACTTAGACGACCCCTAGTTACAAACGGAGCCCTCTGCCCCCTGTGACCTCTGGTGACCTCTCTGGATGTTACTATAGTCCCAGACTGCAATGATCAGCTGTAAGGTGTATGTAATGAAGTTTTATTGATAATCCTTGGTCCAATTACAGCAAAAAATTGTAAAACTCCAATTGTGACTGGGGCAAAAAACATTTTTCTCTGGATCTACAATGATAAAATATACAGTTTCGCCTTACATACAAATTCGAATTAAGAACAAACCTAGGGAACCTATGTATGTAACCCAGGGACTGCCGGTATGTACTCCAAAATGGTACCAATGAGAACTACAGTTCACCTGACTAAAAACAAGTCCTAATACAACTACAAAAAGAGTGACATAAAAAACACATTTTAATTTTCTTTGGGTAGGGGAGAGTTGGGATAGGAAGGGGGTTTGGGGATGGGATGGGGGATCGAAATATATGGAATTAGGGAAAAAGAGGTAGATTATAATTAAATTACTTGAAAATGTATGTATTAATATAATGCATTAATTATGTCATTTGGCTCTTAGGCAACACATTGCTGAATTTTATCTGACAAGGTAATAATAATGTTTTGAAGATAATGTAGTAATGTTTGGAAGATATGGTATATTGTCTTCTAATTTTTATGATGGTTGTAATCTATAGATTGGAATATGGGAATACAGGGGGACCCCAGGTTACGTTCAAGATAGGTTCTGCAGGATTGTTCTTAAGTTGAATTTGTATGTAAGTTGGAACTGTATACTTTATAATTTATATTTCAAGGAAAAATAAAAGAAAAAAAACACACAAAACTGTAGAGCAATTGGTAACAGGGAAAAATAGCGGCTTTCCAAATTTAGACATAAAAATTCCCTGCAAGGCCAAAGCTGTGTCATGTAGGGGTAAAATGTTACGTAATATCTAACCATTGATGGCGTGCACACAACATGAACAAATGCAGGCCAAAAATAGATCTTTTATGTCTTGTCACAACTTTATCTATAGTTATCGGCTTTGTATTCAGATAGAAAACTCCAAGGCTCCGGGAAATAGTCACCGCTATGGACTTTCTGACGGCTAACCTCTAGTAATACACAGTAAACATACTCCATTGTCTGTAATTAGATCTATACAAACAAAACAGCACCACTACATCCACAGTTGTGATGGTGATGGGATTCCGCTGAATCTTTCTAATGGGAAACCATCTATTGGTTCCCTGAGTGAACCAGATCAAGAAATTAAAAAAAAAAAAGTTGAAGCAAAAAATGAGGACAGTCAAAAGAGTTAAGGAGAAGCTTGAAGACCCAAAAAGAAGAAGTTCTAGAGAAGCAATGGTCATACAGACAACAACAAATAATGAAGTCAAAGTGATCTTACAAACGGAGTCATCTTTTTCCATATATTGTTTTTACACTACTCTGCACAATTGAACGGGTGGTTTTGTCTTCTGGATAATCAGAGTTTTGTAGATACAAAATATTGATACTTTGTATGAAGTGACTATGTATCGGCTTAAGTCCTTCTTCTCTATAGAGTCGTGGGACCAACAAACTTGGTAGGGCGTATCTAAACTGAGAGTCTAGAACTCAAATAAACAACATAGAATTCTGAGATGATTATCAATAACCTCATATTTTATAGTTATCAGGGAGGGACCTGCCCAGCCCCATCCTTTGGGTACAGAGAGGATGCCGCTCAATGGCTATAGGTCTCCCCACGGCAGCAAGCAAACTGTCCGTAAGAAGAACTCTTACTCGCTGACCCTCATTTCACATGGAAATGATACTGGAAGTTTTGTTCTTGTGATTGAGTAGATGAGGAACCCATGTTCCTCGGAAGATGGGGTAAGATTTACCCTACTATCTAATATGATACCCTTGTAAACATCCCTATGTAGAGATTATATGCAAGCGGTTTTGTAACAATGTATTATGCAGTTTACAGACAACATTATATGACAACATTAGACTACAGGAGAAGTCTTCTTCGTTGTAGAGTCAGTAGTCATTTATTTATCTATCGGTGCTGATTGTAGGTACATATGTGGCGGTGGGATTGGCATATATTCCGGAATCTTGCATCTCATAAATTATGAATACAAAGAAGGCTTCCAAAATAAAGTCCTGGTTAGAGGCTGAATTAGGGGAGCGACAGTGAGGTGGAGTAGACTAATAACTGAAATCTAGAATCAAAGACCAAGACAACAAACACTATGGGCCATATATTACAGGCGTCCACAAACCAAGAGAAGTGATACAGAAAACTGTCTGAGACAAATATCCCAGGGGGAGATCCTACTCCAAAAGTTGATGACAAGTCTCCAGGACCAAGCAATGGTCATCTCACCAGACATTAAAACAAGGTTTCAGGGTGACTATGGTCCACTTCAAACTCCTCAGGAACCGGGCCAAGACTAATAAACCAGGATAACAAGATTATGAAACCTTATAGTTATTCTCTTATGTGCGATATTCCAGCTTTAGAAAAAAAGAAGAAATCATGTTCATCTCAAGAACGACAAGACGATAAAACGTTGTCTCGGACATCCTCAAGATGTTGAGCAGGTAGTACAAGTCTGAAGACATCTGCTGTAGGTAGTGTTTGAACTCTCGTAGCAGGGAGGGTGGAGAGTATTGAGAAAATTGACCAGATTTTGACTTTCCATATCTCAGGAGCAAGGAGAGGATCTACATTGTCCTTACCTGACCATCTTTGAAGCCTTGTCCTGGGGTCTTTGTGTGCGCTGAGATGACTTGTTGCCAGGGTTCTTCCTCTTCTCTCCGTCTCTTGTTTTGCCTCTCTTGCTTTCACTCCCCTTCACCTCTCTTATCTTGAGACCTTTCTACTCTCACTGTTATGGAGTGGACCTGTCAGGGTATGTCTCCTCTTGACTTCATTGCCCCACTCAGTGCGTTCTCACTTTGCAAAAAAAAAAAAGAGGAGTATTCTTTTCTGCCTGAGTTAATCCCTCTCTCACTCTCTCAAACAGGAAGCTCGCTTCTCTAAAGCTTCTACTTCTCATTTTTATCTGTGCACCTCACACACATTGTGTAAGCCCAGCTACAGCAATGTGCAAGACACAAGGCCCGGAGCCCACGGGCACATAGGTATAGACGGGTACAAGGTGCACGGGGAGAGCCTCAAGTCTAAGGTGCAGCCAGACGGGGGCTTTACCTGTAATTTGAGTATAAAACCAGGTCTCACAGGTGAGAGGCCGCTCTGATACACCTCACAGGTAACCAAGGAAGTCCTCCTCCCACAAACTACAGTGCTAATGGGAGGGAGATCTAGCTGCACCGATACATTGTAGCAAAGGTCAGCAGAAATGTTTGTGCTTCTAATCTGTCGAGGAAAAATAACATATGTAGCAAACCCTCAGCTGTGAGAAAGTTTACAGTTGTCCGCAGGGTCGAGTTTTGGATAGATGTTTAATAAAGGAATAATTATTATTGTTGTTCGCAGGGTCGAGTTTTGGATGGAAGTTTAGGATGTAGACAAGAATATTTTAATTCCTTAGCAGAAAGCAAAGTATAATGGGGCACATTTACTAAGGTGCTTGTGCCAGTTTTTTGTCGGACTTTGCACGTTCTTTCTAGTGCAAACTGCTTGCACAGATATTTAGGAAGTGTCTGCGACAAATATGTGTTGCACATGACCCTTTTGTGTCATGGCTGCACTATTCTGCTGCACTGATGGGGGCGTGCGCCAGATGTAACATGTAAAATCCAACAGAGTTGTGTTGCACGCCGCATGTTAAAGGTGCACCAAAAAAGGGCGCCAGATTCATGGAGAACGGGCACCAAAAATCCGGAATCTGGCGCCCTCTGCAAACTGCAGTTTCCACTGTTCTTAGTAAATGTGCCTCATTTTGTTAAAAATGACAGGACATTTTATGATACAAAAATATTAACCTTATTGTTAGCAAAATAAGTATAGAGAACACATCCTGCAACAAACAAAATTAAACAGGATAATACTGATCCCTATATACAGGAATATAACTACTATAATACTGCCCCCTATGTACAAGAATATAACTACTATAATACTGCCCCCTATGTACAAGAATATAACTACTATAATACTACCCCCTATGTACAAGAATATAACTACTATAATACTGCCCCCTATGTACAAGACTATAACTACTATAATACTGCCCCCTATGTACAAGAATATAACTACTATAATACTGCCCCCTATGTACAGGAATATAACTACTATAATACTACCCCCTATGTACAAGAATATAACTACTATAATACTGCCCCCTATGTACAAGAATATAACTACTATAATACTGCCCCCTATGTACAAGACTATAACTACTATAATACTGCCCCCTATGTACAAGAATATAACTACTATAATACTGCCCCCTATGTACAGGAATATAACTACTATAATACTGCCCCCTATGTACAAGACTATAACTACTATAATACTGCCCCCTATGTACAAGAATATAACTACTATAATACTGCCCCCTATGTACAGGAATATAACTACTATAATACTGCCCCCTATGTACAAGAATATAACTACTATAATACTGCCCCCTATGTACAAGAATATAACTACTATAATACTGACCCCTATGTACAGGAATATAACTACTATAATACTGCCCCCTATGTACAAGAATATAACTACTATAATACTGACCCCTATGTACAGGAATATAACTACTATAATACTGCCCCCTATGTACAAGAATATAACTACTATAATACTGCTCCTATGTACAAGAATATAACAACTATAATACTGCCCCCTATGTACAAGAATATAACTACTATAATACTGCCCCCTATGTACAGGAATATGACTACTATAATACTGCCCCCTATGTACAAGAATATAACTACTATAATACTGCCCCCTATGTACAGGAATATAACTACTATAATACTGTCCCCTATGTACAAGAATATAACTACTATAATACTGCCCCCTATGTACAGGAATATAACTACTATAATACTGCCCCCTATGTACAGGAATATAACTACTATAATACTGCCCCCTATGTACAAGAATATAACTACTATAATACTGCCCCCTATGTACAGGAATATAACTACTATAATACTATCCCCTATGTACAAGAATATAACTACTATAATACTGCCCCCTATGTACAGGAATATAACTACTATAATACTGCCCCCTATGTACAGGAATATGACTACTATAATACCGCCCCCTATGTACAAGAATATAACTACTATAATACTGCCCCCTATGTACAGGAATATAACTACTATAATACTGTCCCCTATGTACAAGAATATAACTACTATAATACTGCCCCCTATGTACAGGAATATAACTACTATAATACTGCCCCCTATGTACAAGAATATAACTACTATAATACTGCCCCCTATGTACAGGAATATAACTACTATAATACTGCCCCCTATGTACAAGAATATAACTACTATAATACTGCCCCCTATGTACAAGAATATAACTACTATAATACTGCCCCCTACGTACAAGAATATAACTACTATAATACTGTCCCCTATGTACAGGATTCTCGTGGATCAGCTCCAATGAGAAGTCATTACAGGTCCATGTCTGAAAATATGCAGGTTCTCCGGATCGTGGCCCAATCACTGCAGTTCTCACTGCTTTCCTGCTGCTACTACTAGTAAATATCATGGCAGACACTTATCAGGGCTTCTATGTCAGAAAACTGGTATTGAATCCCTGAAATAATCTCAATTTACGCCATGTCCCTGTCCAGGAGCGTAACTAGGAGAAGTTGACCCCCATAGCAGACTTCTGAATGGGGCCCCCATTCCTCTTAAAAATATATACATTTTTTTATACGTTATCATACATTTATACACACATATAGGGGGGATTTACTAATTCTGGCACAAGCACGTCTGTCGGCATAGGAGATCAGTCTCCGGAAAGCACAGCCCGATGTATTAAAGTGGCGCACGGCTGTAAGTAATTAATGGGTAGACTGAACTGATCAGTCGTGCGCCATAAAAATGCCGATATCAATGAGATGTGCGCCAAAATCTTACATGGACTGCGCCTTAATTTTGCTCTCTGACCATTTTTTCCCGGTCTATTGTGCGTCAAAAATTGTGCCTAAAAATGGCGACAAAATACACATAAATGTGGAGGATAATGTGGAAACGCTAGGCCACGCCCACTTGCGCTAAAAAAAAGATGGAGGAGTCAGGATAGATAAATGATCCGCAACAATTCTGTGCCAAAAAAAACATTAAAATCCTGGCATTTCTTTGGCGCAGATGCGATAATACATGTGCCCCGCAGTGTTCTACATATACACGCACACATTTAAAAATTATTTTTTTCACAATTATACTTTTATGTTCACTGAAATATACATTTATACACTTACCCACATACATACATCATATTAATACACATACAGTATATACATAACAAATACAGACATGTATACAGTATAAACACACCATATACAAACACACAGCATAAACACGCATATATACAGAATATGCACACCATATATACTCACATAAAGTACCACATACAAAGTTATTAAACACACACATATACACACCTACATACAATGCCAAGTACAAACATATATCAACTTGCATACAGTTTATAAACACCATATATATACACAACATATTCTCACACATACAGCATCTACACATCAGCATTATAGTAGTTATATTCTTGTACATAGGGGGCAGTATTATAGTAGTTATATTCTTGTACATAGGGGGCAGTATTATAGTAGTTATATTCTTGTACATAGGGGGCAGTATTATAGTAGTTATATTCTTGTACATAGGGGCAGTACTATAGTAGTTATATTCTTGTACATAGGGGCAGTATTATAGTAGTTATAGTCTTGTATATAGGGGGCAGTATTATAGTAGTTATATTACTGTACATAGGAGGCAGTATTATAGTAGTTATATTCTTGTACATAGGGGGCAGTATTCTAGTAGTTATATTCTTGTACATAGGGGGCGGTATTATAGTAGTTATATTCTTGTACATAGGGGCAGTATTATAGTAGTTATATTCCTGTACATAGGGGGCAGTATTATAGTAGTTATATTCTTTTACTTAGGGGGCAGTATTATAGTAGTTATAGTCTTGTACATAGGGGCAGTATTATAGTAGTTATATTCTTGTACATAGGGGCAGTATTATAGTAGTTATATTCATGTACATAGGGGCAGTATTATAGTAGTTATATTCTTGTACATAGGGGACAGTATTATAGTAGTTATATTCTTGTACATAGGGGCAGTATTATAGTAGTTATATTCATGTACATAGGGGGCAGTATTATAGTAGTTATATTCCTGTACATAGGGGGCAGTATTATAGTAGTTATATTCTTGTACATAGGGGCAGTATTATAGTAGTTATATTCCTGTACACAGGGGGCAGTATTATAGTAGTTATATTCTTGTACATAGGGGGCAGTATTATAGTAGTTATATTCTTGTACATAGGGGGCAGTATTATAGTAGTTATATTCCTGTACATAGGGGGCAGTATTATAGTAGTTATATTCTTGTACATAGGGGGCAGTATTATAGTAGTTATATTCTTGTACATAGGGGACCGTATTATAGTAGTTATATTCTTGTACATAGTGGGGAAGTATTATAGTAGTTATATTCTTGTACATAGGGGGCAGTATTATAGTAGTTATATTCTTGTACATAGTGGAGAAGTATTATAGTAGTTATATTCTTGTACATAGGGAGCAGTATTATAGTAGTTATATTCCTGTACATAGGGGCAGTATTATAGTAGTTATATTCTTGTACATAGGGGGCAGTATTATAGTAGTTATAGTCTTGTATATAGGGGGCAGTATTATAGTAGTTATATTCCTGTACATAGGAGGCAGTATTATAGTAGTTATATTCTTGTACATAGGGGGCAGTATTCTAGTAGTTATATTCTTGTACATAGGGGGCGGTATTATAGTAGTTATATTCTTGTACATAGGGGCAGTATTATAGTAGTTATATTCCTGTACATAGGGGGCAGTATTATAGTAGTTATATTCATGTACATAGGGGCAGTATTATAGTAGTTATATTCTTGTACATAGGGGCAGTATTATAGTAGTTATATTCATGTACATAGGGGCAGTATTATAGTAGTTATATTCTTGTACATAGGGGACAGTATTATAGTAGTTATATTCTTGTACATAGGGGCAGTATTATAGTAGTTATATTCATGTACATAGGGGGCAGTATTATAGTAGTTATATTCCTGTACTAGGGGGCAGTATTATAGTAGTTATATTCTTGTACATAGGGGCAGTATTATAGTAGTTATATTCCTGTACACAGGGGGCAGTATTATAGTAGTTATATTCTTGTACATAGGGGGCAGTATTATAGTAGTTATATTCTTGTACATAGGGGGCAGTATTATAGTAGTTATATTCCTGTACATAGGGGGCAGTATTATAGTAGTTATATTCTTGTACATAGGGGACCGTATTATAGTAGTTATATTCTTGTACATAGTGGGGAAGTATTATAGTAGTTATATTCTTGTACATAGGGGGCAGTATTATAGTAGTTATATTCTTGTACATAGTGGAGAAGTATTATAGTAGTTATATTCTTGTACATAGGGAGCAGTATTATAGTAGTTATATTCCTGTACATAGGGGGCAGTATTATAGTAGTTATATTCATGTATATAGGGGGCAGTATTATATTAGTTATATTCTTGTACATAGGGGTCAGTATTATAGTAGTTATATCCTTGTACATAGAGGGCAGTATTATAGTAGTTATATTCTTGTACATAGGGGGCAGTATTATAGTAGTTATATTCCTGTACATAGGGGGCAGTATTATAGTAGTTATATTCCTGTACATAGGGGGCAGTATTATAGTAGTTATATTCTTGTACATAGGGGGCAGTATTATAGTAGTTATATCCTTGTACATAGAGGGCAGTATTATAGTAGTTATATTCTTGTACATAGGGGGAAGTATTATAGTAGTTATATTCTTGTACATAGGGGCAGTATTATAGTAGTTATATTCCTGTACATAGGGGGCAGTATTATAGTAGTTATATTCTTGTACATAGGGGGCAGTATTATAGTAGTTATATTCCTGTACATAGGGGCAGTATTATAGTAGTTATATTCTTGTATATAGGGGACAGTATTATAGTAGTTATATTCTTGTACATAGGGGGTGTATTATAGTAGTTATATTCCTGTACATAGGGGGCAGTATTATAGTAGTTATATTCTTGTACATAGGGGGCAGTATTAAAGTAGTTATATTCTTGTATATAGGGGTCACTATTATAGTAGTTATATTCTTGTACATAGGGGGCAGTATTATAGTAGTTATATTCTTGTACATAGGGGGCAGTATTATAGTAGTTATACTCCAGTACATAGGGGGCAGTATTATAGAAGGTATATTCCTCTACATAGGGGGCAGTATTATAGTGGTTATATTTTTGTACATAGGGGGCAGTATTATAGTAGTTTTATTCTTGTACATAGGGGGCAGTATTATAGTAGTTATATTCTTGTACATAGATGTATTACAGGGGGGGTGAAGCGTCTGTATGTAGATGTACTACTGGAGGGTTGGCGGCTGTATGTAGATGTATTATTGGGGGTTGTGTAGGCTGTATATAGCTGTATTACTGGCAGGGTGAGGCGGCTGTATATAGATGTATTACTGGGGGTTAGGCAACTGCATATAGATGTATAACTGGTGGCTGGCAGCTCTATATAGATGTTTTACTGGTGGTTAGGTGGCTGGCGGCTGTATGTAGATGTATTACTGGGCAGGGTGAGGCGGCTGTACATAGATTTATTACTGGGGTTTATGAATCTGTATATAGATGTATAACTGGGGGCTGGCGGCTGTGGGGGTGAGGCGGCTGTATGTAGATGTATTAATGGGGGGTGAGGTGGCTGTATGTAGATGTATTACTGGTGGTTAGGTGGCTGTATATAGATGTATTACTGGGCGGGGAAAGGCAGGTGTGTATAGATGTATTACTGGCGGCTGGTGGCTGTATATAGATGTATTACTGGTGGTTAGGTGGCTGTAGATAGATGTATTAATGGGGGCTGGCGGCTGTTTATAGATGTTTTACTGGGGGTTAGGCAGCTGTATATAGATGTATAACTGGGGGCTGGCGGCTGTATATAGATGTATTACTGGTGGTTAGGTGGCTATATATAGATGTATTACTGGGGGGGCTGGCGGCTGTATATAGATGTATTACTGGGCGGGGAAAGGCAGGTGTGTATAGATGTATTACTGGCGGCTGGTGGCTGTATATAGATGTATTACTGGTGGTTAGGTGGCTGTAGATAGATGTATTAATGGGGGCTGGCGGCTGTTTATAGATGTTTTACTGGGGGTTAGGCAGCTGTATATAGATGTATAACTGGGGGCTGGCGGCTGTATATAGATGTATTACTGGTGGTTAGGTGGCTATATATAGATGTATTACTGGGGGGGCTGGCGGCTGTATATAGATGTATAACTGGGGGCTGGCGGCTGTATATAGATGTATTACTGGTGGTTAGGTGGCTATATATAGATGTATTACTGGGGGGCTGGCGGCTGTATATAGATGTATAACTGGGGGCTGGCGGCTGTATATAGATGTATTACTGGTGGTTAGGTGGCTGTATATAGATGTATTACTGGTGGTTAGGTGGCTGTATATAGATGTATTACTGGGGGGTTGGCGCCTGCATGTAGATGTATTACTGGGGGTTGGCGCCTGCATGTAGATGTATTACTGGGGGGTTGGCGGCTGCATGTAGATGTATTACTGGGGGTTGGCGCCTGCATGTAGATGTATTACTGGGGGTTGGCGCCTCCATGTAGATGTATTACTGGGGGGTTGGCGGCTGCATGTAGATGTATTACTGGGGGGTTGGCGGCTGCATGTAGATGTATTACTGGGGGGTTGGCGGCTGCATGTAGATGTATTACTGGGGGGTTGGCGGCTGCATGTAGATGTTTTACTGGGGGGTTGGCGGCTGTATGTTGATGTATTACTGGGGGAAAATAGATAGTGAGCAGATGTAGGTATGCTACATTCACTGGGGTCCCCACCAACCTTAATTCGGCCCTGGGTGGGTATAAGCATATATAATGTATCACTCCTGAGGGGGCAGAGTATGACAATTAAATTCTATGATACATGTAAGTGGTCAGTAGATGTAAGCATATCACTTGTTCCCAATTTTAGTTTAGTTTTTCTTTTCTTTTTTAGTTTTTGATATTTAACGCCTTCACTGCCAGTGACAATGCTACTGCTTATATCCAATAGATACATGAAGCGTTTTAGAACCAGCACCTTCACAGTTAACTAATTTGCAAATGCACGGCTGGGCTTGGCAGGTATCAATGTGCACCCATTGTAATCTCTGATGGGGACATTCGGGTGCGTCAGGATTGTGTTATATGAAAATTGACCGAGGGCAGGAATTGCTGTACAAAGACGTGTATGCAAATAACACTACGAGGACAACGGTGTTATGTTATTATACGCTGCGTCAGGAGCCCAGGTAGTAGGCACCCGGGATGGTCTGGTGTGAATGTACTATAAAGAGGCTGCTATTGGGGTCACAAATTTTAAGTGTTTTGCCACTTTAAGGCACGGGTCTACATGGGGAACCACGAGTCATAATATCAATGTGTCACCATTGCAACAAAGCGCATGCAACCGTGAGGCTGTGTTCACACATTGAGGTTTTCTGATGCAGTTCTTTAACGGGTGAGAATAAATAAAGAAGAGGCGATGCTCTTCCTCTTTTCTTTCGCTTCACTCCTAGTTTGGGACATCCAAAACTACAGATCACAAAATCTTCACGGCCTGAGGTTGCTGTGAATGTGACTTAAGATCACAGAAAGTTTTGCAGCAACCCCCGGGGTTACAATGTAACTCTATTGGAACAACCGCTTTAAAGGGAACCTGTCATCAGAAATTGACCTAATAAACTGCTACCAGTTATCAAGCAGCTGAACACCTTCCAGATTGGGTTTCTTTTGTGACCCAGTGCGGTGGCATCACCCAAAAAAATCAACTTTGAAGTGAGATGTAAATTGACTGCATAAAGTCAAGGAGGAGGAGATTTTAACACTGAAGTCAAGCTCTCTCTTCCACAGAAAGTCTCCTTTGCTGTAATTAAAGGTCCTGCATCCAGAGACATCACTAACCAGATCTCCTGAAGTCCGGTGCATGATGTCAATCACAGAGGAGGAGGCCTTCAGAGCTCTCCACCTTGACTTCAGTGTTACACTCTCCTCCTCCTTGACTTTATACAACCAATTTACATCTTACTCCATAGTTGATTTTGGGGGATGATGCCATCACCATGTGCCATGAAAGAAACAGAAACTAGACAATGTTACAATATGCTTGACAATTTACTGGTAGCGGTTTAGTAGGCCAGTTGCTGATGACAGGTTCCCTTTAAGGGTAAGCCCAGTAGGATGGGTAACTCGTAGCTTGAAGCTGCCAGACCCGGCTCCTACCTGGTTTTGTCTGAAGATAAGCGTCACCTGCAGCTTCTTATCTTATAGAGATACCATAGACATGCGTCAGAGTCAGGGCTGAGCGCTCTGGGCCAAACTACTCTCTATATTCAATTTTGGTTCTAAAAGCTGGGAAAAGATTGTGGGAAAGTCTCTCAGACGCTGATCACCGCATTCAGGGCTGCGGCGCAGGGTTACAGTATCCTAATGCTGACATTACTTCCTATGCTATTGTTCTCTGGCATCAGCCAGCCCTGCATTTCTCTGCTGAATGCACCTTTCACTATGGCGGCTGGGATCCACTATCTGTATCCTCCAGTCTCTTGACCTCGTGTGCAGCCGCTGATGTTTACCCGTGAGTCATGTGATCTGGATGCGACACCGCACAGTGGACATAGAAGCTGCTGGGGGAAAAAAATAAATCAATTCAGTAGAAGTCCTTGACTTGTCCTCTTTGGCCGACATGTGATAAACCAGGGACATTACTCATAGATCCAGGCACCGTGACTGTGGTAACCTTCTTATATTTGTTATCCTTTTATCTAAAATCAACTTTTATAAATATGCAAATGAGCCAGAAGAGCTCTGGGGAGTGGGGTGTTACCAGGGACTCTCCATGCTGCAGATCCACTGTTACACTGTGCAGGAGCACATCTTCCTGCCACTGTGTGAGATTACAGGAGGTAAAGCGGGAGGGGGGGGGGGAGTGCTAGGGGGAGGCTGAGAAAGTGTAATTTCCAATGAAGCTACAGCATGGAGCGGCTCTGGTAACACCCCCAGAGCCCTTCATTAGCATAAATGTAAATGTTGATTTTAGAAGGAATGAGTTCATGGATAAGAAGATACAGTGCCTGGATATATGAGTAATGCCACTGGTTTATCATGATGGATTGTGATGGTAGATTTACTTTAAGGGAAAGCTGGATGACAAATGAGATGACGGACTGTACCAAAGAAAATTGGTAGAAAATCCAGAAACATGGAATATGTCACAGGTTGTATTTTATGTCCCAGGACTCTTCATCTAGTGCACTGGGAATGTATCCTCACACAGCTGCACTCTGTGCTCTCTGCAGCCAGTTTTAGGTATTGTCCTGGGATACATCTGTAATCATACCTTTGCATATGTTAGTAGTAGCAGCAGGACTGTGACGTATGGATTTATATTTCAGGATAGTCGCAGCACTAGGGTGTCCTCACCCTGTTGTGCTCTTAGCTCTGTGCATTAATCTGCTGCACGTTACTTGCTATGAAGCAATAAAATGCAATGAGATAGATACATTGTGAGGATATTCCCCCAGGGCGTCTACGATCCTGGAATATAAATCCACATACCACAGTCCTGCTGCTACTAACACCATACACAAGGTGTGATTACACATCTCTGCAGGGACAATACCCAATACTGGCTGCAGTCTACGTGGTCACACCTGCTTTAAGTATTGGTTCAGTCATTGCAGCGGCTGCCTATGGGGAAATAGCAGCTCCTCTGCAGCACTCGGGGCTTTCCTTCCACTTTTTATTTTTAATATATGTCATTACTTTTTCTAACAGTTAGTAGTGCAGTCTAGAGGACAGTGCTGGTATTACATCTGTCATTTATTTAGTGCACCAGTTTTTAAGATTTTACTTACATGTATCAGCTGACTGCAGTTACCACTCAATAGTTAAAGGGATATAGCAGAACAGAATAAAATTGGTGACCAATGTCTGATCATTGGGGGTATGATCAGCGGTACCACATCGGTCATAAGAACAGTCCAGGAGACCACCTTGGGATTGGATCACTGATCAAGTATGCCTACTGTGGCTGTGTACGCTTAAAAGAAATCTACAATCAAAATCCATCATGATAATCCAGGGTCACTTACTCATAGATCCAGGCACCGTGACTGTGGGAATCTTTCTATATTTGTTATCCATGGCCTCCTACCTTCTAAAATCAATTTTTATAATTGTGCTGATGAGTTAGAAGAGCTCTGGTTACCAGAGCCCCTCTATGTTGCAACTTCACAGGCTGTTACACTTTCTCAACCTCCCCTGCTCCCTCAGTGCTTACCCCTCCCTCTGCCTGCTGTAATCTCACACAGTGGGAGGAAGGGAAGTGGCAGCCTGTGAAGCTACATCACAGGCTGTTAATGCCCACCGAGCCCATCTGGCTCCTCAGCATAATTTTCAACGTT
Source organism: Engystomops pustulosus (assembly GCF_040894005.1). Taxonomy (NCBI): domain Eukaryota; kingdom Metazoa; phylum Chordata; class Amphibia; order Anura; family Leptodactylidae; genus Engystomops; species Engystomops pustulosus. Next base: position 71,490,622 of record NC_092421.1, read on the forward strand.
GATTTTAGAAGGAAGGAGGCCATGGATAACACATATAAGAAGATACCAGTCACTGTACCTGGATCTATGAGTAATGTAAGGATTATCATGATGCATTTTGATAGCAGATTTCCTTTAAAGGGAACCCGTCACCACATTTTTCACAAATACAGGTAGTAACAGGTTCCCATAGAGTCCTACTAACTATCTGACTCCTTTCTTTTAGCTAAAAATTGTTCCCCTTAGATTCCCATATTTTCAATAGTTTTACCTGGTATCTAAACATGGCTACAGCGAGTCCAGGTGGGCGTGGCCTCCTCGGGCTGAATCCCGCAGCTCCTCCCCTTGCTATCTCTGTATGCAGCTGTAATGTCATATGCCCAGGGTCACATCATCACAGGTCCTTAAGCTTTTGTAGCATTAGAAATTGTACACTAAGTATATATCTCATGAAATCACAGCATATTTTATCACATTAAATCACAGCAGCCTGCATGGAGAGGAGTAGAGGTCCATGGAGGCTGCTGTGATTGTTTTATGTGGTCAGATATGTACATGGGGTACAGTTTGCTAATGTTAAGTAGCTAAAGGTACTGTGATGATCACATGACATTAGGCCACGGCCCCTCGACTCGCTCCAAAGATGCATAGATTACAACTCTTATTTTATGGGGATCTGAGGGAAACTACTTTTAGCTATAAGCAGGGTGTCAGATAATTACCAGAGCTCTATAGCAACCTGCCACTACCTGTATTTGTGAAAAACGTGGTGACGGGTTCCCTTTAGGAATAGAGGATAAATTGTCATTCTGTAAATATCCCATTAGGCTGCATTTACAATGTGTTTAAGGAAACATTATGTACACGCAATATGCGTGAATGCAGTCTTAGAGGGAACCTGCCAGTAGCCTTGGGACCCCTAGACCATCAGTATGCCTTCATGCAGCTGGGTTTTAGTATCCCATACTTTGTTTACCATACAGGCCATGCTTCCGAGATTCTGGAGGGGTCCTCAGTGACATGGGAGGGCTTGGACCCCGTTGCATGTGTTCTGTGCATAGCGTTATTGAGGTAAGTACACCTCCATTCAATGTGCATACGCCAGGGATCCAGAGTGATCTTAACTCACTTCGCTTCCACCATATTTTCTCTGCATAAACTTGGGAGCATGGCGGCCTGACAGCTGTAGGGTACAAAGGGTAGGGACCCTGAACCCCAGCTGCATCAAGGCAAACTGAAGGTTCAAGGGCCACCCACCCACTGATAGGTTCCCTTTAAGGCTACCAAAACACTAACCCTCACCATCTCCAAGGATCTCTATAGGAATCCAGTAAATCCTCTATGTACAGAGACAGCAGATCCTTCCATGTAAATCTCCATCATCATCTGAGTTGGACTTTAACTTGTCTGATTTTTTTATCTTCTTCTAGTGATAAGCGGCACAGATTCTCACCAAACCTACACAGAGATAGTAATTCCTAGTGCCAACTTATGGGGGTCCAGAATGTGAACACAGACAACTGGGTAAAAAAAAAAATACCATAGGGTTTATATTTTTTAAATAACAATAAACTTTATTAAGGGTAACATGGAGATACAATTTTTGCAGCAAACAAGGCGCATTTAGGGTGGTCCTGCAGGACCCATTGAAGACAAAGAAGAAAAAGAGCGGCGACCATACAATATGCATACATGGTCCAGCACAGGACAGGTATGAGAATAGACGTGCAAAGGAAACCCTATGCCAGTACAGTCATACAGTTTGGTACAAAAAACTTCAAATTCAAGCAAAACAAAGCACCCGCGCCCCCACCCCAGGGCCACCCCTCATAGCACGGTCCGTGTGTAAACTATAGATTATGTAGCTAGGATGGAAGGCAAATGGCAATTCTATGATGAAACTTCCTATGAATAAATATCCAATATCGCCAATACAGGTGCCCGCTTCATGTGGGTGAATAGCACCCGCTGTACAAACCAGGAACGAGGGGCCTCATCTACCAGCTGGTCCCCCGGGAACTTTGTATTTAGGGCATGGCGGAGCTGAAGGTGTAACATGCGGAGCGAGTTAGGTAGGTCGTAGGAGTATTTTCATTGTTGAAATGTTGCAAAGAACTCTTCGCAGATGTCTCCCACATAGAATACCCCCCTGGCCCTCCAATTAGCTCCATTAGGCAGCAAGCAAAGTTTAGGGAGTGCAGAATTATTCCACACGGGTGAACACGTCAAAACTAGAGGTGTAATAATAAAAGCATACCCCTGCATAAAGCAATAGATGCCCCTCTATGGAGGAGGATTAAAGGAAACCTACCAACACGGATCTACCTATCAAGATAGATCAGGTGGTAGGTGCCTCTATCGTACGTGAGGATAGCCCTTTTAAGGGATAATCCTCACATCCTCTATTTATAACTTTTATTGCCCTAATATGCTAATTTTGTAAAGAGGCTACTGAGGCATGGATTAGCCGGAGCTGATTCAGCCGGCTAGGGCACTACTCCTCGCTCCAGTAGCCTCTTTGATCTTCCTACCCGCATATATCCGCGTAGCTGCGCGCCCTCATCCGCAAAGCCAGAGTTCTCCATATGTGAAGCTCTGGCTTCGGAGCAGCGACCGCGCAGCTGCAGGCTTGCGTTCTGCCTATGCCCAAGTAGCCTCTTTAGAAAATTAGCATATTAGGGCAATAAAAGTTATAAAAAGATACAGGGGACATGAGGATCAGCCCTTAAAAGAGCTATCCTCACGTACAATAGAGGCACCTACAACCGATCTACCTTAATAGCTAGATCCGTGGTGGTAGGCCTCCTTTAAAAAGGGTGTTTGGTGCAGTGCGTGCAGAATAACATAGAAGCCTTCAGGATTAATGCCCGCTTCAGGGTAAAAGAAACACGCTTATGTGTAAATATAGATACCCCTCTAGCATTGGAGGAGAACACAGAGTGACAGTCCCGAATGGGCTGGGTCTTTTTAAGTCAATATAGGCGATTGCCCTCAGGTGCACCTCCTGTAGGCACATAAACGGTGCTTCCTGAGGTATCGGAGGACCGGGGATCGCTTCACTCTCTCATTCATCCCCTCTGACATGATAAAATATAGTGGAACCCCAGGGTGAGGCGCAGTGGTGTTATGGAGAGGTGCAGTAGGCACAAAAAAAACAAAACCCCACTTCCCACCAATTGTACAATATATATGTCCACAGGTGAAAGGAAGATCCTGTGCCGACTCTTTAAAAAAAAAAAAAGACACGTGAGGCCAGCGACCCCTAGCATCCAGCCACACCGAGACCTCATCAGGAGTGTCAAAGAACCGCGCTTGATCTCCAGTGACGATGCAGATTCCAGCAGGATAGAGCAGGGCGTATTTCACATCATGCAGGTGTTCTCTGACATGAACATATTGTACCTGCTTCTTTTGGACATAGATTGAAAAGTCTGGGAATATCATGACCTCCACATCTCTCACCTGCAAGTTGCCCTTTTCCCTGGACAGGCAGAGAACGGCTTCTCGGTCCCTGTAGTCCAGGAACTTGGCAATAAATGTGTGTTACAATGTGCCAGGAGGAGGCGGTTTAGGAACTATGGGGGCCCAGGTGACCTGGGCATAACCTGAACTGCCAGTTCTAGCAATTGATCCTCTGTGAGTATGGGAGAGTGTCCACAGATGCATACAGTAATTTAGCACTCAAGGAGGATGTGAGAAGGTGCAGGTTGTGTGGTCCTCTGAACAACATGAGCCCGGTGCTGCAGCAGCAGAATAGGCCGAGGCGCACAAACACTCACCAGACCTTGCCAAGGCCAGCAGTGGCATCCGGATTGCGAGAGAGGCCTCCTCCGGCCAGCGGGTGACCTCCGGAGCTCTGGTCCAGCAAGTGCTGTGCCAGCACCAGGTGCGGCCCCCTAATCAAGGCCAGGGATCCAGCAACAATGTAGGCCTCATAGGCTGGCGGAGCCTCGTGGGGCAGATGGACAGTCCCGGTGGTCCATTGGATGGCATCTGAGCTATCGGAGAGGCAGGATGGCGCCAAAAACTGTGACCGGGTGGGGTACAGAGCTCCGGACCTGATGGAGTGGCTTAGGCTGCAAGATGTTGATATGCAGGCACTCGTGGAGACTTCAGCAGGTCGGTGGTTGGCTCTGCCAAGTGATTTGGGGCACCAGGGTTGTAGCAATGGGTGCCACCATCAGAGCTTCCCCAGGATGCGTCCTCATTTTGGTGGTTAGCCCCACCCCCCAAAATATACACATGACAAAACAACGTAAGGTCCTGACAGTCCTGTGTTTTGTATCCCCAGTGGAGTCCTATGATGAGGGGATGGGGAGCCCGGGGTGCGGCGGCAGGGGCGGAAGGAAGAAGGATTTCAGCTTGTTGGACATGGCTGCGATCTCCGGATCCTGAGACTCAAAGCACTTCACCAGACGAGCGAATCGAAGGACACCTGAAAGAGGAAGACCCAGAGTGGATGTGAAGGTGTCGACTCCGTCATGAATTAGCTGTGTCAGTTTTGTGATGTCATAACATGAGATGACTTGTGACATCACCATAGTCACTCATGTGACAGCGTATGGACATGACATCATCATTGAATAGATACTGGATTGTGGTGGTCACCCAGGTTTACGATCAGAAGATTACTTTTCTAGAATTGCCCCTTAAAAGGAAATCAGTCATCAAAATCCATCATGATAAACCCGGAACACTTACTTATAGATCCAGGCACCGTGACTGTGGTTTCTTCTTATATCCACAGCCTCCTTCCTTCTAACATCAACTTGTATAATTATGCTAATGAGTCTGGAGGGCTCCTTAAGATGTAACCAAAGCCCCCCGATGTTGTAACTTCACAGGCTGTTACACTGTGCAGCCCCCCCCCCCCCCCACTGTGTGAGATTACAGCAGGCAGCGGGAGGGGGAAGTGTTGTGGGAACAAAGTGGAGGTTGAGGCAGTGTAACAGCCTGTGAATCTACAGCATTGAGAAGCTTTGGTGATACCTTCAGAGCCCATCAGGCAAATTTACATAATTATAAATCTGATTTTAGAAGGAAGGAGGTCATGGATCTGGATCTAAGAGTAAGAGCCCCTTGTTTATCATGATGCATTTTGATGGTAGATTTCCTTTAAATGACACATTTCTATTAGCACAAGCAGAGACTTACCCTCCCCGTCAGGGCTGAATCCATAGCTCTGCAGCACCTCCTGCTGGATCTGTACAGCTGTGGGGAGCAGGAGCTGCAGCATCTTCCCCAGGTCATTCCCAGAATTCTCTCTGGCTTCTTCCAGGCGGGCGCTGCCGGTGGGAGACTGCAAAGCGTCCAGCACTTCCCCTAATGCCTCTGCGATAGAAGACAGAGGGAAAGATCCAGAACATATCAATCCCTGTATATATGTCCAGCTGCAATGTGTGTGAATCAGAGCCCCTCACAGCCTGGGTGACCCCTGTGAGACCCTATAACACGGGCAGCGTGTCATGGACATTGATGGGGGATATACATCTACAATGTAGGGGTGAAATGAAGCCGCAAGGCATGTGAACCTCCTCCAGAAACTGACACACTTTGTAGACTTACTCTTTAAGGGATCTTCCAGTCATCGCAAGCATTGGCCTGTCCACTGTATAGTCTATAGCATGTGGGGTCTGAGCAGCTGTGAGTATAGGGGTCTCATTGCCTCATATTAATACAGTGACAGGTTGAGCGATGTAAAAACCAGACTTGTTCAAGGAACTGGACCACAATTTTCATGATAGGTGGAGGACCCCACTGCTGATGTGTGGTAACTGGAGAATCCCTTTAAGGGATGGCACATTTGGGGGCGTCAATACTTGTGCTTCAGGGGCACTTATGTGTGTGAGATGGTAAGTGACATTGCTACTGGCAATAGAGGATGTGGAAATAATCAGGGCAATATATGGAATCCAATAAGGACCTGGTGAGCGGCAGCCACTGGGACATGGGGGCAGCATGACTATAGTGGGCACCTAGACCTGGCACTACCATGTGGAGGGGCACTAGAGGGCAACGACCGACTTATGGGTCCCCCGGACCTGGCGCTACCATGTAGAGGGGCAATAGTGGGCATCACCGGCTCTTATGGGGGCCCTGGACCTACCATGTAAAGGGGCACTAATGGGGCATCACTGGCTCTTATGAGGCCCCTGGACCTGGCACTACCATGTAGAGGGGCTCTTATGGGGCCACTGGACCTGACACTACAATGTAGGGGGGCACTAATGGGGCATCACTGGCTCTTATGGGGCCCCTGGACCTGGCACTACCATGTAGAGGGGCTCTTATGGGGCCCCTGGACCTGACACTACAATGTAGGGGGGCACTAATGGGGCATCACTGGCTGTTATGGGCCCCTGGACCTGGCACTACAATGTAGGGGGGCACTAATGGGGCATCACTGGCTGTTATGGGCCCCTGGACCTGGCACTACAATGTAGGGGGGCACTAATGGGGCATCACTGGCTGTTATGGGCCCCTGGACCTGGCACTACAATGTAGGGGGGCACTAATGGGGCATCACTGGCTGTTATGGGCCCCTGGACCTGGCACTACAATGTAGGGGGGCACTAATGGGGTATCACTGGCATATATTGGGGGTGTTACTAGGAGATGGCACAAGGGTGTATGACATGCCTCTGCCCCCCTCACTATATACACGGTGTATACATGGACACGTCTATAGGGTCAGACGCCGCACAGTTACCTTTGACCTGCTCCAGGCTGAGGGTGACATTCTGCGCGGGAGGCGCCGGTCTCTGCAGGCTGGACATGGCGTTGATTTGGACACTGCCGCCGCCTCGTTACATGTACCGGGTGTGTTATGAAGACGCTGGGAGCGGCCCGCGTCTCTATTGTGCGAGACCCGGCGGAGTGACCGCGCCCGAGCGCCCTCTGCTGGCCGGAGTACTGCACAGCTGGTCACATGACGCTAATACTATACCTGCCTCTAGTAACCATAACACAACTGAATTTCCCAGAATTCTCTGTTTTTAACCACTTTCATGCGGCTCCTGTTACCAGGAACCTTCTAGACAATTAGCAAAAGAGCTTTAAACCGGAAGATGAAAGCGAGGCTGCGCCCCCCGCCTGCCCCGCACTCTCTCTCACAGTCATGGCGACTCCTGCACACCACACTAAGGAGTGACGTAATACACCGGTGACCGCAGCACACCCCGGCCGCCATGTTAGGAGTGATAATTATATCATATATATGGAGAATAGTCTAAGAAATGAATCCCAGGGAAATATGCAGATTACTGAGCACTGATTGGCCGGCGGAGAAGAAGAATGGGCGTAACCCTTTCGTTGGGCGTGTCTAGGCGAGACGCCATGTCCTTGGGTGACTCCTGCAGAGAAGACATTAAATATTAGTACTGGGCCGAAGAGACGGGTGTAAGCTTCCAAAATGAGGCTGGTTACCATGGACAATGCCATAAATTAGTGCTGTGTAACCTGTAACTGCTGCAAAACTACAACTCCCAGCATGCCACGTTGTCAAATGCCAACCTCCATCATGTCCTGATACAAAACTACAACTCCTATCATGTCACGTAGAAAAAAAAACAAGGACTCCTAGCATGTACTGGTGCAAAGCAGCGTCCAATTAGTCCTAATCGGACCCTGTCACCAACCTACAACTCCAGGGTATGATGGGAGTTGTAGTTTTTTACATCGGATGGCATTAGGTGGGGCGACCCCGTGCTCTATGAATAAGGTGGAGTGGAGGGTCTTTTCTTTGGTCTGATTAATTGAGGGGGTTTTGCTGTGACAGGTGAGCGGGAGACCTCAAGACTCCTGCACCACCGAAAAGAGAGGGACAAAAGGAACAACCCCACACAGTGTCATTTCCCTCATACTTCCCCTCACATTGTGTCCCCCCAGCCCCATGTCAGATTGTAGCCACTCTCATCTTGTGTCCTCCTGATATTATTAACCTCTCACCCCCCCCCCCCCCACAACAGCTCCCTCTCATATTATCCCCCTTCAGTTCCCTCTCATATTACTCCCCTCCCCCCAGCAGCCTCCCCTTGTATTACCCTCCATAAGCCCCCCTCCCTTATATTACCTCTCAGCACCCCCCTATTAATCCCCAGCAGCTTCCCCTCATATCACCCCAGCAGTTACCCCTGTAACGTCCCCTGCAGTCCCCTTCATATTATGTCCCTAGCAGCTCCCCCTAATATTGTCCCCCCAGTAGATCCCCCACATATTATGCCCCCAGCAGCTCCCCCTTGTATAACCCCTTCCAGCAGTTTCCCCTCTTATTATCCCAGCACCTCCTTCTCATATTATGCCCCCCAGCGTCTCTTTGTTGTATTACCCCAGGAGCTCCTCTCATATTACCCACATCAGCAGCTCCCCCTCTCATAGTATGCCCCAAGCAGCTCCCCCACATACTATGACCCCCAGAAACTATCCCTCATATTTTTCCCTCTAGTGCCTCCCCCTTACATTATGTAAACTTCCTTACATGTTGTGCCCCCTTGTTGGTGCTTTATAAAAAAAATAATAAACACCAGTTACTCATGCAACAATAATACAACTGCAAATGCATAGACAGGCTGGTAGTTGTGAATAGCGCCCTCTCCTGGTCAGCAGCTGTTAGGGGAGTGACAAACCCTCTAGGAAGGTTCTGGCACACAGGCAAGTCTGGAGACTTAAGCCCAGAACTGCAGCTTCCACCACATAGACGCAGCTCCACCTCAACTATCCCAGCCTGTATCAACTATCAGGCTGTGTGCACCATTCCTGAGGACCACTCTCCTTGACCACTCCAGCATAAAGAATCTGCTGTTAACCGTTTCTGGTCGTTGCCTGCTGTTCAATAGAGAACTGTAAGTTGATTTGCACAACGTTGCCTCCGTCTGATCCCTGGATACGGCTGTCACCACCACTAGCTCCCCATCCATTACCCAATGACCTATCTTACAGACATTCAAGGGTTGCCCCAGGGAGAAACCATTGCATCAGCCTCTCCCTCCATGCACACAACACCTGCTGGAGACCTGCCAGGCTGTAGGACAGCCCTCCGGTAACAAATACCAAGCACCGGGACATCAGCGTGCCTAGGCTGCAACCGCCAGCCACTCCGGTATTCTGGGACCCGGCTGCCCCAGACCCCAAGAAAAGGCTAGGTGGGGGATGTTGCAAGTGGCGTCACGAACAGGATATAGACTTCTGTGCCTTATACTGGCACTATAGACCGTTCCCCAGCAGCAGCTCCTGTCTTTCTGCTGTGTGCAGCACTGATGCCAGCAGGCAGGATGACATCATCATATTGTGCCGACTATCCTCGGGTGCACACAGCGGCAGCAGCAGGCACAGTTGACAGCTGTCTGCAGTATCTCTGTAGGTGTCCGGAGGACCCGGAACATACCCACTGTAGGGTAGGACAGAGCCTAGGAGTCTGAGAATGCCCCATACTGAGCTTATTCACTTCTATGAGATTATCTGGACATACCCAGCCTTTAACACATTCAGGGCAACAGCATTTTCAAGTTTTGCGTTTCCGATTTTCCACTTCCTGTCTTCCAAGAGACAGAACACTTTTATTTTTCAATTCACAGAGCCATATGAGGCTTGTTATCTGTGGGGCACATTGTACGTCCTAGTGACACCATTAATTATTCTGTGCAATGTACTGGAAAGCTGGAAAAATAATTCTTGCACGATACAGGATAATAAATGACTTGTATATGAGAACAAATAATATTAAGAACATAGTAGACCCATACCTCTGCATTGTTTAGATCACTTATTTGGGAGGCTGGGAGGACTGTATATGATTGGGGGACATGGTAAATGATTTATTATAGGAGCACTATATGTATTTTAATTCATTTCAGGGGGTCTCAACGATAACATAATTAAGGATTTGAATTTATTTGAGGGGAGGGGCTGCATAAAAAATTGGTGGGAACCTATATAATATAATTTCACATAATATTCAGAGCTATAGACCTCAGGACCATATTCATTGGTGGAAATCTATATAAATATTCCAAGGAGATTCTGCATATAATGTGCAGGGTATCTACCACCAGGACCAAGGCTTGTAAACCCAGCACACTTACATGCTGGTGTGTGCCCCCTCTGGTAGGATCGACTCTTCTTTTAATTCCTTATGCCCTGGTTTTTACAAGAAAAGGCTATTAAAATTATGCGAATGAACCTGAGGGGCTCCAGGCTCCATAGGTGTTAAAGGAAACCTAACATTTGATTTGATGCATTATGAAGCAAACATGCCTTGAGAATGCTGTAGCTACACTGATGCAGGATCATATCTTGGTTAATCCCTGCGCTGAGTGGTTTTGTTGATAAAACAATTATAAAATTATGATAATGAAGCTGTCTCTGTGGCTGGCTCAGGCTTCTCATAGCACATTAGTTATTCACTGCACCAGAGGATGATGTAATCACTGGGTTGTGGCTGAAGTCAGAATAATCAAGTGCTGCACCATCCCCCAGCTGCTGTGTATGAGTGATCCAGCTCAGGTTGATTAGGCAGGTTTTGACTAAGCTCCATATGTAATGACAAGCTCTGTGTGTAATGTGTTTATCTTGCCTCACCCAGCTTTCCCAAGGTCCTGAATGTTACAATTGTAATGGAATAAATGGAGATGTTGCATGTAGTATCATCTAGTGGGGCGCTGTATATAATTAATTCAAGGTGGCCTGATATTAGAGTAGGACTGTATTTATTTATTGGGTACAGTATATATTTTGTCTTCAATGTATATTATGAATATATATTACTATATATTGATTGAGTCCTCACTTGTGGTGTGAGGGGTTTCTATGATATATGGGGATACAGTGTGGTCAGTTGTGATATGAGGGTATATATATGTGGGGGCACAGTGTGATCGGTTGTGGCATGTGAGCTTAATATGATATATGCAGGGACACAGCGATGTCACTTGTTGGAGGGTTATGTACTCTATTATTAAGAAGCATTTATTTTTAGGGGCGCAGTGTGGCCGCACGGAGCTAACGACATCTGGGAGCAAATTTGCCATCTATAAGTCATGGCTGGGAGCAGTAGTCAAGGACCCGATGGAAGGAACAAGTCACCTGTAAGTTGCTAGATGCCACTTTTGTGTTCAGTACTCTAGTCACCGACTAACCTTCTAGCGTGAGAAGTGAGTTAGCGTGAGTAGTACCAGTTAGCCAGGTCTGCTTTTGGTTATTGTGGTAATATTTGGTCTTTTATTTAATATATGTATATAAATAAATGTAGTTTGTGTTGAGCATTAAAGGGAACCTACCACCATGAATCTACCTACAAAGGTAGAACGGGTGGTAGGTGCATGTACTGGATGTGAGGATATCCCTTTATTGAGATAATACTCACATACCGGCTATCTTTTTTAAATCTTTATTGCCCTAATATGTAAATTTTCTAAAGAGGCTACTGGGGCGTGGAGTAGCCGGACATGAGGCTACACGTCACAGCTACTCCACACCCCAGTAGCCTCTTAGTTCCTCGTACCCTGACATCTTCGGCGTGCAGCTACGAGTAGCTGCACGCCCTCGTCCGAGAAGCCGGCGTGCTGTGCAGCCACTGCTACACTGCATGCACATAACTCTGGCTTTTCAGACGAGGGCTCCTCGTAGCTGCGCGCCAAAGATGTCAGGGTAGGAGGAACAAAGAGGCTACTGGGGTGTGGAGACGTGTAGCCTCATGTCCGGCTACTCCACGCCCCAGTAGCCTCTTTTGAAAATTAGCATATTAGGGTAATAAAAGTTAAAAAAGATACAGGGGACATGAGGATTATCCCTTAAAAGGGCTATTCTCACATACAATAGACGCACCTACCACCGATCTACCTTAATAGGTAGATCCGTGGTGGTAGGTTTCCTTTAAGCCTCCTTCATAGAGGGGCATCTATTGCACCAACTCCTGCTTTGGGTAGGGGTATGCTTCCATTATTATATGGGGGTATTCTATGTGGGAGACATCTGTGAAGACTTCAAGAGTTCTTTGCAACATTTCAACATAGAAAATATTTCTACGACCTACCTAACCCGCTCCCCCCTGTTTACATATTAGGGCAATAAAGATTTTTAAAAGATAGCGGGATGTGAGGATTTGCTCTAAAAAGGGCTATCCTCACGTCCCATTCATCCACCTACCACCCATTCTACCTTTATAAGTAGAATCGTGGTGGTAGGATCCCTTTAAATATGCATTGGGGTTTGACTTTATATCACTTTATATCACACTATGTGAGTTCACTTAATGTTGTAGGTACTAAATGTTACAGGGGGGGCTTAGTTTGGAGCCAAATGTTTGATCATGAACTTCATAGTATTTTATAGTTTTCTCTGAGAGCTGAATCTAAGTAGTAGAACTGGTTGCTCCATGCTTTGGTTTTCCAAGTATATTCCAGAACCAGTGCACGGTCACACTTACTTGGAAGTCTGGAACATCTTACCGTAAATCCTAGAAGATTAAAGCATAAACCCATAATTCAAACAGTTGTCACAAAATACACACAAAAAACTCTCCACATAGATGACATATATAGTGTAAGTGCCTTTTCACTTTATTCCATCCCCCCCCTCCGCACGTTACACAGGTGGCCGCGCAAAGTCATCGTGCAAAGGCGCAAGAGGAGGCGGAGAGTACAAAAGGGGTGGGGCTTGGGTGGATGAAGGAGTGTAATATCCATATATAATTATACAGTTATATGTTCATAGGCTCTCACTCTCCCCCATCTTTCTCGCACACATATGTACACGCACAGGCTCACACACATATATATATACAGGTACACGCAGATTTCTCATATATAAATACAGCTCTGTCAGTCACGCTCTCTACTTACGTACGTCATTTATAAAATGAGGAGTAGAGAAGGCTGAAATATAGGAAAGACTTGTCGCCCATAGCTGGAGGTGATGGACAATACACGCATACACACATCCCATATATGTCCTAGATCTCAAATACATACAGAATTGCTGGACCGGAAAAATCAAAGCTTAGGCCAAAAAAATATGGGTGAATTTTGGGTCAAATCTGTGAAAAATTATGATACATTCAAATTTTCCCTCAGGGACCAAAAATGAAAGACTCCTTGATTGGACAATTTTTTGAAAAAGCTTAAAGTGATGTACAGTCACATATTGACGGGTCCCTAGCAGTTTTAAGTTGCAGTGCCTAGGGTCCCATCTTTAATGGATATTTAAATTTCTAATCTGAGTTGATCTTTTTTGGTGCCCTAACCTGGGCCTATGAGATCCTTGGATAGGTAAAACCCAGCCCTAATTACAAGCAAAATTATAAATAATACAGCCAAGTGTCATAGACACTATCACATAGGTGATAGACGTCACCCAACCTCCTAAAATTCAGATGAAGATTTAGACAATTCTAAACTAAAGTCACAATTGGCTTAGGTATAGAAAAAAAAGCTAAAAAGTGCTAAACATAGGACTCCCTCCGCTCTACAGACCCCAAAGTCAAAAAAGTACTCAAAAAAGATCACCCTTTAGACTTGGGTTAAAGTCTGCTGCGTGGTCCTTCTGCAGTATATATACATATAAAATAAATGTAGGTTGGCAAAAAATTTTTTTTTTAAAAAGTAAAATAAATACATTAAAAAATAAATATACCACACTAAAATACTGTGGAATTTACTATAATAAGTATAATACTGGTTCTCCTTGAGGAGATCTAGGCGGCGCTGGCAATGCTTTCTGGGAAGAGAATGCAAATTAGCACATAGGTTAAGCTATAACTGTCTTGTGTTTTTACTGACACCTACTAAAACATAACATGCCTTCCCCCAAATTCCTAAGTGCTCAATACTAATTTTTTTTTAGGAATTATTTTGTCTAAAATCTCCTGAATTGTGACAGACACGTCCAATAGGGATCTGAGACAGACTGATTGCATACCTCCACACGCCACATCTACGCACGCACACATACCGCTTGTCCTGGCATACACCATGGAGTGTGCGTATGCACAGATATACTCTATACGCAGGGTTCAAATATATGTATATACAGATATGGAAAACGCAATCATCACTGGTATATACATAGAGAGATACAAGTACACACTCAGACATAGGTGATCGGGAAAAAAAATGACGTGCTTACTGCTATATACAGGTATACAACACTTGCATTGCGTACTTACGCTCACATATATACAGCGACAAGAACATGCATCCTCTTTCACGTACAGGTATATACAAGGTGAACTAGAGCCTCACGCACCTATATATATGTACATCCATACACGGATATATACAGACTGAGTGAGGCACTGAAGTACATAGATGGCGTTTTCATGTGATGCATCTCCGAATATGCTGACTAGAAAGTAGTCCTGTTTTTGAATCTTTTTGGGTTTTTTAGTAAGCGATGACATCATCATCATCTGAAATCATGTCAAAGTGCGTTTCAAGTGACATCACGGCGACGCTGGTCACGAGGAGGCAATAGTTGCCCATCTATGGTCAAAATATATTTGCTGTAGAAGAGCAGCCATTTTGTAAACTGTCCTTGGATGGTTGAAGGTGCCATTTTACAATTCACCTGTATACTTTGAAGGCAGCCATTTTGTCATAGGGTTGTGTTCATTCATAGCAGTCAGTCAGATACAAATATTTCCTCAGTGAACATATTAGGGATTTTATAGATGGGTTATTTTTCTGATATCTGTGTCTTTAATTAGGGCACACAAATTACTGTAATGCCTTCCCTTAATGTACCAATAACTTTACTGAGGTGTGAAGTACGGACACCAATGTTTTGTTGTTAGGTCACAAAATGGCTGCCCTCCTAGTATTGTGGGCCTTGTTTATCAAAGCAGTCTTTGTTACCTATAGCAACTAATTAGAGCCCAGATCTCACACTTGTTATGGGCAAGACATTACTCTCCCCCATGACTTCTTCCCCTGTATGTTATATATGACTTTCCCCGCATTTGATGGGTCAGATGACATAGGCCGCCATTTATGTACGTGCCTCTCAGGGCATCAATGTCCAATTATAACGTACATACAGACACATCCAGGGGGGGCTGAGCTCAGTCACACCCAGACAAACTATTAGTGACACGTTACATACAAAAAAAAATCATGTCCATTAGATGTCACATTAATGGAGCGAGCAGTCTCTTTCTAGAATTGTGTGGTCTCTCTATTGCAGGATGTCTCTCTGCTGGGAAGTGGGGGAGTGTTTATAAGGAGTCTTGCTGATACTATCCTATGATGTCTCTTTCTTATAGGAAGTGTCTCTTTTCACAGAAGGCATTGGCCTCCATCAAGTGCTTCTGTCTGTTATGGGGCTGTCACTGTCTTAGTCTGTAGGAGTTCTCACAGTGTACTTCCCGCGTGTGGGTCACGGACTCTCACAGGATGTTTCAGGGCATCTCTTTCTACGTGAGGATTTCCATATTTTGGGTTTCAAGGTGCAGTGTTTGAGTGAAGGGCTATCTAACTGTAGTAGGGTGTCTCTATATCTGTAGAATTGCTCTCTTAGGTTAATTGGGGAAAATTTTTCCACATAGTTTCTTGCTCCGCTATATCACAGTCCGGGATACAGTAAGTCTCTTGCCACAGATTCTGTATCCAGGTGTATATTCATACAATCTCCGATTCTTTCTCAAAGAATGTTTTTTTCTTGCTACCAATGTCCATCCTTAGGGAGTTTTATGAAATTTTTGGTCACGATAAATATTTCCCCCATCTTGGGCAGCAGATTCTCATTTCTGGAGCCGTGATGTGATCCTTGTCTTGTCCAGTTAGATGCATGTGACCAGCGAGATGACCTCCGAACCTCGCGACTTCATTACAGGGTTTTATCGGTTTCCTTCTTCAAGTGACTGTAAAAGGATTGTACAAATCTTAAAAGAGTCACTAAGGTCTGGTTATTGGCATCTGGTCCTTTTTAGTCAACTGGATTGTTAAAGAGTTTCTCCACCTAAATTTTAGAAAAATCTGATTAATAAGGCACAAACACGCCCATTTCCTGAGATAGACTTGTTGCCATTGATACACAGTAAAAGTTTAGTATTGACAAGGCAAC